>NC_083627.1:23821525-24147025 GCF_963584025.1 Labrus mixtus
TCAAATCATAATATTTCTATGAGCAGCTGAGTGTTGGGGTTAGAGTTGGATCACAGCTGGCTTAGATTTACTGCTGGATGGTATCTTTTTCATTAATATAATGGCAAATCTCAATGTGAGTTTGCACATTTGGTGTTTTAGTTTAATTTGTCGATTCAAAGAAGAACAAAACATTGGTTCTAAGGTGACACTCTTCTTTCCACTTAGCAATTTTGGATTTGTGATCGGGGACTGGAGGTCTCCTGTAATCGATGTGTAGCCCGTGTTGCTGACAGTGTCGAGGTTTTAGTGGACACGTACGGCTCCCACAGACTCGTAACCGATTGTGGTCCCATTAGAAATCTGAGTCATTAGGGTGCAAGCGAGGATAATCAATCCTCAGACCATGGTGCAGACAGTATTCAGATTGGGATCGAATCTAACCGCCTTCCCCTCCACAGCCTTGGCGTTGGTGTTGTACATGGGGTTCTCAAAGGCGGCCTGGCCGTTGTTGTTTTCGTGGACAGAGCAGCCTGTGTACTGTGTTTTTGGTGTGGTTCTAAAAAACAAAATAAACAACAGTTAAGAAATTGTAAACACACCATTAGAGATATAAAATGGTTCTAATTGTCTTTTAATATTAACTAGGTAGCCAGCAGACAATGGTGAATGCAGTCTTGGGAGTAGAGGCGGAGTAAACAAGCTTAAAGAAGGATTAGAGAGAGCACTGAGCTTTTAGAGAAGCCAAGCGAGATTCCAATCGGCCCCTCTAAAACTAATTCCTTCAGCAAGGTTCTTCTTTTCCGGTATTAAGAACAGAACAGAAGTTATTTGCAACTGATAACAATGTGAACACCAGTCGCTTGTTCTTACATGATATCTCTGAAAAATTCCAATTTAACACCGTCTAAACAGAATTGTTTTGCAGCACAGTTTGAAACTGACAGTGTCTTGAATTCCTCTCAGCGCCTCAACAGTCAAACCGCTGAGGCAGGTACTGTTTTCATCACTCAGCTTCTTAGCACACCAACAAGGCATTCGCTACTTTTCTTAAGACTACATTAACAAACAGAGATGAAGTAACAAGAAAGGGACAGGTAAATGTGACTTTTTTTTAAATCGCTGGAGTTGACACAGAAATACAAATAAATGGGACACCTTCAAGTTTTATTAGCACGTACCTTTGTTTGTAGAGATAGAAGCCAAAGCCGGTGAATATCAGAGCAAAGAAAGGCACCAGAATGGCGATAGCCACAGAGCTGCTGTTTGTACCAAGCTGGGGAGGCGGAGAGTTCTGACTCTCTGACATATTCAGACCTATGGCATACATAAAAGGATTGTCATAGTCCATACACTAAAATCAGATGAGAATAAACAAGGACTAATTACCCCAAGGGGTAGTTAAGTGTGTCATTACGTATCATATTTGATTCTATCCTATCGTAGAGTCTTCTTGTAATGGCTGCCCTTTATATCGTTAGCAGTTTGGTTAATATTTTATTTTAAAGATTTACTTTATTGTAGAGATAGGACAGTGGATAGAGGTGGAAATCAGGGAGCGAGAGAGAGGGTATTGACATGTGGGAAAGGGGCCACAGGTTGGAATCGAACCTTGGCCGCCCCCGTTGAGGATTATAGCCTCCATATATGGGACGCGCGCACTAACCACTGCGCCACCAGCGCCTCGATAAATACTTTATGTAAAGTATAAAAGCGAGACAATCCCTTTCTTTGTGTCAGATGTGCAGAACGTGAATACACTTTGTTTTCATGTGTGTGGTTATATCTCAAAAATCTATTGTCTCTAGAATTGTGCTTGTCGATTTTGAAGGACTGCTTCCAACTCTCTCTGACAGATATTACAGTCATCTTTGGATGCAGGTTGAACAGATTCAGCCAGTGTAAGATGGCTTTAAGTCTAAAGAGAAGCTTTTGCTCTCTGTAAGAATTTATCCACTGCAAGGCTGACTGAGCATGAGCACTAAGGTCACTGCTGCCAGCAAAGAGAAGCTCCCTGATCGCTTTCTCCATTAGTGAGCTTCTTTCAAGCAGCTCATGAGCTCTTTCCAGTTATAATTCATAGTACAAATGCAATTACATACTGAACCAAAGAGAGAATTACCTAGTCTTTGCAGTCCAAACTGGCCATAGTCTTTTCCCTGAATGAAACCCTGGAACACATAGCTTGAACCATCAGGCTCTGCTGATACCTGCAGAGGAAAAGAGAAAACAAGAAAACAGGGAAGACATGGTTTAAAGAGACTGTTTAGTGTTTGTGTCAACACGTGAACATTCAAGGCAGAAACTGAATTTGGGAAGTTGTCTGAACTGAATTCAGAATTTTAAAATAAGCCTGTGGCATGTGCTGTTGCTGTATTTACAGGTAATGAGAGAGTAAGAGTATGTTTTTTTCCAGCCCGATAATAATGGTACTTCATGATGTATACTGATGTCCCTTGAGAAAAGATGACCACACTATTGTGACAGTATTCGATTGCATTTTGTAGAGATGATCTAAAAAAGTCATCTTCTTACACTAATGCTGTTTTTCCTGTACTTGTGAATTACTGCAATAAGAACCACATGACATTTAGTTCTAGCTCTTCTGAAATACTCCAGCTCAGCTGAATCTTACTGGATAGATGGTTCTGTATCCACTGAGACTTACAAATCCATCCATGGTCCAGGAGTCTTCAATGATCTTGGCTGGAGTGATGGCCGAGTCTTTGAGCTGGTTCCCCTGATTCACATAGTTCACCTGGTACATCAGCAGTAAAAGCCTGGCCTCAGCAGTTTTATACACTCCTACAGAGGACAGAAGAAAGAACCGGTTTACTTTATATCTGAGAAAAATACATAAGAATGCAATGGCTGATATGATAGCGTTTGTCATATCTCTAAGGTCCAGTTGAGAATACCAACGATAAAAAAGGAAGAAAGCTTTCCTGTAGCAGCTGATAGATATGAGAAATACTGCATTCTACTATTCTGGTCAGATACGGTTTAAACAAACATCACATGTTAGACTAAACACATCTTGTCTACACCTTGGCTCTTCATGCACTGACCTAAGTATTAAATCTACTAAAACTACTTATTTAATTCTTGAAAGTAGGATAATGTGTTTATTTCCAAAAATGTGCTTAGGAATCTTGACATTTAAGAAAGACCTTGAAATGAAGTCATTCAAACATTATGCAGCTGGGTGGTGGCATTTGTGTGCCTGTGTGAGTGCTGCTTTAGCTGTTATTGATCTAAAGCGGTTCCTTTGGGCCAGGAGATGCGTGTAAGAACTCTCATAGCTGCATGGTTCTGTGATATGGGGTTTGTGCTCTCTGCAACTCCAGGAGCCAATTCTAGCTTCAATAGGATTTGTGTTTTAATAAGGTCTTAACCCCCTGCTGATACTGTTGTAGGACCCTGGGAGGTCTGTGTGTGAATATGTGTTTGTGTGATTTTGAGGGGAAATACAGTAACACCATTAAAAGTAAGCATGGCAGCTCTTGTAGAGAAATGAAATTCAGACAAAGTTAGAAAACAGCCCAGTGATTCAGAGAGGCTCAGTCAAAGTGCTGGATGGTATGAGCTGAATGCAAATCAGAATGGTTTTGTGTTTACAGGGTTCCCACTCTTTTCCAGAGATCATTTTCCAGGACATTTTCAGCGATGATCGAGCTGGTATGACAGTCCGTGATCGTGCCATGCCAATATTAAGTTTAGTCTTTAACAAGGCTAATCACACCCACTGTGAGGTACCGCTTCAAAGGTTAAACACTTAATATCATGTTATGGTCAATTTCTTACCCTTAACAACGCAGTATTGCATTTGAAGAGACAATGCTAGCAAAGTAAAAGGAACGTTAGCCAGTATTCGGCCCGTGTTTGACTCATACATCATTCATTGTGCATATGAATGCATTTTTTCACACATGACACGGTTATCTTTTCCAATCTGCAGTTTATAAACATAGCCAATTGGCATTTATCAAACGTATGAAATAATTGTATTTCACTATCACTTTTGTCAGGCACAAAGTCATAACAGAACACAGTCCTGGAAGTGAGCCAGCAGCTAGCAAGAAAGACCATTGCAAGCTAGCATGTCATTAATAACGTTAACTAACTACTGTTAATGTGCTGACCTCAAACTAAGGAGAAAGCACAATTCTACCTCCATCCTTTCAATTAAATTGTAAATAAATATTCGCTTTTGACACGAGGGGGAGGCGGAGCCATTACATTATCTATAGACTTCCATTCAATCTGTGTTGTGGACTATGTAACAAATAGATACTTTTATTAACGTGTGGCGGTGAAAATGTCCAAACCTGTAGGAGAGTGTTGGAATCATTTTCCAGGACAACACGTGATTTTCCAGGACATTTAACTTTTTCTCTCATTTTCCAGGTGTTTTCCAGGTTTTCCAGGACGAGTGGGAACCCTGGTTTATTTACGTTGCTACCTAATGATCCATGTACTGTTTGACAGACAGTATAACCCTAATACTGTGTGACATGTAAAGCACCATGTACTAAACACTGGATATAAATCATAAAGGGTGTAAGTATCTATACTCCAGCATGCCTGATAGCAGCAGGTCCATGTTGCCGTTGCTAAGGGAAACGTTGACTCTTCCAGTTGTGGAGTTGAAGCTGGTGATACTCAGTGTCATAGGCTGCTTCCTCCCACGGTAATTGTAGGAACCTTTCCATATGTAGTTAGGAGCAAAGACATCATCTGGAACTACACAGAAGAAGAGGAGAGGACGCATTACCATCAAATCAAAATGAGCAGAAGAGAGGCAGAATACAACAGAGAAGATCTGAGGAAACTGAAAAGAAGAGAAAATACAACAATGGATTAAAGCTTCAGTTAAGGAACATACTTCATTAGAATTTTGGTTAAAATAACACATTTTAATCCTTGCATATCACTGGAAATTGTTAATCAAATTGTTCCTTTTAATAAATATGTGTCTGATCTGTGTCTGTGAGTTTCCTACATTTAGTTTTTTTGTAATTTAAACGCACAGTATCTTAATTCTGCCGCAACAGAGCTCTAAATAAAAATAATAACAAAAGTTGACATCGAGGCTGCCAGGGAATCATGGAGCTGATTCTCTCTGCTACCCCCCACCCCCGATGAAAACAAACTCTGAGTTGACCAAACGACGAAACAGACCTGTGGAAGACAATATGTTTACCGACGATGTAGCTCAGTATAATTTACATGATGTCTTTATAACAGCAGCACATACAGCAACAGTACGGCAGCTTTCAGTAGCAGTTCCCCCTTCCTTATGTAGCGGTCTTTGACGTAACATCTGGTGTTTCTATGGTAATGATAAACAGTGTCTGACACAGGCCATTGACATCTGTTAAAAGGAACCCCATAGTGTAAAATGTAGCCTTTCCTGTACTGTACATTCCTGTCGTAAGTTATATTCTTAGGCCATTAAATGCTGCATCCTGCTTTGATAGTTACAGGAACATGCATCTATAGGAAACCTTGTATGAGCTTTTATAAGATGCTGAGATATTTGGAATTACAACAGAAAAGGACAGACCAAAACTAAAACTGGAGGACTGAACAGAAGGGAAGCAAAGAGTAAAGCAGCGGCAACATCACAGCAGTTAATTCACCTTTCTGTGTGAAGTGAGAAAAATATTTTGTTATTTTGTTGGATAGCAGTGAGGAACAATGAAATCGACATGAGCAAAACAGTGTGGAGCAAACAGAGCCGAGTGTGGAGCAGCAGGGAAGAATTTATTAAACTATGGTTGACAAAAACGAAAACACTGTGAAAAAAATAAAGAGATTAGATAAATCAAGAGCAGAAAATAAATGAACGGACTGTACTAGCCTGTAATAGAATCAAATGTAATAGAACTGACCATTAAGTTTGGGGCTTGGAGTTCCTGTTGCTGGTTTCACAGGTTTCTTCTTCTCTCCGGCTACACACACACACACACACACACACACACACACACACACACACACACACACACACACACACACACACACACACACACATACACACACACACACACACACACACACACACACACACAAGAAAGAAACGTGGGAAAAGAGATATTAAAATACATGAGCAGAGCTGCAGGGACTCAGTATGAAAAGATATTAAAATGTTTGCCTCTTGTTAAACTTACAGAGCCATCATCTCAAATCCCCAGAAACCCGCCTTATGCAGGAGAAAGGACTTTATATTACCAAATTAGCATGCAGTGTTGGTGACTATTAGTCACACATGCGAATAGTGAGTGACAAGTGTGCAGAAAAAGGTCCCTCCAAATAAACCTCTCTAATGGTTATTTGTAGGCCGTGCAATGCAAATAGAGTTCCTGACCGATAATTGTAGTGCATATTAGATCCTTTTAAAAGTGGCCTTAAGGCACTCTGGGTTTGGCCATTCAGAGCAGCCTCTTATCGTCACTTCAAGATGCAGCCATTGTTGCCAACAAGGAGAGGCAAGCAAAGACAGAGGGCTTTTTGTCCTAGAATCTCAAATTGGATCAGAGAGTGCTCCAATTTAAAAAGGCCACCTCAGGGTTAGAGGGGGCCAGCCTTAGTGGAATCATGTCTAGGTTGGAGCTCGCTGTCCCCCCACCCCCCTTGTGCTAAGGTTGATACAAAACTCTATCATCTACATTTCTTTTTGAGTTATTTATTAAAAAATAAACACATTGTTATAACAGCCACACTTCACAGTTTATAAAAGTATTGAGGGAAGTGATTTAATCAAAAAGGCTGCAGAACAACCACCAAATGAACTTGGTGGTGAGATTGATTTGTTTCAAAGCTCTGGAAGGCACTTTCAATCCCAACATTTAAACAAACTCTGATAAGAAATGCTTAAAGTGCTCAGAAAAGTGGAAACTTGAACATCTGTAATTCCATGGCAGCTGGGCAAACTCAGTCTGCTGAAGAAGATTGCTTGAAGCAATTTAAAGCTCCACAACATCTCCTACAGACTATATCGTGGGATTGTTTTGATGTAGTTTAAGCACTTTGTACTGGTGAGTATTCTATGGTCGTATACATTAGGTCACCTTAAAGCTCAACATCGGACATACTGTATATAGATCGAGAAGACACTGGAGTGGGAAAATTAAATAAACTGTGGCCTTAGAATTAGTCCCTGTCTGACTGATCTCTATTAACACACAGGTATCTAATCCATCATCATCCAAACTGTGTTTATATTTACAAAAAGCAAAAGTCTCATTCGAGATATAACTCAGTTTAAGGAGATGTAAACTGTCTGTGTGTACTGTGTACACATTTTGGTAACTTGGAGATCAGAGAGAATCTTCACTGGACCCATACTCATCCCTGAAACATCCACTGTTTGAAGAATGCTTTACTTTTAAGTTTGTTATATCCAACAGACACCTGCTAGGGTTCAACAGATCACAGTAAAGCTCAACGCAATCATTCTGTCAATGTGAGCTGCAGTAAAGTTGATGGGGGGGATGAGAAATGGACCCATGAGATGTGATCAATTCATAACCTGGCCTGAAAGGGTCTGACCGGGTTCATTTAATGAAGGATGAAAGACCACAATGGGATATTGTGTTATCTCTTTTTTTCTTTTTCTTTTTTTTTTTTACAGTGCTGCCAGAAGATTGACCAGCCTGTGCGGATATCTCGTCTGATTCAAGATGGCCAGATTGCTCCGACATCTTTACTGACACAGTGACTTTGAGCAAGGCATGTTCAAATCTGCCACCTGTTTGCTTATCTCTATTTGTAATACTTAATTGTTTTAGGTAAAACATTCAATGAAATGTAATAGATACTTTAAATAGAAAGAGATAGTATTCATAGAAATATATATTTTTTAACCTCGACATATAGGCATTTTTCCAGTCCAAGTCCCGTCACTCTTGCAGACTCTGTGTTCAGAACCCCCTGCCAGGAAGTAGCCATGCTGACAGCTGTACACCAAGGTGTAGCCAAATCCAGGCAGATCCATCCCCACCACGTCCACATGGAGCGGGCTCTCGGGCTGCTTACAGGCATGGGCTGGATGGAGGAGAAGAAATGTACCGGTATACACTGGAATTAGAGTCTGACAGGAAGAAAGCATAGCTTGCTGATATGTTAAGATGATAAGATGAATGTTTCCTACGTATGCACTCAGGTTGTGTTCCACTCCATGTCAGATCAGGCTGGCAGGTTCTAGAGGAGGAGCCCTGAATCAAATGGCCAGGCTGGCACTGAAATGACACCACGTTCCCCACCTGTAGAGAGAGGGAGAGAGAGAGAGAGAGAGGGGGAAAGAGAGAGAATTAAAAAGCCACCAACACAAATATTATGTCTAAACAGTTTCTGAATACCTTCAGTCTTTCACAGTAAAGGAATGTTACATACATATGCAACGTAAATTTGCATCTGTCTTTTGTTTAATTAAGAGCATCTGATGAGTTGGCCTTGGTGAAATACAGAAATATATAGATGTACTGAAGGTGATTACTGTGCAATGACAGAAAATGCATTAAAGAGTAAACTATAAATATCATATGGAGAAGATTCTCCCACAAGTGTTGCACAGTAAGTTGAGAGATTTAAAGAGCCCTCTCCATACTGAATGTGAATAAATCCTAACCTCACTACTAAAACAAAGAAAATAAAATCCTAAGTCCTAGCCCCACACACACACACACACACACACACACACACACACACACACACACACACACACACACACACACACACACACACTCACACACACTCTAAACCTCAGCAGAAGCTGGTGTCAGACTTCAGCAGTGTGTGTTAGTCAAATCAAATGGTTATCTCCCATCATTTCCGTCAATGTACTCCCATCTGTCTATCTTATGGACTGTATCCTTGCTGAGCAACAGTAGAGGGATACGTCCAAGTAGATGTATTTGATGTGTCAGCAGGACCTTTCACTGTTGATAAATCTACACACAACTGCCTGGCAAAAGTTTGCTTGGACCATCTCTGAAAGCTGAAGCCTTAATTTAGCATTAGCTTTAGAATAGCATGTTTGTTCACAGCAAAGACTAAATGATGTTCCCGTCATGTTAAAGAGAAAGGGACAGGAGCAATCGTCATAGCAACCTATAGCTCTTTTAACAAGCATATTACATATGAGTTAATATATTATATATAGGTGCTATAACACAATATGAATCCACTGCAGATAGGTTTAGCTTATTACCTCTGCTTCTTTTCCTGACAGCTTCTATATCAGCAAGTTAACTACTGTGGTATGAAGGTTGATATGGAGTTAAATGTGTCAACAGATATTTTACCTTGAAACCGTAGGTCCTGTTTAGAGAGCCGTAGCGTGGTGTTCCTGGGTTATCACAGCTGGTTTTGGTTGGTTCTGAGAAAAAAACAAACAAACAAAAAAAACAGTTCAAGCCTCTAAGTAATTACACAGAAAATCTAAAAGAAAACATAAATTAGTAGCAGCATTATTTGTCCTCTCTCTACTCTCTTCTCCTCTGTTGTCATGGTAACAGCAGGGTATGTATATGCATGAGGACACCAGGGGGCAGTAGTGCTTTATCAAAAAACGATGCAGGGCCAGCTATGAGAGTGTTTGAGAGAAAGAGTAGTGTGTGTGTGTTTGTGTGTGTGTGTGTGTGTGTGTGTGTGTGTGTGTGTGTGTGTGTGTGTGGCAGGAACATCAGCATGTAGAGCACATCCTGACGCAGAGCTCGATTCAATACAGCTTCCGAAATGACAGATTCACTCTCCTCTCTCTCTCCCTCCATACCTCTCTAACTCCCCTCACTCTCTCTCTCTCTCCCTCCCTCTCTTTCTCTCTCCCTCTCTTTCTCTAACTGCTCCCTCTTCCTCTCCCTTCCTATCTTCCCATGTCACCGTATATCTCTCCTCCCACCGCTGCCTCCCCCTCCCCTCCCTCCCTCGTCTGTCTTATTTAAAGAGCAGGCTGCTTCGGCTCAAAACTCATTCTGTTTCAGTCACACAGTAATACACATCACACGCTAACATACAGCTGCAATCACACACTAATAAATCACCCGAGCACGCGCGCACACACACACACACACACACACACACACACACACACACACACACACACACACACACACACACACACACACACACACACACACACACACACACACACACACACACACACACACACACACACACACACACACACAATAAAGTGCTGCTTTGTTTCTCTGATGAGAGAAGTGAAGGGATGTTAGCTCCCTGTGTGTGTGTGTGTATGTGTGTGTGTGTGTGTGTGTGTGTGTGTGTGTGTGTGTGTGTGTGTGTGTGTGTGTGTGGGTGTGTGTGAGATGTATATGTTTCAAAGACAGATTAAAAAAGTGGAAAATATCCATTCAAAAGAATCATATTCAGTACTTTATATTTCCTTTCTCTTCTTTTTGGGAGGTAACGTTTCAGAACAGTCCTTCTATTTTTAGAATGTCTTTTTCACCAGCAGCTCTGGACCCTATAGCAGCTTTAAAGAAACACATGCCTGATCCATTGCTATGAAGGAACAAACAGTCAAGTGTCAAAGGCTTTCTTGTATATTATTGATGTTAAAGCACCTGCTCAGAATCAGACATGTGAATTGGTGCTCTAAACATCACATGTGCTGCGGTATGGACCCAATGGGACTATTTGTAATGTGTGCTGAATATCCCTCCTCATTTTCTACTTAATCCCCTGATAGCAGCAGCTTGTTTGAAGTTGGATGTGGATTCCCTTTCCTGACAGCCTTAAAGAAATACTTTAAGTTGCAGCCAGCACTGGTGCTATCTCGCTTATGAGGAAGCACTTTCTCTGTTATTTAAGAAGGGCTTACTTTATAGAATACTCTAACTTAACTTTAAACACTTAATGTAAGACATCCCTCCTTAAATGTAAAGTGGTTTAAAACTTAAATAAATCAGAGATACATAACTGTGTACGACCTTTAACTTGGAGCCAGGAAGTACAGTTTATTTAAGCAGAAACTTGATGTTGTACATTTAATAGTTTTATAGCTTCAAAGGAAAACATCACAAGTATGTGCTCCTTGTTCTGAATAACATTAAGAGTATTTTAAGAAATTCAAAAGACACTGGATAAGCCAAGCCCACGTGCATGTATGTTTGTTGGTGTCTCTCTTGTCGCCTAAGTCTCTAAAGTGAGAAAACTGCATCTGAGTGTATGTGTATGTTCATTGAGAATGTATAATTATCTACTTTTAATTCTGTGAATATTGAAGATAGAAATAATTCCCTATTCAGAAAATATAGATTGGTTATGAGTATATAAATTAAAGACATGCCATAAAAAGCCTGTCCATTCATATGAAACACATATGAGCAGTGGTTATTGTATTTTAAATGCATCAGTGACAGTGAAACCAAATATCCATCAGTTTGTTGAATTTAAAAAGATCTTGCTGCCTTCCAGAGTTAGAATAATGACCGTATGTAACACGCTGGACTTTTAGAGATTCTGTCCAACAGTAAATCTGCAGCAGTTTCAAGGTTGGAAACATCAGTGCATCCTTTAAGGCTCATCCCTTCAAGGCTCCTCGTTTATTTACCAGATTGTCTCAAATAAGCTTCCAGTCACTATTCATTAACATTTCCATAAGTCTATGTATTTTTTAACTTTCAAGGAACAGTAGCTGCTCTGTGAGTAAACTGCAATGTGGCTGTAGACTCCATAACGACTGGTCATTAGTGGCAGTGATCTTTATGCCAGAGAGTATCAGACAGCAGCCCGGGCTCCCCGCTGAGCCACAAAGCGCTCATAATAAACTGTAAACAAAGACGTAAAGTAAATCATATATTTTATAAGTTCTGAACCCACTCAGATATTTAGTGAGGAAAGTTCATACTTTAACAAACAATAAAGATGAATAATGGAACAGTCCAAAGGAAACAAACTCATTTTACAACTTATTTTGCCTTCACAGGCATAACATTGAAAAGTCTGGGGGCTCTAGTAGGCTAACCGTCACTGCAGTATAATTTTAACTCAAGCTTTGAAGTGGGCGAGATGGGTCTGCCTGAGGAAACCAGGATGTGCTGCAGCTCATGTGAGGACAAATGATTGAGGATGTAGTCAGGAACTATTTAACAGTAATCTGTGAAATCTTAGATCCAGGTTGTGTTTGGATGATTTGGAGACTTAGTGGAACATCATTATACTGGGAGGAACTTTTCTAAACTAGGTTTATTAAAATAATCAATTTCAGTTTTCAGTTTGTGTACTTTCTGTGTTTAAATAAATATTTCAATAAAGTATTTGGAATAAACTTATATCTGGCTTTTATTTCTTTTACAAAGTTCTATGTGGCTGTTAGTGGTTATATAACATGTAAGATTTGACAACTTTACCTTTTTTTGTAAAATGAAAAAATGCTTTGTCGGATTAAACACATGCATATTTCTCAAACAAAGGTATCAAACTAAATATATTTTTGGTATCTGTTCCAAAATCAGGCACTGTATCTGCACTTTTGTAAAATGTTAAGCTACACTTGATCCTACAAGAATGGGGTTATTCCAGTATCCTAGTTTTAATACTAGTCTAAAAAATGTTTTCTAAAGTTCTTAAGATTGGGATTGACTGATAACCAGACCATGAAGAAATCCAAGGAAAACAACCACATATGTTCCAATTACCAAAATAAGCAAAGCATGAACCCTTTGGTAGGCCTTTCTAGAAAGAACAGAGTGAATGATGATCAGATTTTCCGTCCTTCTCACTAAGGAAACTGTATAACAAAAGAGTTTAAGGAAGCATTTCCAACTCTGTTTGAAAAATATCTTTAGATCATGTAGAATGATCTCCCTGCTATGTATCGTTAGATCGTTAACTTACCAATGCAGCGCGGCTGCGTGCCGCTCCAGGTACCGTCACTCTCACACAGTCTGGTTGCTGTGCTGACCAGAACAAGAGGTGGAGCACAACTGAAGGACACTTCTGATTGGTAGATAAAACTCCGTCCCTCTCTGAAACCCCCAACTGGAGTACCAGGGTCGCCACAAAACTTGGCTGCATACACACAAACACACAAAGATACACATTCACACACAATTTCATTTCAGTATGAGTTGCTAACATTGCTGACAAGCATTTATTTTATGCATAGCTCAAGGACAAATGTAGATTTGGCTTGTAACTGTAACTGACGGTTGGTACAGAATAATAACAAGAAATGTGTGTGCTTGTGCCTGGTGCAAATGCAGTGTGTGTGTGTGTGTGTGTGTGTGTGTGTGTGTGTGTGTATCTGTTTGTGTGTAAGTCCTTACGTAAACACTGTGGTAGCATGCCGCTCCAGGTACCGTTGGATACACAAGTCAGAACAGCTGGAAATGAGAGCTCATATCCAGGTGAGCAGCTGTAGCTCACACTGCTGCCCCATTCAAAGTCACTGCCCTGCAGTACTCCATTACTAATGGCAGGGGGCGCCGGGCAGGTCACCGCTACAAGGGAGAGAGAAGGAGAGCGTGAAAGAGAGAAGCTTGAGGTAACAGAGGAAGAGAAAAAAGCCTACACTAGTTTTCGGCAGCTGCAGGTGGTTCTGCTGTTTCTGTCGAAATCACTGTTATGTTAATTATCATTTTCAAAGCGATTAAAACTTAACAGTTTGATGAAGCGAGAGACACTTCAATCAGGCCTCTTAACATAGTTAATCATGGCAGCACTGAGATGTAACATGTGACTCAGACAGTAAATTTTTTCGTAACTCTTGATTGTCCTCACTGATGTAGTGACTGCAAGACAAGCTAAATCTGCCGCACCAGTCTTCACAGATTTGGATTATTACGAGTTTAATAAGATTAAGAGTTTGTGTTGGTTTCCACGTATGGATACAGCCGTTGTATAATTTTGCCTGTTTCTTTAACAGTCACATCCGCAGTACAAAGTAGTGTTAGGGGTCATTATTCAGTACAGTAAACATAAATATTATAAATACCAATAAATGACAAAGTTGGATGAAAAGTTTACCTGTACATATAGGCATATTCCCACTCCACGTCCCATTTTGGGTGCACGTCCTCAAAGGTGAGCCGTCCTCCTCCATCCTGTATCCTGGTTGGCACTGAAAAGAAACATTCTGACCGATTGTGAAATCTTCTCCATAGCGAAGGCTGTTAGCTGGCACGCCTGGATCCCCGCAGTTTATCACTGTGGAAGGGACGAGATGAACATTAAGATTACTTTACATGCAAATTTGT
Organism: Labrus mixtus; assembly: GCF_963584025.1. Lineage (NCBI taxonomy): Eukaryota > Metazoa > Chordata > Actinopteri > Labriformes > Labridae > Labrus > Labrus mixtus. Next base: position 23,835,730 of record NC_083627.1, read on the forward strand.
GGTATGAGAATGCTTGAATTTAATCTAATTTCAAAGCTATATCCTTCAATTTAGTGGACTTTCACAGGTGGGCATTTCAAAACTTGATTCTGTGCATAGCACACTCAAGGCCGAGTGTCCCTGAAAATTGGAAAACATTATGATGGTGCTGTAGGACACATAGATAACAGAAGATGAATTGGTGCCATGGAGCCCAGGTTCAAACTATTATCGTCATATTTAGACTCCAGCTCTAAAAATGGATTATGGGAACTGAGTAACTCCATCTGATTATTCCTTTTTTGATGGAAAAAAATCCAGACCATTGTGCAAAACGCAAATTGTTTCTCTGTTTACACGACTTTAATCTTATTTTGAATACCAACATTGCATTTTTTTTTAGATTTGATAACCATTCGCATGTTATATGGCTCTTTAAGTCATTAATTGTTGATTATCTACTGATGTCCATCTATCCATCCATTATCTTCCATCATCTATCCATCCACTTTTCCCATTTGGGAACGGTCAATCACAGGGCTGATATATAGAGACAGACAACCAGACACACTCACGTTCAGACCTACGAGCATGTCTTTGTGCTGTGGGAGGAAGTCCGGGTACCTGGAGAGAACCCATTTACTGGGAGAACATGCAAACTCCAAACACAGTTTTTTTCTTTATGTGCTACAAAACAAAAATTCATACAACTATTTTTTTGACGAAAAAAAAAGAACATACAGCTAAAACTATGTTTATTTGGGGTTCAATCTTAAGTTAATTTCACACCTGGACACAGTTTAGGAATGTTTTTAAAGGAGGTTTAGTACTGTATGTTTATCCTCAGAGATAAATATGCCACATGTAGCTGTTTCATTTATCTTCACATGCAGGTTGTGTAGCCCGTGTAACATTCAGCGCTGATTAACACTTGTTTAACCATGATTGGGGTCACATTTCATACTGTGTTGAAACAGTATGTTGTATTTCATGTTTATTTACTCTTGGTTATATCCCCAAGAGTCCAAAAAGCAAATTAGCTTAAGTAAACAACAATCCAGGTTATTCATGTCACCCTATAAAGTCTGTAGCAGGAGCACGAAGATTTGAGGCTGACTGCATTACTCAGGCCCAAAACTGTCACAAAATAATTTAAAACCAGGCATAAAATAAGGTCGCAAAGGGCTGGAGAGAGAACCTTATAATCAGAGTTTGGGGATGTTTATGGGTCACAGACTTGACGTCATTGCAAAGTAAGGATTTAATGCTTAGATTATATATCGTTAGTAATATATAAAGCTGGCAGTCTGCTCTTTAGCCTCCAAGTCACCTTAAACATGGGTTCACATTCCAAATGATAACGTATAACTGTATATACTTCAGATGAATTGGATACCGTTCAGTTACCAATAAACAGATCTATAATCTTTATCCATAAACCCTCACATAATTACAACAGTAGCTTACTGGTACAGTTGGGCTGTACTCCTGTCCAGGTACCATTGGCCTGGCACTGCCTTGTGGTGGCTCCGTTGAGCAGGTAGCCATCCATGCAGGAATAGATGACAGAGTGAGAAAATGTTGTTCCATCCAAACGAAACACTCTGCCATTACTGGGGGTGCCAGGGTTACCACACTGGACAGCTGTGGGGGAAAAAATGAGAGAATGAGAGAGAGAGAAGACCTTGTGCATCTCAATGAGGTTCACATCTATGACTGTGGTTATTTAAGGAGTCTCTGCAGTACATGGGCCGATCCATAACTGGATAAGTGTCAAGGAGCTGGGCTGGTATAGATTAAGTCAAAGTGTCCTCCTACGTTTACAGAAGGGCTGCGTGCCGGACCAGGTCCCATTAGGGAAGCACATCCTCTCTGAAGAACCGATCAGATCGTAGCCCTCCGTGCAGCTGAAGTGAACCTTGGAACGGATTTTGAAATCTGTTTGTTCTCTCGAACCATGAGAGGGGATGCCAGGATCGCCACAGGACCCAGCTGTGTCGCCTAAAGGGAGACAAACAAGGAAACAGCGTCATGTATGAAAACTAGGATACTCAAATCACCCAGACCGGCTGCATTCTGTACAAAAACAGAACCTAATTCAAACCATTTTGAAAATCCAAAATAGAGAAGAGAGGAATGAGAACAGCTGAACAATGAAAAAAAGTAATCCAAACAAAATGGTAATTTAATACTTGTACAGATGATGGTTTATTGAGACAGCATTGTAAAGCGAACACAAAAGTTTAGGTGGATCTTAGCATCACATTTAATAAAAAACACATTCTCGGGGGTACTCAAGTGTGAAACTGCTGCAAATGCTAGTGGACTGGACACAAATGTTGGTGACAAGGGGCATATGTTCGCCTTAACACTGTGTTTGTATGTGTACTTATGAGTAGATGGGTGGCAGTGTTGTTTGTGTGTGTGTGTGTGTGTGTGTGTGTGTGTGTGTGTGTGTGTGTGTTTCTGGCTCTGCCCTTGTAGAGAAGCCTGGTCAGCAAATTCTGCCTGACAGACTGAGCACACTCCTGGGAACATGCACACACACTTTCACACATAAACACACACTTCGTCACTTAGAAGGGTCCAGACAGCCAAATTGTATAAAAAAGAAAAAATGAGGTAACTATTCCCAATTGAGTTTATGTTACAAAGTTTGCATTGGTTCCTGATTCAGTTCTCTTAATTATGGACCAAAAATTGAATATTTGACTGAACAATTCCATTACTGAGCTTTGATTCAGGTCCTGCAACAACAAAACTTGGCGTTATAAACAGCTAAAATCGTAGCTGAATTTCCCTAATGTGTCTGCAATGTTGTGAGACTTTTGCTGATAACCTACTTTCACATCGGCTCTGTCTGTACTACACTCTAAATATCTAGAGGCTCGCTGCTAAATTGAGCTTATACAGAACACAGACACAACATATAATGACATAACATCTTCTGTAATGCCTCAGGATTAGAGACTGGGTTTCTCAGATGTGCTTTAATAACTAAATTAAGAAATAAATGTATCATCTTTGGTTTGCAAAAAGTCTACAACATGGATATTTTTTCTTCTGAATATTGGGAGCAGATCAAATACCAGTCAGAAACACACACACACACACACACACACACACACACACACACACGCACGCACACGCACAAACACACACACACACACACACACACACACACACACACACACGCACACGCACACACACGCACAAACACATGCACAAACGCAGCTCCAAAGTCACCATGTAGCCTCAGGTGTATCTGGTCTCAACAGGGAGAACAACCAATCTACCTGATGTCACCGGTGCATGTGTGTGTGTGTGTGTGTTAGTGTGTGTAGCTGAATGTGTGTGCATGCATGTGTGTAAGTTTGTGGCAGCAAGCGTTGTGAAAACTAATCTCAGTAGTTTCCCTCAGGTGACTTTGGAACAACCACTAATCGGTCACACACACACATTCATCCGTGCACAACTAGCCACACACACACACACACACACACACACACACACACACACACACACACACACACACACACACACACACACACACACACACACCTATCTGATAAAAAGGTTTGGGCTGAATTCACAGGTTACTGAGCTGTAGCTCCTCTGCTCAGGTTTGCAGAAGATCTCCTAAAGCTGGGGCAGAAAAACTACAAGGTGTAACATTCTCAGCCATCTGAATCAGAAAGTTGCTGCCTGCAGTGGAGCGGGTAAGGCTCAGAGGACAAATGACTCAGTTAAAGCGTTATGCGGTGTCTTATGAAATACATTTTTCAATCAACAGTGACTCTCCCTGCAGAAACCAATGATTAGACAATTGCTTGGCCTTTTATTTTAAATTACATTGAATGGCTAATTTGTTTCCCAGAAATATAAAGCTACAGCTAGCTCCTAAGTGGAGCATAAAAGCCAGGCAGCTGGCAGGTGACACAGTTAGAATGACTCTATCCAACTGCAACAACATCCACCTACTTTCACCTTTAAAGGTCAATAATTAACGTGTTATATCTAGTTGTTAAATCTGCTCAAAGCTGAGGTGTGAAAACAACAATGTGTGATTTCACTGAGGTTATGACCTCACGGAGTCTCGGCTAGCTTCCAGGCAATCTCACAAAGATTGGCAAAACTGCACAATGTAAAACAGCATCCTGTTTATTGTGATTTGGCATTAATAACGATTATACAATCAGGACAAACTTTGTTAATTGGTGAGTTTTAAAAGTGCTGTCATATGAACTTTAACCTTTGGAAAATTCACCCTGTTTTTAAGTCTTTGTGCTAAGCTATGCTAACTGAGCCAGTATTTATTAAACATTTTAGTGGTGTAGTTCCTTGCATGTAGGCAAGATTCAAAATGTCCTTTTGCCAAGACCAAAGTCTTCTTTGACAAAACTGCATGTGCTGACTCTAACAATGAGGCAGATATTAGAACATTTCAATTTCAAAGCTGTGCAAGTACAGTATTTATTTTAATCAGGGTTAAAATCAAGGCTGTTCATGAATTGCATGAATAAAATATTCAAGTCATGAAGCTACGCAAGGACCGCTGTGAATTAGGAGGTTATCATTCAGTTGTTGTTTTTTTACCTGGAAAAAAAACATTGGTCCTTGCACTTGATGTTTTTTGCTTTTGAATCTCAACTTTTAAAGTAGTCTACTTTAAGTAGGTCAGGCTCACAGCACCCTGGTACAAGTCAAATCTCAAATCCGACTCAAAGTCAAAGTGTGGAAGTTGGCTGAGGCAGATATAACAAAATCATTCCTACTTAAGTTTAAATGAGAGGGATTTGGTTTAAGGTTTGGAGTCTCGACGCATTAACTGATGCACCTACAAGGTTCAAATGAATGTATTCTATTCCCCTGTAATGAAAATGTGGATGCATAACCAACTTAACATGAGAACACCATTTGCTTATCAACAGTTGAGGAGCAGAATTGCAGACTTGGCACTTCTTTCTACTGGCTAAACTCCTGGCAGGTAAAAAACATGAATCACAGCTTCACAAACTATTACCCTCCCTCGACCTGCTTCTTCCCATGGCAATTGCTGTAAATAACAATGTATTCTTTGTCATCACGTCTAGAATGTGTTTTCAGTGTTAGTTATATAAGCAGGCGCTGGGAGCCTCTCGGTCTGATGAGCGATGATCATATCCTGAGCCAGCCAACTGAGGACCATATAACTTGGCCGGTTTGTTTATACATGATGGAAGGTGAGGAGGCTTTCTGTCTGGAGAGAGAATCTAGTCAAGTGGTGAGCTATGCATATACAGTCAAACCAGCAGGGAGGAATTATGTTTGTGTTCAGCACTCTACAGAACAGTGAGATTGGTGCATCAATGGCACACGATGTTGTCGGAAAATCCACTGAACACAGGAAGACAGAACAGTGAATGCTAAAGAGAAGAAGACAGCCAGAAACCTTCTGAAATAACACCTTAAAGCTGTGGACACATATCTGGAATTAGGAAACCAGAAAAGAAATGGACATGGCTAAGGATGAAGGGCTTAGGTGGAGGTTAAGCTCCACGGCCCTTTTAACAGACTTGGACTGATATATTCCCTTTTCATGCGCTGATCCTACCTTCTATCTGTCCATTAACCTTTAGACTGAGTGCAAAGGGTTAAAAAAGAGAGCCTGCAGGATGTAAAGACATGAAGTGCTCTACACTCTAGTGAGTTCACGTGTTGCAGAAGTCTCGTTTTTCCATCTACAAGTCCTGTCTATCTATAACTCATGGTGGATTTGTGAGTCTGTATTTTCAATAGAGGTTAAAATGGTTACCAGAGCAGAAGGGCATGGGGGCACTCCACATCCCATTGAGCTGACAAGTCCTGGATGATTCTCCTTTCAGCTGTCTTCCGCCCAGACAGGAGTATCGAACCGTTGAACCAAATGTAAACTTATCTCCACTCAGCACACCGTTAGGGGGAGAGCCAGGATGACCACAGTCTACAACTAGAGACCGAGAGAGAGAGAGAGAGAGGAGGAGGCAGAAAGATGAAGGAAGGATGGACAGTCCGTTTCGACTGAACAGAGCTGCAGTTGCTGCTGGCAAAAAACACGAGGAGCAGGCTAAAAAAAAGGAAGGTGTTGGAAAAGGGTGTAGAGACAGATACTACAGGAAATCAGTCAAGAATTTTCAACCAATTCATAACTTAGTGTAGCTTGATTAGCTAGCTGGCTGGCTGGGGTGGTTAGAACTTGCCAGTAAAATCAACAATTATCAGTAGGTAGTTTCACAAAACAAGGTCCCACTCTTTACAAAATAATAAAATACAAATTTGTAAAATAGAAAAAGATTGATGGTATTCATAGTAACTTAGTAAGAGGGTGAGGCTCAGCAAACAGTCTACAATAATTCCAAGACACAGTCCAAATAATCAAACCTACCTATACATTCAGGTAGAGGTTTGTCCCACTGTCCAGTAGGCTGACAGGTAAGAACAGGTGATCCAAACAGGTAATATCCTGGGTTACAGTCGTAGAAAACCACAGTGCCAAAGGTGAAGTTCCCATGCTCTATTTTACTCTGCCGGATGGAGTTTGCCGGGATTCCTGGATCAGAGCAATTGACCACTATACACAGATAGACACAAAGTGGGACACAAAGAAACACACGAACGGAGAGGAAGAAAAGCATGTGTTATTTGGCATAAACCAGAGAGGGTCAGCTCTCTCCCCTCTCGTCCTGTTTTCAGTGATTTGCACTGGGATAATAGCTCTTGATTTAATACAGGACATGAAGGAAGGTGTGGTGAAGAAGAAAAAAACGAATAATGGCTGGTGTTTAAAAGGGATAAATAAAAATGATGAAAGCAGGTTTGTGTCCTGGATCCAGCACATATACAATCTTATGACTCATCATGATCAACACTTTTAGTTTCACATTTGCAACCATGTGAGTCAGTTACCATTGTTACGTATAGCCAAAATGCTGGATCAAGGAAGGTAAAATAGGGGTGTGAAAATCCACCTCAAAACTCATTCATTAAAAAATTTGAGAAAAAAGATTAACGTTTTCTTTTTACTTAAAAATGGGTTTCAGAAGTGTTGGCGGCTGAGGTTTTTTAAATTGATTAGATTAAGATGTAGATTTGAGGAAAGATGAAAAGGAAATGGCTTAATAGAGATGGTTGCCTTAGTGACAGTAAAACAAAGATAAGCGTTGAGGTGGAACTAAAATTTGGGGATAAATAAGGTTAGGGGTGAATACACTTAACTTTTCTCCCCACCTTTACACGTTGGGGGCGGATGGCTCCACTGGCGGTTGGCCTGACACTGAGCACGAGAAGGCCCCTCCATTTCATAACCCCGATTGCAAACGAAGCTGACCACATCGTTGAGGTTGAAGCCGTTTCCCACCGTACGACCATATATGGGACTTCCTGGATGGCCGCAGCTGACAGCTATAAAGAATATAGAGTGAATCATGAGATATTTGAATCAATACAAAGATCTGACACGGGATGCATGATGAATTAATTTGAGATTATTAACAACAAATTAGGGTAAAGGTAGGTGATCCCACTTGCAAAATGGTGGAAAGCACTATCGGCAAGGCAAATAACACATCACTAGGTTTTTATTGGTACAGAGTGAAAAAAAAGGAACCTTTGTGAAGACAAAAGTGAATACAGATATGAGACAAAAGTCTTTTGATCAGACAAACTGTAGAACTGCAAGGCCTGGTTTTGATCTTTGTAAGGTTAAATGATAATTTTATCAAATATTTGTTAATATCAAAAGATTTAGCTTTGGGCTATTCATTTGGATCTTTTCTCAATGAAGATCAAGGACAATATCAATTCAAACTTTCCCTCTTTGGTAGTGCAGACTGCAACAATAATCATTTGACTTGATTCAATATAATGCCTTTTTTTATCTAAAAAAGTCAATTTGTAAGCAACTGAGCCCACTGTTTCATATTGTTGTGCTAAATGTCTTCTCCTGAAGCAGGGTTGAATTCAAGTGTGCCATGTTGCACTCTGTGGCAAACGGTTACACCTAGCCACCAAGAGTTCATTGTTTAGAACATCTACCAAAGCGTAGATTTAGAGTAGATAAGTTTGCCTCTCATACACTCTTTGGTGAATATTTATGAGAGTGTCAGGCGACTGATAAGGCCGAGGCGGTATCCCATTTAGAGTCATTATTTAGAAGATATTAGGTCTCGCCATCTTTATTGTTAGGGATGAGTGTCCTCTGTTTGCCATTGTGCATCATAATTATGCATCCTGTTAACTTCTTTCACCGGGGCTACTTAGAAGTTTGTGTGTGTCCCTTGTCCTCATTGTTGCTGACGCCAGGCTTTTGATGTTTGTGTAAACAGGCAGTTTACAGTTACTGCCAGCCCCTCTCATCTGCCTCTCAATCTTTGCCCTTTTAAATTTAATGCCTCACAGGGAGGGGGCGGGAGGAGAGGAAATAGGAAAGAAACAGACTAAGTGGGTAGAAAATTGACCAGGGAAGGGAACACACCAAAACAAAAGAGCAGAAGAGAGAAAAGAGGAAAAGAAGACCAGAGCAGAGGAGAAATGATCAAGACCAAAAAAATAAAGAGCCATGTTTTTTTACATTATCAGTGAAAATCTGAAGTTTGTTTGCTTGTTTAAAATATAAATCTATCTGATGTCATAAGCATGCCCTACAGCTTTGCACGCACGCACGCACGCACGCACGCACGCACGCACGCACGCACGCACGCACGCACGCACGCACGCACACACACACACACACACACACACACACACACACACACACACACACACACACACACACACACACACCATACTCGCATCATCATTCTCTGTTTGCGTCTCTAAACAAGAGCCTCTCATCTCCATAATTACAGCATAATTTGGCTGTAAAATGATTTCCTCTCAATAACTCCTGCATGAATAACCCCAATAAAAACAGCAAAGCACAGAAAAAAAACAGATACACACACTATTTTAACCACAAACACACAGATGTATGCAATACAGAAGCAGACATACATAATTAAAAACATATTGTTACACATATAATTTTTTGTTATGTTCAAAGGGTCATACTGAATACAATAATAGAGAAATACATTTCCTTTCATACTTCTTCTGCTGCTTAAATGTAGACTCTGTCACCTCCTCCCTCTCATAAACACTGTTCTAAATTAGGCAACAAACAGGCTGTCTCTTTTGGTAAACTGCATCTGTGTATTTGGCTGGAGTCGGCACTCATCATCACCACCTTCTCTTGGCCCGGCTGCTGTCTAAAAAACATTCAGGACACTTAAACAAAGTCATTTTAGGAGCTTTTCACAGTAGCCCGAACAAATCAGAGCCTTCTCTTTTATCCTTAAGCTAAGCTATCTTAACTAGACCACGCTGGTAATGTGGAACCCTTTATAGAAAGACTGCTGGGGTTAATCTGCAAAACTGCAACAGCAGACCTTAAGCCTGCTGTTTTAGTTATGGGATCACTCTTGGACAAATTATCTGTTCTGAATTATCTGATTTCTCTTCCTAATTTTGACTTTTCAATCCTTGACTGAAATGTGGCTGAGGTTTATCAGCTCTAGCAGGCAAACCCCCTTGGTAGAGAGCTTTAATCTGTTCATAGGCAAGGTTAGAGAAGTCACACTGTTGTTACTGAATTTTTAAGACACTTTCTATTTTCCTATACAACTCCACCCCAACCTCCAAATATGAAACTCACACACCTCTTTAGAGAAGAAGAGGTCCTTGAGCTATGAGCTCATACAAAAATGTTTCCATTTAAGCTGAACTACAACTATGTTCTACAGCTAAGTCTGTCTACAGGTTGGGATGTGATACTGAACACCCCATACTGTATAACTTAGCACGCATTTTATTTGTTGTAAAGACCCTGAAAAGACGATTATGGCCACCGTTGAAAGCCCCAAAAAATTTCATAGATTATTTGATGAAGATTAAACATCTTTGTTTGGACAGTTTTTCACAGAGACACCAGCTTCTGATTCAAGATTCATCTCACATACACACAAGGCAATTTTCCGTTCATATAAATACAGTATAGAGCAGTTCAAATGACTGTATGCCAATGAAAACCAATGAAAATGATGCAGGAGTAGACACGGTTTAATGAATGTAATGTAATTGTCATATTTATACTAGAAAGAAGAATAATTGTCTTTAAAAACATTTTTTTCTCATCTCCAGTGTTTTTTCTACATTGGTTTTAATACTGTTTGGTATTAAAATGTTGACTTGTGAAAGACTTTGGCAGAGTAATTCCTTTCCTTGTTTGCTCATCACCGCATATGCAGTTAAATGAAGCATATAGTCCTGCTTTAAATGATTCAGACTGACCAAAGTAAATTCCACTCTACATCTACATAGTTTCAAAACAGTTTGTAAAATCTGTCCTCGAGTGTGATGCGAGCTGTGCTAACCTCATAACTGAATTCCACTTACCTTTTGAGTAGTTTTACTGTTGTACTCGAGCACTGTTTCATTTTTTATTTCTTCCACTGAGGCCATTTTCCACTTTTACGCTGATTTATTTAGCTAAATCAGGTCTCAATCTTGTTGCCTCCAAATGCCAATTCCACTAAAACACCTTACAAATATCATACCACATAGTAAATCTTAATTTGTCAAACATAAGGCCTTTTTCATTTGTGTGCCCCCAGAGTGATTTGTAAGATGTATGATATTGATTCTTCCACTCAACAGGCCAATAAAATATCCAAACTTCAAATGCTGATATCTTGATAAAAACCTCAACCTGGAATCACTTCTCTCTTAAATGGACATCCATTTCTGTGGATGTTATTTTGCAAACAGTGGAAGGTATCAAGACATTGTGAACTACAACATTTCAGTGTGATTTCCATTGATCATCTCCAAGCACACAAACACATACGGAGACTAAAATACAAGTTTTGATCACTCGCTTTTTCCCCTCCCCTCAGCATAAACAGTACAGAGAAAGATGATTTTGGAATTTGTGTCACATTTCAACTCACTGTGCATTTGACTGTGCATTATGGACATTTCACTTTACTAAAAAAAAGCTGATGAGCAGATGCTACAGTAAAAGAGAAGATGTTTATAGATGTTGTTAATAGATGCATTTAGAGTTACTGTGAATGATTTGGCTGGAGATGTTTTTTGAAAGAGTTTGTGTTTTTGAAATCTTGTTCTTTAGTTTTGTTTGAAGTTATTTTCTGTGCATTTTGTCTTCAAGTGTGTAATTGTGCTGCCACCTGTTTTGGCACAGGGCGCTCTGGAAAAAGCTCATTTTAAATCTTCACTCCTCGTCGGATAACGGGTATATAAAATAATGAAATCAAGAGAGAGTGTGCTTTGAGTGTTTTCCTTACATATACAGACTGGCAGCTGTCCAGACCACTGGTTGTCCTGGAGACAGATCCGAACTGATGAGCCTATTAGACGAAAGCCAGGCAGACACTGATACACGACCGTATCTCGGTAACCAAAGTTCTCCCCAATCACCTGGCCGTTCACAATGCCTTCTGGGATTCCACAGTGACCGGCTGAAAAACACAGAAAGAGACAGGTGACTCAGAATATGCTGCTTTAAAGAGACAATTGATGCACTGACTTTTTTAAACATCTTAATCCAAAACTACTCACATTTTTACCAACCTTGCTTTTAACATGATTCCCTATTATCCCAGGGCTTTGCTTCTTATTTTTCCTTACCTATCTCAAAAACATGCCCTTGGACTTAATCAAAATCCAGTATTAACCTTGCATTTGGAATTTTCCCTGGGTCATTAGCATGGATACAAGGACAATATCAGCAAAACAAGAGGATTTTAATCAGGTCTGGGAGTTTAAAGGCAAACCCAGAGGATTGAAATTAGATTTTGTTGCCTCTGTTTGCATCATTAAAACGTTAAACATCGGCTGAAACCTTTTGCAGAGGTGTAAAAGAAGATAACTGCAGCTTTAAATCCAGTTCATCCTGCATATTAGGCTCCTGATTTTTTTTACACACACCATGAAACATTTAAGTGGCAGCACAACAAACTCTATGTTGACAAAATATCAGATGCTGGATCAGCTGTCATATATGGTGGAGGGTCAGACGATGCTGCCTGATGAGTCTTTCTTTGTTGTTGCTTAACCTTAAAAAAAAATCTTTGTCTAAAATGAACATGTTCAAATAATATCCCTGATATCAAGGATGAAGGCTTACCAAACATCACCTTTACTGCCTCGTCACTTTCATTTGGTCTGATTAATGCAAAGAGTCAATGTAAGAGCAACTGTAAAGTAAGAAGGAAATGTGTACTTCTCTCTCTAGACCTTGATTTGAGTATTGATTACTTTTTTAAAAGAAGATAAAACCTGCACTGTGGCCACTGTGTCAGTAATCGCTAACAATTTCAAAGGCAGCCAGGGAGGTGTGAGAGAACGAGATGAGAAAAGGCTGACTGACACCACCTTTGTCATTTCAGGCTATCTTTGAGGTGTTGATTTCCAGAGTTAAAGGGCATACCTCAAGTGAGTCACACTTTACTTTCCTGAATATGTTTTAGAGAGCTGTATTTTGGGGGAAAGACATTCGTTCCAATTTATAAATAAGTGAGCTAATTTCCATAATTCTTAAATATGATTGTTCGGTTGAATCAAAAAAAATAATTTTGCGTTCATTTAGTCTACACAAGTTCCATCAAAAAATAATTTTACAAGCTCTCATTTTAATTAAGAAAAATAACTAAATTAAAGCCAATTACGATTGGAAAGATAAACGCTTTTGAATGAAAATGCTGTTTATAGCACTTTTCTAGAGCAAAGTTCCTTCCTTCTTGTTTGACACAATGATGCCTCCTCATCAGTCAGGTTACGAGTTATTCAAATGTTTCTTTATAAACCGCAACTCCCCTCTGTCTCATCCTGTAAATTAGTCTGGAGAGCGATGTTTTTACTTCATGGAGACGTGACAGCAATGTGTCATAACATCTGTTAGCTCTTGCCCAGCAACAGTAGAAGGTAGCTAATTTTTTCGGCTTGTATAAAAATATATTCAAAAAAGAACACTTGTTCTAAAAGTATGGCAGAAGCTTCCTCGTGATAGTCTGGCTTGTGAGGTGGAGGAGGCCGAGGGGAAGCAGCTGTGCACCTGGGAGTAGGGTTGAGGTCACATTCACTTCCTACCTTTGATACCTGTTCTCATTAGACTGACTTGAAAAATCCTCCAGACTTCTCTGACAGTCAACCTTTGAGTGCATGTGAGTGTATAGCTTGGCTTCAGAGTTTGCCAGCATGAAATATATACAATAATACTTACATTTAAGTCAAAAAATGACATACAGAGTCTAGATATTCTGTAAATGATTCTGTATGTCTGAATGCATTACTAGTTCCTGTAGTCATATACCTAAACACCGTGTTTCCGTTCCACTCCAAAGCCCAGATGACAGGCACTCTCTGACGGCTGACCCCACCAGCATGAAGCCAGCATCACAGGTAAAGATGGCTGTAGCCCCAAATGTTGTCTGAGTACCAATCTTCTTCCCATTGGGCGGAGATGGCTGCTCACCGCAGGAGATAACTGAAACACACAGGCAGCAATTTAAAGGCACTTGTGCAACAATTTAGCACAGAGTTAATTTGAGGAGCTGGCAGTGCTCATTGCTTTCTGTGAGAAAAGTACTGGCGAGCTGTTTATCACACAAAGTTTGTGCCAATTATTTTCCAACACTGACTGAAAATGCCAGCACATTTTCAAAAGTCAAAGATTTTTTCAAAAGGGGGAAAAAACGACTTCAAAATGTCAAGAAGACAAGACAACAAGAAGATAACCTAAAAGAAACATTTGAGATGACAAGGACAATAAAAGTATTCTTTTAGTTCAGTGCATGATTTGGAAGAGCACATTGTGTTACTCACAATGTAACTCAGCTGTCATTAGATTTTGAAACCTTAGTAGTAATAAAATTAAATTACTTACAAGATGAAATGAGTTAACATTGAAGAAACACAGCTGTCATTAGAGGAAGGATGATTTGAAATGACAAGCTTTAACAACCACATACAGTACATGAGATCCCTGTACAGTTCAGACCATGTTTGTTATGTCCTGCTTTAAATCTGGCCAATCACAACAGTTTAGACCTGTTTGAATGTATTTTTGGCATATCTGTGAAAAGTTACAATGGCTGTTGCTTATATTGACATTTCTGAATCCCCCTTTGAGCCAGTATTTAAGCCCCTGTGAGGAGTTTCAGCTAGTTAGGAAATAGACTGAAATTAATAGTGGTGCCTTTATATGACCGAACAAAAGCAAACAAGACAATCAGCAACATGTCATGGTCCAGCATGTCATTCCTAAATCTTGCTCTCCCCGGTTTCTGACTCTTCCCACTGTCCTATCTCTAAAATAAAGGCATAAAAAAGCCTAAAATGAATCCTAAAATTGGAACTTTTGTGTTTTTACTACTCGGGTTCAACTGATATTTATAGCTCCTTTAATTTTTTTTGGCCTGTTATTCCAGTGAAATGTTGTTTGTAAGATATAACACAGCAACCTGCCACTTGCAGGTGCTATACTGCATTAGCTACATCCCATAGTGCTCTAATGTCCAGATGTAAACCAGCATAGTGGATGGATGGCATCTTGTAGCAGGGAGCTGCTTGGCAGCATTTTGATCTAGAAAATGGAGATGAAGTAGTGCGTAGGCTGTATCAGGTTAAAGTATAACCACACGATCAGAGCAACCACATTCAGAACAGGTATGTTGACATTAACCTGAAAGGTGAACCTAAGGCCGTACGTCTGTGCAAGCACTGCTAGCCACACTCTGCAAACCAATTCGACAATGTCAACCTTCAGAAGCTGTTAACCTGGGTTCAGAGGTGTGAAATAAATATATGAATGTGGGTATTTTCTTACTTTTAAACCAGTTGACATACATTTGATGTTAGTGTTTAATTTGTAAATGAAAATCTGTCTGACTTATATTCATGTTTTCTCTCATTCCCCGCTCACATCTGTTATCCAAACTGCTCATATGACAAGTTCCAAAGATAGCATCAGGCCGCCTGATGTCAATAATTTCTTGGCTGAAAAACTCACAGGCTATATACAAATACTACAAAGAGCCTATATGAACCCTTTTTTTAGTGTATGCAGAGTTAATAATTCCTGTTGTTATCTAAAGCAAATGGCAAACATCTTTAAGATAGCAGAGTAAACACACAGATATATAACATGACTTCAGTTGGTGCAGTACGATCTGAACCCAAGAATCAGGGTATCTGCAGGTTTCAGCAAGTCAAATTTAAGACTTTTTAAGACCTTTTTAATGCCACCTTGAATGAAATTTAAGACCGAAAACACTATAAATATAGGCGATGGTTGGGGGATCCCGCTGTATTACAACCCAAGCATAGCATGTGTGTCACTCAATGAGACTCCCATGAATTGCGAGCCCAAGTAACGCGAATGCACTTGATCTCCGACCCAATATCGTACGTGCACGTCGAGTTGCTTATTTTTAGTAGCGTGGTTCAAAGTCTCGTCGAACATTAAAACAAAAAAAGACTTGTTGCTTCTGATGAAAGGCGCTAGTCCAAAACGAGTTATATAGGCCGTCTTGTCCTTTCCAGAAGTAAACGTGCTCGCGATTTGTGAGTCAGGGAACATCAAACGGAAGAGATCTCCTATCCCCTCATTGGGGTTGTAAGACTGGTGCTTGACCACTGTGTTTAAAATCCACAAAACCTCAGATTTCAGTGTTGGTGTCGCACCAAATGCTGCTCTCAGGTCAGTGCTAGTAGCAGCGGGGACCGTTGTCTGCGGCGCTGGCCCCGGGGCAGAGACGCAAAACTGTGATATGGCTGGGGACTGTTGGCTCCTGGTAGTGGTTTTGTGCTTTTCGCACTGCATGTGGCTCTCGACAGCCTTAACCCCCATGGTGCCGAGCTTGAAGGTCCTTTTGCACAGAATGCATCTGGCCTCGTCTTGGTTGGCAACAGGCGTGAGCCAACTTCGAAAATGGACGTCGTCCAGCCAACTCTCAATAAATTTGCACTTACCCATAGTCGCAGACTAGCTAGCAAGCATGCAGATAACCATTTATATCAGCAGCTAGTAAGAAAGTAGCCTCTCTACATATCCTCTACAAAAATAAAAAAATATATAACATTAAATAGTCCTGCCCCGACAAATTTAAGACCTTTGAGTAATGTATTGAAGACCAGCATATAACATTTTTAATGAATTTAAGACATTTTAAGGCCTTCATTTTAGATACATGAATTTAAGACTTTTTAAGACTTTTTAAGGATGCACGGACACCCTGAAGAATGTGATACTCACTCTGACAGTGCGGCCTCTCATTTCTCCAGCTCCACACGCCATTGGGTAAACACTGGATGTGGGCAGGCCCTAATCTGTAGTATCCCGGATCACAGGTGAACACAATGCGGGTTCTGTATTCATAGTGTGAGCCATTGACAATCCTCCAGCGGCCGTGCTCTAAAGAAAATGACCCGATGCTGGGACAGACCACCACTAGAGAGAAAAACAAAGCCTCGTGAAGTTTGCTTGCATTGAAAAAAAGAAGAAAAAAAGAGCCACAAATACCATTTTTAAAACAGTATTTGATAGTAAATAGAAGGCAGAGAGTCGGGTCATTCACAAAAAAATCTCTGCGGTGATAATAAGGAATTAATTTAAATATTAACAAACAAGCAAAAACAAACGCCTGCCACTCATAGATGTAATAATATGTTGCTTACAAACAAGTCCATACAGTATTTCTTGGTCAGAAGGAGATGAATATGTTTCTTAAGAAATGACAGGATTTAAGTCGCAGTGGAGGCTTGTATTTACATTCACAGTGTGTTTACACTTGTGGTTAAGTGTGTCTAAGTTGATCTGACATTTACTGAATGTGTTACTAACCAGAACATCGGGGTATCTTGTTGTGGTTGCTCCACGTTCCATCGGGCTGACAGATGGCTGACGTCAGTTCCTTGCTGGACAGTCTGTACCCATCGTTACAAAAATAGGAAACTCTCGTTCCGACAGAGTAGTCAGCTGTTAAAACGCCGCCGTTTATAGGAGCCTTGGGTGCCCCGCATGAGACAGCTAAGGGAGGACAGATACACTCTGGTTAAGAAGACAACATGCAAACAGACGCCCATGGAAAAGCCCCTAATGCAGGCTTGTGTCTGGCAGGTAGGCAGGTCTGATGTTTACTTTGTTTGAAATGTTTCTGGGGATTCAAATCCACAGAGGGTATAGTATATTTGTCAACAACACTTCAATATTTTCTTCAATGAAGCTATCAAACCGAATACATATTGTCAAGAGATGCTTGATCTCAAGTTCCAATTAGTTCTAACAAAATATCCTGCTGAACAGTCCACAGTGGGTTTTAAACAGACCGGATTGTAGAGCACCGCACCGTGTAATTACACAGTGTCGACAATCTGCTATACATCCTTCATTTGACTTTCTATCAATAGCAGCTATATGCTGAGCCTTGCTTGGTTCTTTTGATGAATGTAATAAGACATTAGAGGGTACGACATACAAACTTCATCCAATCTTAAAAGCACATTGTAGAGTCTTCGGGAAATACACATAAAAGGACAAAGATAGCGAAAGAAAAGGCACTAATGTGAAAATAATAGAACTCTTTTTTTATCATTCACATTTCCTTACCGTCATATAAACAATACTTTTGGCATTTTATGCAGTAAATTTGGAGTAGGTCTACTCTGGAGAACAAATAATAATTTGGGCTTTTAAGGGGAGGAACAGATTAGATTAGATTACCTTTAATTTCGGTTTGAACTTTTACCTAAATCAGTGTTAGCCACATTAGCCACGACAGCTAATCATTAACTTTCTCAAACACAGCCTAATAAACACACCTTGACACGCAGGTACAGGAGAGTCCCATGAGTGGTAGCCGAGTGGTGAGCGGCGGCACGTTGCTGTGGCATTGCCTATGAGGCGGTAGCCACGATCACAGGCCCAGCGCACCACGCTGTTAACGTGGCCGCCGCTCTGCGAGGAGATAGAGCCGTGGAGCGGGGAGTCTGGTGTTGAGCAGTACAGCGCTAAAGTGGAGGAAACAAAATAAATAAAACAGAGTTCTAAAACAACATCACAGTGGATGGTTCACTGTCAATAAAACAGCAACCAGAAAATGAAATCAAGCTGAAAAGAAATAACCAAGAAGGCAAATAATGTCAGAAACCGGCAAGATCATAGCTTTAATATTTTTCTATATTGATACTGTACTTGTTTACAATATTATTCTGCAAGACTGTCTCAATGTATGTCTCATGCAGATAAACAGTATTTTATCTGCTACAATACAAATATTGTTATTAAAGTTTTACATGCAAAGTTTAAGTGTTAATGACATTACACTCATCATATTGAAGCTTTAGTGATCATTTCCTCCAGTCAATATTTATCATTGCAGTATTTATGACACAAAAAGGGGCCCAGCCAACATTTACCATTAAAATGAAAGTATATCTATTTCCCTCTGACCATTATAATCCTGGATTATGTAGTTTTAAACATTGCTATTGCTATACTTAAGTAATAAAGAACGCCATCAACCCAATGCCATTGTTGGACATCACTTCAGACTAAGATGAAGAACAAGTCTTTCATCAGAAATGTTAAGATGCACATCAGTACAGATGATTATACCTTTCATCCAATTACAAGCTTTGTGACATGCTGTTTACTGCTCAGTGAAATAAAATAAAAGTCTCTGCTGGCACAGCGTTTGGATCGAACACTGAATCGAGTTATGAAAATGTCAGACATTACTGGACACAATTACATAATATTTGTTCATCAAAAAACACTAATCCATTACTCCAGACAATAGTGGGCAGCTGCTAGAACACAAGAGGGATTCCTGCTGTAAAGGCCAACAACTTGGCAACAAATTGAGTTTTGTCTATGTTTGTGTGTTCATTATTAATGATTGGCATGCTGTAGGCTTTGCATCTATTGTATTAGATATATATATATTTTTTACAATGGGCCTTTATCTGCTAGCTACACATACCATACCAGTCTCATATGACAGATCACCAGTCGCATTTATATTTTGTTCCTCGGTGATAGCAGATAAAGACCAGGCTTGAGTCCAGTTGGAAGTCACCTCGGGAAAGTTGCCTGGTCAGTGACTCTACATTTTGACAAGGACCCAAAAATAAGTTATTCACTGGCCTTATGCATTAGTGATGAGTCTGTTTTATGCGTCCCTGTGGTCCGCCACTGGCCCAGTATCATCTGTGTGGTCAGTTTTTTAAGCTTACGGGTAAGTGAGGGAGTTTTTCACTTCTTTTTTTGTGTGTTGAAAATACAGAAGCAGCCTGTAATGTTTTGCACAGTTTCTCGGGGATTTCTAATATAAGTCCTCTGACACAGCTAGTAAAAGATTAAAGTCGATGGCCAGGAAAGGGCTGATAACACTGGACCAACACATAGGCCAAGCAGCCAGAGGAATATCTCAATCAATCTTTACTCTTTAATATTTCTGAGATTGATTGATTTGAAGGGGGAAGTTCAATGAAACAAGAGCATTTTCACAATAAAATACCAAAAAATCTTGTAATAGGGACAATGTTTTTGTTTTTTTAATCTAAACAAGGTAGTTGGTCCTAAAAAGATCATTTTAATATATTCTTCATAAGTAAAAGCTAGAGCATATTTTGGTTCCTGAAGTAGTGGCAGGATTATGTTGCTTTATAGTGGCCTGACTGTGCAAGTAGAAAAAAAAAATTAATGAAGTTGAACCTTGAATATTAGTAGGCTTACAACATATGTTTAACAATCCTTGCAAATGTTCACATTAATCACAGCTTACAGAGAAGGTTACTGAGTGTCAGAGTCCTGCGAGGCTTTTCCCTGTTATTATTCAACGTATAATTCATCATACAGAGCAGTAGTGTTTTAAAGGTTAAAGAAGCAGCCTCCTGACTAGATGGTGTGGAGTGGAAAGGCAATCTAAACAAGTGAAACTGTCTCCTCCCCCCCTTAACTGTCAAAAAATGCCCTTGAAAAAGCTTGTAAGCCTCATTACACAAGTGAAGGTGCTTAATGCCCAACATTCAAAGATTATTCTTAGCAGGCCCAGGTGTATTACGGTCTAAATGTGAAGATTGCTGTAAAACGGCATCTGTGCACATGAAGATGTTCTTCAATGAAAAAAGTTAAGACAAACCCATAATGCACTTCAGTAAACTGTTAAGGAGACAGACAGAAGTGAGGTCTAATGTAAGCTAAAGTCAACTAAAACTTTATTTTCCTTCTGTCCTCCTCTGTCTACCTGTTTTACATGCATTATGGTAATATAAGGTAGTAGTAATATAAAGTTGGGATACATACTTTGGTACTCACCAACATAACGAATCTTGAAGCCCTTCTTGTTTGTGCCGTGGTCTGAAGACCAGCGAACCAGGAACTGATGACCAGAGGTTGTGAGGTTAAAGGGTGTCGGGAGGTCGCCGCTCAGCGTTGCCAGAGCTGGACTGTTGGGTGTCGAACCTGAGAGAAATAAAGACGAAGTTGGAGCAAAAGGTAGAGATGTCGACACAGCCAACAAACAAGGGGGTAGTACTTTTGAACTAGTTCTACATTCGTACACTTCTTCATATTTTGTTTGTATTTGTTGATCTGACTGTGTGTCCAGATTTCCAATGTTGTTTTTCATGATCAAGTTTCAACCCTTTTAATCGTATTACACTGTAAGTCAGAATATGATTTTGTGTGTGTTTTACCATCAAATATTTCCAAAACGTCAAACTCTTTCTCAGTGTGGAAACTTTCAAAGGTGATGGTGACGTTGTATCCCTTCTCTACTGTAATGCTCCATGAACACATCTGGAGGTTGGGGTAACTCTCGGGCCAGCCGGGGCTCAGGATGACACCGGATGAGTCATATCGGACATCATGTGCAGGACATTGGACTATGGAAGAGAAATAAAGTAATGGACAAAGTTAAGTTGTATGAGTATAAAATATAGGGTTCATTCAAATCATGTGAACAACAATTATTGAAAATACTTTGGAATTGCCAAACACACACCTTGGCATGTTGGGGGTAATGCATCCATCTGAAGTCTCTCTCCCAGGCGACATGTTAGAATCTCACTGCCAACCAATGAGAATCCAGGATGGCATCTGTATCTGATGATGTCGCCTGGATGAACAGTGAGAAGAAAACATTATTAATTTCTTTAAAAGTATATGATATGTGTTGAAAGAACCTAGAATTACAAACTTTATACTGTTACGGCTGTGTGTTTTCCTATGCTGTGTGTTCCTTCTCCACTTCCTGTTGTCTCCAGCCCAGGTGAAGCCACTAATTGCACAAGGAGGTACACCTGGCCTCAGTGCTTAAAAGGCCAGTGGTGGCTGCAGGAAAGGAGGCATTTTGAAGAGGCATTTTTGAGGAGGCATTTGGAGTTGGGACTGCTGTGCCTCTCAGTCAGGGATTGTCTGTTGTGTTTTATTAAACTATTTTCTAATTTAATCTTTGTTATCATTAAGTTTAAGTAATTGTAATAAATCCCTTTGTTTTGACTTTTGTTAAGGTATTTACTGTCTTTTAATAGGTCAATGTGTGGTTTGTTGTTAGCCCCATAGGACCGTCTTATGGTGGGGCGTAACAATAGCCATAACCATGCTGTGTTAGACGGATAATCTTCAAACATGTGTTTGTTTAAATGATCTCAACTGTGATACAATAATAGCCTATCAAAATGCACAACATAATTATCAGTCTACTCAGCAAAATTCATGTTGACTTGTTCCACTATAGACCCAAACAGCTGATCAGTTTGCTGCAGGCGGAGCAACACATATGTGGTGTGATGACGTAGTTCTAAAACAAAGTGGTTTGTTTCTAGCTTCCCTGTCTGCACAATGGCCGCTCTCTCAATAAAGAGGCCACGCTGACCGGCCTCTCCTGTGGCTAATTCACTAACTATTGATAAGAACCTCATACAACCCCACTTCAAAAATACCAAACTATCCCTTTAAGTGAGTTAACATTTAATGTTGCAAGCATGTCTTTGCTATTAAAATTAAATGAGTAAGATGTATTTAAAAGTGATATGTGTTTTTAATGGAGGAGATTAAATGTGAGGAAATGGAAAGTCCCCATTTGCCTCCTTCATCAAATTGACACATCTGGGTGCACTGCAGGCAGACAGACAACTCACCTATCTCTAGCTCGCCGTCCTCCATCAGCATGTCAGTGTTGGGCACCTCTGGAGGAGGCTGGCAGACCCTTAATTGGTAGGCTAGGAGAAGAGACACAGCAGAGGAGAGAGGACAAAGAGAGGACCATTATATAAGGGTGTGTAAGGGGAAATGTGGCCGTTGAAAACTGAAAACCACTATTTTTTTTGGAGTGAATATTATAGGAATCATGTTGATCTAACTCCACTGATGTGTAATCTTCCACTTGTCTGTGTCTGCATCAACTGCCCACTCGAGTTGTGAAGGTAAATGTTGAGAAAACCAACTAGCGTGACACAATCTGATTTTATTTAGTCTTGGTTGTTTCAGCTTAACTTCACTTTTTTTAAGTTCATATGGTCAGGTCAGCAGAGCCGGTTACACAGATACAGCACTGCCTTAAATCATAAAAGAGAACCGACTTCAGAGCTACTGAGCTGAAGGCTGTAATCGATATTACTGCATGACCATAGATCACTCACTAACAGAGAGAGAGAGAGAGCGAGAGGGGGAGAGAGACAGGGAGATGCGGAGGAATAAGAGAGAGAGAGGGAGGAAAGCTGAGGGCTGTAAGTCAGGATGAAATTGACTATGAAAATGAGACCTGCCAATAGTATCTGCTGCTCTCATGCATATCAAAGCCCTGTGGTCTGTGTGTGTGTGTGTGTGTGTGTGTGTGTGTGTGTGTGTGTGTGTGTGTGTGTGTGTGTGTGTGTGTGTGTGTGTGTGTGTGTGTGTCTGTGTGTGTGTGCGTGTGCGTGTGTGTTTGGGTTATATGTGTGTGCAGATGTAGCAGCTGTGTCTTTGCTACTGTGCGTGAGAGGAGAGGTTCAGTGCGAGCAGACATTGATCTCTCTAAGCTCTGAGACCTTTTTTCATTGCTTCTCTCACATTCATGTCACATCTGCTTCCTTAGTCTCACATCCATGACAACATTATCCAACTGTGTGTGATTCACATCTCTGTATGGGATTTTGGCATTTTTGACCCAGAGATAAACATATAAAATGAGAGTGACGTAAATCAACGTCCCCAAACAGTGGAGTGAAGCTTCCTTTGGGCTTCTTTTGGCATTTACAGCCGAAGCTGCACTTCAGCAGATGTCTCTGTGACATTCTGAATTTTCTGTTGCGTCACAGGAGAAGAAATGCTCAACCTTTGTCCATCATTGTGACAAGACCCTGGGCAAATAAAAGCACATTCTTACTGTATTTATCACCTATATGCTATCTTTTCAAACAAAAATGACAAAATAATGCTAACAACCACTGAAGTACATGCCATCCACTATCCCTCTCATCCAGCTCCCCCTGTCACTCTCGGCTCTATCTCCTTCAATAAAGCAGAAATTGAAAATAAACTTGAATCCATCAGATGGTTCTGCTCCTGTGTGTGTGCGACAGCTGACAGTTAAAACCTGCCAACAGAAATTCATTAGCAACATGACATCTGCCTGAAAAAAAAAGAGGGATGCTGGCTCCAAAAAAACAACTTGACATGTTTTCACTAAAGAGCACTGAACAGAAAGTTTTAAGGAGAAGCAAATATGTGATTTATGTGGGCGAGGGCGGTTGATATAAATGTGTTTATGCTTGTGTGTATGTGTGAGAAAGAGAGGGAGAGAGAGGTAGGTGGGGGGGATTTAGACAAGAAATGACAACTGTGTTTTGAAGGGTAAAGAAAGTACATATACTGAGACTCATTAGAAGCCATTCTGTCAAATTAAAACTTCATAAAAAAGGCAACTTTCAGAAACTTAATGCTGATGATGATGAGGAGTATAAGCCGCATGTCTGCACTGTCGGGTGGATAAACCTTGCATAGGCAAAATGAGACCTTTTTGGTTTGATGCATTATGCTGCCTTCAACAGCACATGAGTGTGCGTCATTTGAAACTATTTTATTTTTTCTCCTTTGGTTCAAGTTAAACAAAAAGATATTAACGAATGACATTTGCCATGGAGAATATAAAAAGATAGCTGTGGTATTGGCATGTGAGACATATGTGCTGTAAGCAGAGCACCAGATGTATACATGCTAACTAAAAGGTAAGTCAAGGTGCATTCATGTATATTCTAATGTTAGAAAGTATTCGTTATAGCCACAAGATCATTTCCCCAGTTCTATAACATTATGAAGGTTTCTTATACATGTTAACTGCCTACATGAAGATGTTTTTTGCTCTCCAAAAAATACAAGTGAAGGAATTCTGTTCAAAGTTGTCTTTCAAAAAAGAGATCAGATTATTATTTGGACAGTATGTCAATTTTTGTGAGCCATTATTTTAAATAACTGAGTTTAGGTTGTCACCACAGAAGGGATCACCTTCTAACAGGACAATAAACACGATCAGCTGCATATCCCTGCCACTTGAACAAATCACTGTACCTCTACATTATGTGTTATCAGTGCTGTCTATTTTTAAACCTGTTTGTTCAGTGAAAGTTGTTTTTGTCAAAGAAAAAATTACTTTTCAGTGTTGCTTTAGTCCTTGTAACCAAAGCAACTTATGACAGACAACACAAGTAGAGATGTGGTAACTATAAGGTACTTCTGTATCTTCCAGCATCTTAACTTACTTTGTTGTGCATCTTCTAGGAAGTGATGGAGAAACAAACTCTGATAAAAAGTCAAAGTGTTTGGTCGTACAGATCTTTGTCAGATAAACTGTTAGTGTCTACTGTGTCAAACAAACCAACAAAAGTAATATTCCTTCCAACAAGTGCAACAATCACATACAATATGACATTTGTATAATGTTAACTTGTCACTGACCATCAGCATATCTCACATGAATCACTAAAATCAATAGATCATGAGCTTTACTGCGGCAGATCATGAACATATTTATGATAAAGCACTCTAAACTAAAGTGGTCAAATCTTTTACATAACAAAGAAAGTCAGAGCTGACAAAAATGGCAAAGTGACATCTCAGAGTTTGTGTTAGTACTGAATGACTCATTTTTAAGGCTGACAACTTTAATAAACAATAACTCGAAGGTCACGTTTTATGCTAAATACACTTCATCATGTTTTTCTAACACTAATATGTGTCTCTAGTCTGTCTACAAACCCCCCAATTATGAGATAAGTCCATCCTCTCTATCTTTTGCCTGCTCCACTTCTCAGTGTCATAAAATGTGTGCTCAAATAGGCAGATAGAAGATTTTCCCTTCATGACATCACAAAGGGCAGTAAGCCCTCTCCCAGGTTGGTGACACTCCCACAGCTAGGTGTTTGTTCTGTCCTCTGAGTCTGCCTTCTCGCCGTTAACTAATGGGCATGGTGCAAGAAAATCCAAGCTACCCAAGCCCTTCTAGAGGGGGGTGTGGTCGAACACAGCTCACTTTCATTTAAAGCTGCAGACACAGAAACAGTCTGTTCTGTTAGAGCTGAAATAGAGGGGTTTATAGGCATGCTTTAATACAGGATCAGATCGTTGTTTTAGCAAGAAACTTCAGAGAAATATTTTGGGACTTCTGAGTCTTATTTAAACTGGTTGAAAGGAGTATAATATGTGACCTCTAATAAGAATGTCTACATATATAAAATGTTGACAAAATGTGAATGTTCAGAAGCTCTAAAAAGAATAAAAAAACACTTAATTTGTAATGTGACGGCTATCAATAGACTGTTGCATCATTACTGTGGAAGGCTTTGTTAAAGAAAAGTTCTGCAGGAAGTCTTAAACTTCATGAGTCAGGTAGAGACAGAGGCAGCAGGTCTGCGTGGGATGTAATGAGGGAAAGGTTGAAAAGGGTCTAAGACAACAAACAGATCGATGTCTTCACTGCAGATACAACTAATGATAGCATAATGGCTTTACCACTTAAACTCAACACAACAAAGCCAACTGAAGAGAAGACAGTTGATGAGCCATTTTTTTAAAATAAGCACTGGCTTTGCTATGATACTGAAAATGTTGTTGCTCTCTTACCATGGTAGCTTAAGACAAAGAATCCGGCTCCAGAGAAGTCAGAGTGGAACTTGATGAGGATGATGTTGGAGGTCGAGTAGACCGACTCTAACGCCGTGTTGCCGCTGAACTGGCCGATCTGAGGAGATGATTGGTCCGGACCATCCCTGGAGGAAAAAAAAATAAACCAAACATAAAGAAAGCTTGTGTTACAAAGGGGGTACTTACAGACTAAAGAACCGTGAACCAATGCACTTGGTCTTTCAATATAGAACAATGCCGGAGAACAGTTATCCTAAAACATAATTTGAATAAGTTATTGCAGTCATCTCTGTCAGTTAAATGGCTATTTGTGATCAGGAAATGGTTTCTCTGAGGCAAGAAACAAAGATAGAAGAGACTTGATGATATTTATGGGACAAAACGAGGAGCTGCTCCATTGACTGCAAATGGAGTCAGACATTGTGTGACAAAGTGCCCAGAATGATTGTGCATGGCTATGGGTTCATCTTCCATCTCAAAACAATCTTAAGAAGAATGTCAGGAAGCTCACTTAGAAAACCTTCACAAAGTCGCTTACAAAAGAGTGCTTCCTTTCTGTCTCTTGACAACGACACACTTTAAAGCCCTGGCTCTCCTCTTCTTGCTTTGGGATGCTCTAGTTCATAAATATTGATTGAACTGTCGTCAGATCATAAGAATAACAAATGGGAATCCTGTTGTGGACTTGGCTTTAGATTTGCCACTAATAGCAGCCTGGCATTCATGAAAAGTTAAACAATTTCCACCGAAGGCAGACAGGACGTTGTCTGTCATCTGGCAGGTCAGCGCCTCTGTGCAAAGTCACACATATTTCATCTTTAACGCCAGAGCCACCAGCTGTCAGAGTGGAAGCGACCAATAGCTGACTCATTATCAGAGATTAAAAATAATTATCATGAAGTTAAATGGAATGATTATTTCCTGCTGTTAAGTGTTTTTGGATGAGGCCAATTATACCTGTCAGGTTATGTAAGGAATCATCCTCGTCTCTTGATTCACAATGAGAGGTTCACAGTCATCAGTCGATTCATTCATTGCTTCACGCTGCTGATTACTGCTAACAGTCGCTAACATTAATGAGCACATTAGGGCAACAAAAGCAAGATACTTAAGGCTTTCAGATACAGGAGAAAGTATAACTTTTTCATAGCTCTCTTAGCAAATGGCTGTGCAGCAGTTTGAGTGAAAAGTAGACAAAGATGTAAATAGAATAACTATAACCGGTGACCAACGGTTCTATGACTATATCTCTGTATACCTACCCCTCTTACTGAGCTAAAGCCTCATTAATGACTTTTTAGTCATGAAATGCAGAATTACAACAAA
This sequence comes from Labrus mixtus, assembly GCF_963584025.1. Lineage (NCBI taxonomy): Eukaryota > Metazoa > Chordata > Actinopteri > Labriformes > Labridae > Labrus > Labrus mixtus. The sequence goes on from NC_083627.1 coordinate 23,863,235, forward strand.
ATGTCATCAAATATCTCATCACATTTTCAATGTACTCTTTATAATAGCATTTAAAGAGACCCAACTTGAATCCACAAACGAGCAAGCACTTGAGCAACAGTGAAAGGTCTACTTTCTTTTAACAGGCAGAAACCTCGAGCAGAACCGGAGTCATTGGTAGACAGAGAGGAAAAGACAGAGACGGAAAGAGACAGAGAAACAAATGGACAGAGAGACGGAGGGAGGGCCGGACAGACAGAAACAAAGACGGACCAATGCCAATAATTAAAGTAAAAATATGCCTAATATTAGCTATAACAACTATTCAAATTATAATGCAAGTATGAACTATTATTGCTTTATTATTGCATTGCATTATATCATATTATCTATAAAAATGTGTTGTAGTAATCCTGAGACAGACAGTAATCCAGAGAGAAAGAGAGAAGCTAAATAAGCAGAGCAGAACGGAGCTGATCTGGAGGCTGGAGCCTCCTCCGCACCACATGCCTCTGCAGCGTGTACAGGGTATAGCACAACACAAGGTAACATCTGTGACATACAGTATATGATAATTCTACGGCTGGAATCCTGCACTAAGCCTCTCCGTATGAGACCAATTAGCAGACTAACTGACTGTCAGGCCAGCAGGATCTGGACTGAGGAGATCGCTGTGCAAATCACACCTCTGCCACTGACACTGTGCTCTCTACAGGAAACTAACTTTGCAGCTGTGTGACTCAGATTGTGTGTGAGGCGTTTGCTGTCTTTGCTTTGTGTGAGTTCAGCATTTTCTTTTTTGGTTCACTTTTCTTACTGATGGCAGGGTCAGGAACACGCAGTGAGACCAATTTCATGGAATTCACAAATCGGCAGAGGGCAAACGCAGACTCCACAGTGTTGTGGTGTTTGTGAGGGGATGGTGGGCTGCATATGGCAGATGAGAGCTACGTCTTTAATCTGGAGACATCTAGACGCTACACAATCCATATCCCAAAGGATGAAATAAAGAAGAGGTTGCTTTTGATAACATTAGCGGCACCCAAAATGGTTTTAAATACAGTTAAAGAGAATCAGTACTCTAATGTCAAATGTGTTCAGATACCTAAACCTATACCTTTTCACATTTATCTAAAACAATTTGAAAATAAAAATAAATGAACAATTGAAAATGATTCAATAACAGTTGATAACTGATGTTTTTCTAATTTACTTCATAAATAATCAACAGTCTCTGGTGAGTTGCTTTTTCCTTTTATTTTTCTATTGTGTGTATGATGATTCTTTTGTTTTTTGGTTGTTTCAGTGGTTGGACAAAAACAGGCAATCTGGCAGCATCATCCTGGACTTTTCTCAGTATTGTTGTGTTTTCTTACATTAAATCTCTTTACTTTGAAGATACATGCAGTAGTGTTATCTTGTAATTGATTGTGTAGATAGAAAATACTTATAGCAAAATAAGTGATGGAGTGATAAAGTTATCTCTGTATGTTTTTTTATGATCTTGGCTGAGTGGCTGAAAAAACAGAAAATAGGTAAACAGAGTTTGTAGCCACTCGTACCTGAATATTCCAATTGGTGTTTAATGCTGATTTCTAAAGACTGGATTGGTGTTTAATGCTGATTTCTAAAGACTGGAGGAATTGGTCTCCAGACATTAAGTGGTACATTTGGCAGCGAACCTTTAAGCTTTTATTTGCATCTAAATTAGAAACCTCTGCGGTAAAGTTTTCCCAAAGGGATAATAGACTTAAATGGAGTTTTGAGGAGTAGAAATGAAGTTATCGTAACTGACCTTGGGTCGCTTGATTGGATCGTTCATTCTGGTAGAGAATGAGGCCAATAATGTTCTGTTCTCATGTGTACCTGTCTTTCAATCATGAAAGGAGACTATCCAAGTAATGTATAGACGTTGTTGTTTCACGCTTTATTTTCTGTCATACTGGTACTTGTCTAAAAAAGGGGGGGGGGGGATTGTTTTTGGAAGGCTTTCCTGAGAGATTGCAAGGTGTTCAGTATAATAAAAGCCCTTTCGGCCTTTTATGAGAGTTTTGAAAAATATTAGCCTTGAAATTTGAAAGGTTGATAGTCCTTACATCAAGAGAGGCAAACAGAAATAAGAGTCATGCCATTGGTACTTCTGTGTTCCTCCAAAAATGATTTGCAGAGGCAATCTATCTGCAGCCTATCATGTCTTACCCTACCATTGTTTATTCCATGTCTGTGTGCCAGGTGATGTATCTAAACTTTTGATGATGCACCCTGACATCTATTTATTGGTAAACAGGCTCAGCTATAGAGTAGGGGCAGCAACATGTCAGCCATAGAAAAACAAATGTACAGTCTATTTATGTGTCTGCTGCCACCTAGTACCTGCAGAAAAATATATAACATGGTGTCAAAGCGCCATTTGAACACCTGCATTGACAAAACGTCTGCTGTTGCCAATGGCTGCTCTGCTGGAAAAGAATACTGAAGAGAGAAGTCAAGGCTAGGCAGGAAAGGGGAAAAAGACGGCTTATATATAACACACACACACACACACACACACACACACACACACACACACACAAAGAGTGAGTCTGTGAGACAGCATGAGGAACACCGGGAAGAAGAGAGAGAGAGACTTATGGGTTAAGACAGCTAGCTAAAACATGACAAGAAGGAAATTATGTCAGAGCAGTTTTATATTCAAGCAGAGATGTCTGTCGTCATAGTAACCCTTGCTGGAATTTAGCCAATTAGTGGCCAGTTTTGGAAAGATGTTAACAAACATGACACCTTTGTTTGAGGGAGAAAGTGTGTGTGTGGCAGAAGTAGAATAGGTGGTAAAAATGAAATGGTTACTTAGTTAAAAAATTAAAAAAAAGCTGTGATGAAGCAGGAAAATAATCAGTAATAAGTAGTACCTAACGAGGATGAGCAATGTCAGTAATGGAGATTAAAGATGTGTTCATCAGATAAAAAACAACTGAGAAATCACCTACCAGACGGTAATGTAGTCATATATGGGCTCAGTGCTCAGTACAGTAAAATTGATATATATCCCATGTCCAGGAGGCACTCGAACACTCCACACACAGTCCTGGAAGTTGGGGTACTCCTCAGGGTGACCGGGAGAGTAAATGGTTCCATTTAATGATGTGATGTTGCCACCGCAGAGAGCTGTGAGACAGAAGAATTACAGAATAACTCTTCATTCATTTCCAGCTAACTCGTGCTACCTTTGTAGTCGTTTTAGTAAATGTAATTGTCTTGATGACATCTCTATGGCTCATATAATAACCACTGGATAACTACTTAAGACCTTGAATAAATGGTAATAACAACATTTTATTTAGATTTGTAACACAGGTGTTCCTTTGGATTGTTTTTGTTTCTGATCATTGGTGGAAAATTGCAACAGCTCAGCATGATAACGCTGAGATATTAACTTTGATTCCCTAAATAAAGGGTCCTTGAATGAGTGTTTGTGCAGGAAAGTCTAGGCTATAAAATAGAGAAAATTAATTAGATTACTGTGCAGCTACTTGTCATAAAGGTGGAATTGTATCTTTAATGATGATCATTTCACAGCTGGGAATGCACAATAACAACCTGCCTGACACTTCTTCTCTTTCCTACAGTTTTATTGTATACTCTTTCTTTCCAGTTTAATTATGCTTCTCCCATTTCGTTTGATATACAGAGGAGTGTTTGTGTTGACTCACTAGTTGCATATGCTTGTAATTGCTGTTTATGTTTTTCTCAACTAAGCTTGCAGAGCAACAATTAATATCAACTGGTTTTACTTTGGAAGAAATACCCAGAATAATATTATGCTTGCAGGAAGGAAGGAAAATGTAAACATGAATTTGTTACATTACACAATTGCCAACATTCCCAACAGTAGTGTTATCAGAGTTGAAAAGCTATTAAAAGCTTCTACAAGTGTGGGTGTCTTTGTGTTAACCAGGGGAATACATGGTCTCTAAACAAACTCCTGGTGCAGTTACGAGGGTACATGTATACTTAATGTTGGGCTCTGGGTACATGATAATCCCATGTTGCAAGTCCCACATAATCTTGAGTGTTCTTTGTCAAAGAAATCAAGATGTACAATATTAGCAGAGACAAGGGTAATAAAAGGGATTACACAGTTTCTATTCCCTTCACAATAAAGCACAAGGACATTTCATGTCTAGTTGTAGACTGAAGACTGAAACACCATGCAGTCAAACAGAAACACTCCCTCTGACATGGTCATATGTACAGTGATGACTATCTGTATTACCTTCACATCTTGGCAGCGGGTGGTTCCAGTTCCTGCTGATTCCATGTAAACATGTGAGTGAAGCATCCCCGATCAGAGAATAACCAGCCAGACATTCAAACGACACTGTCATCCCAACGCTGAAGTCTGTGCCAATCACGATGCCGTTTCGAAAAGGCCTTGGATCGGGGCAACTCTGGAGCTGGTAGGCTAGAGAGACAATGATCCAGCTTTGTGAAGGTAAATGCTAGAAACAATATGGGACTGCAGTAGCTTAGAAATGGCTTGGACAAGCTGTACAGTTTGTGATCCTTTGTCATTTATAGAAATAAGTCCTGTGGTTTGTTAAGATGAAGACCTGTAGCAAACTGCAGACATATTGCAAAATAACTGATGATATGAAACTCTGATTAAAATAAAATAAAGTGTAGTAAAATAACCTTTAGGTCACAATTAAGATTGCAAACCTTTTGAAAACGGTGTCATAAACAAACATTAATCTGTCTGCTACAGTATTTATCCTTGCAGTCACAGTGAATTTCACAGCCAAAGTTAAAGGAGTCAAGGGTTTGCATGAATAAAGACAGACACGTGACTGAGAAGGACTAACTTACAAAGCATTTATAATCCTGTTTTAAAATGCTTTGGCAGTCATGAGATAAATGCTATTATTCATCTGCTGCTGTAATTTGCACATTAATGGAATTAACTTTGTCAAGTTTAGGTTTTTCACATTGAATATGAGACTGCTCAAAATATTTATAGTGAATGCATATAACATGAATCTTATTTCTGACATTTATCTCAAATTAAAGACTTTTCATTATATTTTTGAAAGTCTTTTTCAGGTCAAAGAACTTTTGAAATTGTTTCCTGCATGTAAATGATTTTGATGTGAGTTGCTCCAGTTGCATGTATACACAGTTATGAGAAAGTTGAAATGTACTGATCAATTTATTAAAAAGGCAACAGTTTCTTTCAAAATGAAGCACAATCTTCTCGTGTTTTTGCTTAGAAAATGATCCGTCTGCACACAATGTGAGGAAAGACACTTTTTAGGAACAACGTTTACCTTGATATGTGATGTGGAACCCTGGTTTGTTTTGTGAATAGTCACTGTGGAAGAAGAAGCTGGTCTGGTGCGTGGTGCTGAACAGAGGCTTGGGGATGACTGGGCCGCTGAACCGGTCAATGACCGAGCCTGTCTCCAGCGTTCCACTGCGGATCTCTAGGTAATCGTGGATCGCTTCGGTGGAGAAATTCAGAAACTGGAGATGGATACCTGAGAAAAATACATAGTCTTTGTCTTTTACAGCAATTAGCAAAGCTTCAGTAACAGAGAGGCTGGTGATAAAAGTTAGACGCAGCCACTCATGAACTACATGGCTAAAGGCAGCCAATACAGTTTCGATGCACTACTACATGAAGATGGAGACAGAGAGAACATGTTACAGGGAAAATTAAAAAAGAACCAAACACACACTGTTTAAAACACAAGTTAAAAGTTGACAGTGTATCTTACCAAAGCCGACAGGTAAGTTGACTGTCCATGTGCAGTCTAATCCACTGGGGTAGTTGCCGGGGTAACCAGGACTGAGAATCACTCCACTTACATCTGTCATGGACCCACCACACTGAGCTGGAAACACACACACACAATGCACACGTATTACACAGAAAGGCAAAAAAGTAAGACAGGGTTCTGCATTGAGAGGAGACACACAGTCCCTCTGTTTTTTTTATACACTTCCTCTGGTTGGACACTTGAGTATCTCCAACCTGACATTTTGTGTCACATTGAATAAAACATTAATATTCTGAATCTTTAATAAATGCCCTTCTTGAATAAATCACCGTTGTGCATGTAGATGTGTGTCCAAGGCTTGTTTCCCTTTTGCCTCAGTGCATGCTGATGATTTGGCACAGCGTGTATGTTTATGACAGAGTCTGTCGGAGCTTTGCATCAGTGTAAAAGCTTAATCATATTCTGCACAGCATACTAAATAATCAGCTCATCACAGAGAAGTAAATTGATCAAACAGCTTGTTTTTTCAGTGAGTCAGGATAGGCAGTGTAGACGAGTTGCATCATTTCTGCAGCACTGAAGTTTTGCATGAATCTCGATGTATTCAGGCTAGATTGCCTCTCTCTGTGTGTGTATGTGTGTATATTTGTATATGTGTGAGTGAGTGAGTGAGTGAGTGAGTGTGTGTGTGTGTGTGTGTGCACACTGCAGTAGAACACCTACCAAGACATAAAGGAACAGGGTAGTTCCACCTTCTGACAGGCCCAGGCATGCAGGTGATATGGGCATTGCCCTGAAAAGTAAGAGAAACCACAAGGTAGTGTTATATTACAGTTGGCAACAAATATTAATTCATTTAGTTATTATAAATAATTTATGTACTCTACAATAATATTCATGCTTTGCAGTAACAGCTGTTGGCATCTGCATCAGTGCTGTAGAGCTGCAATAATCAAAATCTGTGTATTAAGCATAAAGAAGCAAACCTCTGTTTGACTTTTATACTGCACAGAAATTGGGCAGACCACATCAGAGACATAAATAATGCATGCGCTGAAATAAACCACACCAGCGTAGTATGTTTAGTAAAAGCTGAGAAAAACCACCCAAGAGTGTGGGTTCCTTCTGATTCACAGTTTAAAAAGTTCTTGATTTGAGCAGCCAGGGAGAAGGAGTGAATGGCAGCACACTCGGAAAGCTGAACAGCCTTTAATAATTTCACATACCCATCTGGCAGTGGGATTGCATTAAAAAACTATTGTTCTTAGTGGTAAGTCAATGAGTAATAACCCACACAAATGTTGTTCGTTTTTTACCTGAAGAGAGTATCCTTGTTCACATGAAAACTGTACGACATCTCCAACCATAAATCTGTCTCCTTGTCTTATTCCATAGCTCGGTGTCTGAGGCTCTGGACAAGACTCAAGGCCAATAGCTGAGAAGAGATGTGAAATGATGTTTCAGTCCACATATTGTGTTTGAACAAAAATGCAAAAGTTAAAGCAGCATAAAGGAAAATATGTTACCTGTGTATTCCAGGTGAAAACCAGCAGCAGAGACACTGATATCAGAGCTGAAGCTGAGATGGAGGTTGTTGGATGTACTATTCAGTAGAGGAGGAATGGTGGTGCCTGAATACAATGAGAGAGGCAGAGAGCATCAGAGAAGCACTATCAAATGTCTTTATTCTTTAAACGGAGCCTTGAAAGCAACGTTCTCAGTAATCTGACAGGGAAGGGAACAACAAAGGCCTCCAAAAACCTATAATTTTACTTTTCTTAGTAATCTGTTCTCAGAGGAGGAAAAGGAGAATTACTTTTATATGAGACATCTGTTTTATTTGAAGTCCCTTTTAAAATGTTCACTTGGCCTACTTAGCTTGGAGAGGCAAAGTACAAATGAAAAATAAGGTACTGAAGCAAACCAGTGTAATCATTTCAGGGTCCTTCACAATAACATAAAAGATAATTCAACTTAATGTAAAGAAATATTAACCCACTCTAACTTCCTTATCAATGTGCATGTGTCGTTGTCTTATTTAAAGGAAGAATGTGCAACTTTTTTATCCAGTAGATGTCGTCCTGGAGCACCAGCATGTAACCAAAACAAACCGCTGTTTGGCGACACCTCCGATATTCTATAAGGAGTTATCAATTAGAACGCACCATTATTAAGCGCCATTAAGCGCAAGCGGCAGACCAAATTGTTCTCTGCTCGAGCTGCAATCGCCTGTGGCCTGCATTATTGTGTTAGCAGGCTAATGTTAGCACACTTTGGTTAACTCATAGCTTCACATTGCATATAAATTGACACGGAATGACTGTGATCTAAAGACACTTACATGACATTTTCTCTCGTCCTTGATTATAACAGCTTGATACGCAAGGCTGTACCGTCCATGTAAACATGATGTAAACACAGCTCCGACAACAGTACAGCTGGCAAGACTCGTGCTTCTCACTCATTGTAGACAGTCATGACTCAGAGACACACAGATTCTGATGTATTTATGTGTAAAATGTCCCACATTCTTCCTTTAAAATGGCAACAGTGGTAAAACTCTGATAGTGGCCACCTGTGGAGATTTCCTACTTGCGCAGAGGCAGAGAGCTGTGAGCAAAGGCGTGTTACCATTTGCATGTTTTCTTTTGTTCAGTGGCAGTCAAAACTCATCAAAGTTACAGAGCAACCTCTGAATCAACAGTGAACTAGGCCAGCTGATGTTATCGGTTGCCTGTTGTGAGGGGAATTCATTAGCACATTTCTGAACAGTCTGCCGCCCCCCTGCTGGTGTCTTTCACAATCCAGAGAAAATCTCATTCATTATCGTAACGGAAAATAATAAATTATTTTTCCTTAATAATACATGATGAATGATGATGATGAATGACTATTGCATGGATTTCACCATAACAATCTAGGATGTATGACAGTACTAATTAATAGTTGTAATGAACCTGTAAAAAGTTCAATTACCTCCCTGCATGTATTTATTCATTAATAACTTTTTATATGGGAGTAGAGTTCCTGTCATGATAATTTCATTGCCACCAATTGAATCTCTTACCCAGCTAGTCATAAAAATGTCAAGCCCTTCCATAAATTACTCAGCATAACAAGCAGATAATCAGATGGCTTTGCTTCCCTCATAGTAGAATGAGTTAACTCCCTCCTTTAACAGCTCGTTGAAATACAACAGTGAATGTATCCACAGAGATGCTTCACCTCAACTGAGCACGTTTTTAGTGGCTGGCGCAAGAGGCAGGGACTCTAAAATTATCCATACTGTAAACTGCAGGGAGCAATCAGACTCATGGTACACTAATGTGCAACCTTCTTCTTGGGGTTTATTTTAGTGTGCAGTTTATTTTAAAAACAACACAACGGTTGTATGCATCTTTGGGCTTTTATTGTGCCTTTATTATTTAGAGATAGAACATAAGATAGAGTCAGAATATTAATATTCACACTTTAGTTTTCAGTTTTGGCTTTCATGCATTATCTAAGTATTTAAGAGCTATATTGTTAAACATGATGATTAGCATATTGAAGCAACATGTGTGCTTCTTGTTTGTGTTCAATTATTTTAACCAGAGCAGAAGTCGTTGTTTTTTACGTTGTAAGGCTTTATTGTTGGTAATCAGTTGTAAATATCAAACATAGTTTAATTAACTTAGGCTGGATTTTCTTGCTTTTCGCATTCAGCTGGTGATACTGTGAATAAACATGTGGGAGAATTTAGAATTGGAAATAATCAGATTGTTTTGGAAAGAATGACTCTGATTCATCGTCTCCTGGGTTGATCAGAAAACATTCATAGAGTTTAAGAGGATCAGTAAGCTATGGGACATCTATTTCTTTCGAGGAATTGCAGACTAACAAGCAGGTGTAAGACTTTGTGTGTCTCAACCCCTGCTGGGAGACTCAGAGGGGAGTCAGACTGGCTCTAACTGCACTCTTAGCAGAGACTCACAAGGTCAGCATCTTGTATGCCCCAATACACCATGACAGTATGCAATGTTTTTCTAACTTTATGCATTAAACTGTCAAGCTGTATTTGCTGTGATCATGTCAGACGATAACACAGCTCTCCTTTGTTTTGCTATGTAGAGTGAATGTTTGGTTTCTCACTAAATTCTTCTACCTTAGATATAACCAGCAGATGGCGCTGTGACAGGCAGTTTAGACTTTAATGTTGTGTTTTATGTTCTCTAAAAGTGTCTTTTGAGTTACAATGTCTTACTTCAACAATAACTGCTACTGTAATATGATTTAAAACTAAGAGTGTTATTTCATAATTCATTTTTTAAAATAACTATCTGTTATGATAAAACTGTCATTAGTATAAAAAGTCCATACCTTTGTGTTTTGAGTTACATTTTCAATAAGCTAAAATAATGGTTTGTTTTTTTACCAGAGTAGCTTCCCAGTCGCGGTGCGTGGTTGTCAGCACCGTCGTAGAAATCCAAAGAGTCCCAGTTATGCTCAGTGGCGAAACTCACAACTTGTATCTGCAGAGAGAGATAAAAAGAAATGAGGAGAAAGGATTTGTTCTTGTTAGCTACTGTTTCATTGTATTCAATAAAAGCACTTATGTTGTCATTTGGTTGTATTTGTACAATGGACTCTAAATTTGCTCATTCAGCAAACAAAAAAGTGAAAAAAGGAAAATACAAAACACAGTGTGTCCATGGTCTGTGGAACAGTGAAAATAATCAATCACACTGTCAAAATAATATAAAAAGGAATATGAGTCTTATAATGCCAAAAAAGAAAAGAAATGCTGAGAGGTGTCTGTCTCATATTTGTAATTCATTCTATATGGTGTCAGAGTCATCTTTGCCTTTGTATTTGTCCGTGAGAGAGGTTTAGCTTACATGCAATCAGACATGATCTCTCACGATTAGATCCTATCTAGTTATCTCTGAATGGTCCGTCTCTCACAAACCATCCATCCATTCACCCTTCTAATAATATCTTATCTTCCTTGACATCCTGTCTGCTCAGCTTATAAGCCAATGATACATAGGTCAGCCAGAAAGCTAGCGTGACAGGTTCTACCTGTATTCCAGCCCCTTCCGGCACAGAGACCTTCCACACACAGTTCTGGTTGTTGTCGTAGGGCTCTGGATACCCAGGCGACAGGATGGTCCCACGACGAGCGGTCAGCACTCCCCCGCAGGGAACTGTATGAGGAGAGAGAGCAGAAAAGAGAGGAAAACTGAGGTCATAGCAACATTTTGAAAGTAACAGAGAAAGACAAAGTCTTTTAAGCCGTCTCTCACACTGGAGAGGAGAGGGCCAAAGCGCCTGAAGCCTGAGTCAAAACTTGGGCAAGGTAAAATCCAGGTCAATGAATAGCTATCCGGATTTTATTTTACAAAGAGGATAGTCATTCAATTGCATGACTTATAGCACACTATGGTTTTACCGAACTGTAGTATTTACCTATGCATGTAGGCAGCGTGTCGTTCCACTGGGCCAGGTTGTCTGGAACACTCTCACACCGTATGGCAGTAGATCCGTGTAGGACATAACCAGGGTTGCACTCAAACTGCACCATGGAGCCAACTGCAAAGTCATTACCAAGACGCTTCCCAAAGCGTGGCTCGGGGACTGAACTACACTGGGTGGAGCTGGTCCTTGGCACAGCTGCAGGACAAAGACAGATGTCAAAACCAATCAGAGAATGTGACTATACATAAAATACCACATGTACAATTATTGCTGTCTGTCTTGAGCAAGACATGATTGGAAAACAGCTTCCATGTCTCTGTGAGTTTAGCATATGTATGAAGATATATAACATTCCATAATGTTAGTGTGGAATTATGTAAAATGGCAATATATAAAAAATACAGCAATAGCCCAATATACCCCAGAGACAAAGAAAGCCAAGGTTTATGAGCAGTAAGAAAGCAGCTTCTGCAAACCTTTAAACTGCTATTACTGCTACTAAAACAATAATGAGAATTTCAATCATTTTTCTGGCTAGTTGTGCTTGGCTGACCTTGGTAGACAAAGTGGAATCCCTTAGCAGTTTCTGGTCCGACTGTGTTAAACTTGACTGTGATCTGGTTTCCAGAACTCAAAGGAAGAGACTCGCCTAGAGAGAGGAAGACAGATTTAAAGAGAGATAAGAACAAAAAGAAAGAGATACCAATGGTTCATTCATCTTTCCATATATCAAGCCATATATCCATCCATCTATTCCTACCTGAGTGGGACCCCGACAGAGAAGACAGCAGTGTGTTTTGTTGTGTAGGTCCATCGTAGATTTCCACCACATCATTAAGAGATGTCTGGAACAACACGAACTGACCGAAGAGTACTGGAGACAAAACAGGGAAAAAAAGTGAAATAAAAGAGATGAGTTAACCAAACATGAATAGTAGCAAATTATTATTCCATGACACTGTCAGTGCCTGACCTTCCTAGATTAAATTTTAACCTGTGAAATCAACATTAAGGTGTGGTGTCATCTTCTATTTGAAACCAACTACTGGCACAAAAGTACATATCAGCACATGTCAGGTCAAAACACCACCTTGTCTTCAGTCTAACCTACATGTTCATGAGTTGGCCAGGTTGCAGGTTGCAGAGGTGTTATCAGCTAGTGTGAAATGCTGCTGCTGACAAATCTCACTCACTTTGTCAACACATGTCATTAGAACAAGTTTGTCTGTGTTTTCTCCGCAGTGTTACAAGAGTGTTTTAGTATGTTGGAAGCGTAAAGTCTGCTGCTGTGTCCAGGAATGTAGCTCAAGCCTCCAATAAAATAACCGGAGATTCCTTTGTTGACCAGGATTTTTACAGTGCAGCCGTGGCGGCAGGTAGCATGGACAGGTCCCCTGGAGGACAGAGGCGCTGTATTCGCAAAATCTAGCACAATTCTCTCTGTCTTTGTTGATCACGGTTTCTTCAAATAAATCATAAATTGCCTTAAGCTACTAATCTGTAGTTGTTTAAAATAAATGTGTTTTCAGCACATGGAAAAAATGTCCTTTAGGATAAATCAAATTTATTTCAGCTTCAATGAAGCCCTGAGTACAAACACAAACACACACACGCACGCACGCACGCACGCACGCACGCACACACACACACACACACACACACACACACACACACACACACACACACACACACACACACACACACACACACACACACACACACACACACACACACACACACACACACACACACACACCAGCTCCACATTTCTCCCCCACCTCTCTTTCTGGCCCAGACGGCTTAGGTGTTAAGGATTAAATGTGAGCATTGCCAAGGATATTCAACTATAAGAAGGTCATTGGTCATTTTGTACAAGGCTGTCTTTCTCTGGAGTTCTTTTAAAGCATGATTTGAATTTAGCTAAAAGATTTAATCTGACTTACAATAAAAACCAGCCTGCTTCCAGGTTAAACCTTGCTTCCAGTTAAAGAAATGAAAAGGTGTGCAGAACAGAAAAAAAAAAAAAGATTTCCAGTTGTGTCTCCAGGTGTGAAAGGGAATCAGACAGTAATACCAAATCATCAAGAAAGAGTTGAGCTCTGCAGGGTTGATGAATCTACCCTCTAATACTTAGAGCCGTGTCATCGTTGTACACGAGGATGTGTTTAAGGGCATGCTGCTGAGCAGTCGTAAAGAATGACAGGATTCTGCCTGTCAGCAGAAATACTTAAAAGCTCCCACCGTGTATGGATTTTAAGGAAATCAGAGTGATTATGGTTTCCATCATTCCTCACTATGGTATTGACACACCACAGAGCAGGGGTGGAGTTCAAAGCTGACACTGCTTCAAGACAGCTCGGATTCCAGGCAGGAAGACACACTTTCGCCATCGTTAACGGCCAGATTCATTAAGCATTATCACACACAGAGAATGGCTTACGCTCTTTCATTTATCACAGTGGATTTCCCTTTCACATACTGAAAATACCAAAGAACAACATAAATACATAGCAAGCACAAACAGGCCAAACAAATGAATACACAGAGATACATGATCACAGCAGTGTTGCCCCTTGCTGTGCTCACCACATGGCTTGTTGGTAGTAGAATCCCTCTGAGCTGCAGTCACATACGCCTGATAGATCTGTTCACTTGTACAGGGTCTTAACATGTCTGATCAGTCCGCTGAGAATTTTTCACTGTTTATTTAAAAGATTCCTCAGCTCTTGACGTCAGATGGAGAAAACCTGGGCAGTGATCCCTGCAGAGCTGCCATGCCTCCTGAAGAGCAGACTGAGAGGGTGTCCTCATCCATGTCCTCAGAAAACAGGAGGTATGGCGTCTCCACAAGGGGGGAAAAACACCAAGTGTTTTCACACCTGGCGGACTTAAGACTGAGGGAACCATTCGTATGAATGCTGTAATGTCAAGAAGCATTTCACAGCCAGTCCTGTGGTTTGATTTCAACTCCTCTGATAATAAAACTTTTGAAACCTCAACATTGAGTCTTTAAGCTTCGTTTGCCGTAAGATCATTATTTATTTATTATTGTATTTTGAGAATGAAAGCAGTTCAGAAGATTCTGGTAATGGTAGAACACAACTGAAAGGTAACACAACAGTCTAAGGTTCAAAGAGGCTGTCACTGCTTGTCATATTCAATATGTAGGCAGACCAAATGATACTGTAGCTCCTCTCAGTCAAAATCCCTACAATGAGATAAAACTGCAAAAGCTTCTATGCAAATATAATGAGACAGCAACCATCAACGCCTCAGGGAGAACTCTTATTTATTCATTACACCACAGGGCATGATTGGAAATCATATCCACCACTACAATATTTATATAATACTTACTGTTATTAAAGCCATTATTTCAAATAGTCAATAACTGATGTAGAGATATAAGAAAGACAATGCAAATTTGTGCGCTATAAAATAATAACAAATAACGAGACTGCGTATCATGAATTCAATTTACTTGACAACAAGAGACATCCATCCATCAATCCATTATCTTTGCCGCTTTCTAATTCGGGGTCACAGGGGGGGGGGAGAGAACATGAATAGGGAGAAAATGGAAACTTGACACAGAGAGGCCCTATCCGACAGGGATTCCAGGAACCTTCTTGCTGTGACATTAAAATGCTTCTTCACACAAATTTTGATTGTAAATTAAACCCCTACACATGTTTGGAGAAGCATTATTAACATGGGTAGGATATACTGGAATCAAATATTCTGTCAGACAATGTAATAGACTACAGTATAATCATTTATTTATAGTATAATACTTATTGAACATTCAAACCTTTAAAGAGAAAGAGGTTCTACATGCGTGTAAGAAAGTATAAAAGGAGACACTTCCTTTTTATGAACATATTCAAACCCTAACGTGAAGAATCCTCTACATTATTCACTTCTTTATGATTTGTCATTTATGCCTGACTTAAGGACCAATGTTGAAATGTTAAAAGATAAAAACAGGCTCATCTTTAAATGTCACTTGAATAATAAAACCCTGACCTGGAATCAAAAATAAATGGCCAATGACCGTCTTTTGATCATCTATAATATCTCTGAAAGTTTTAATGTCACAGAATGTCAAAGAAACGTATGACCACAGTTTTTCATTCCTTTTTGTAGTTACTTCACCTACACTTCAGAGTTGTAAACTTGCACATTAAATCTTTTTAAGTATAAATAATGGATTCCCTTAATATTCACAATTCCATATTAACACTGTATCACACAGAATGGATTCCTGCAGGTACATAATTTAATTCTGCAGACAGCATGTATGGACTTACCAAACTCTCTTGGCACAGATATAGAGTAGACACAGGTCTGTCCAGATGTATAGTTCCTGGGAAAATTGGGAGATAAAACAGTCCCTTCTGATCCTGTAGATCGACTGCCACAGGGAGCTAAAATAGGAACACACACAATCAGATACACATAATTATTTGTTGTATTAAGAGAGGTTTATGCTCTGTTTGCTGAGCACTTTATTCCACTCTGTGCATTAGTTTGTGTTACCTTGACAACTAGGCAAAGCCCTGTTCCATCCAGGTCTGCCATCATCTCCCATACTGCAGGTGAGAGTCGAATAGCCCTAGAAGAGATTTTACAGTGAAAAAAAACATCCCAACTGGTCAACAAACAAAACAACCTTTTAACAACCAGCAACCCCTCCAATCAATCAACATTTACACAAAATGATCAACAACAAATCAGTAAACCAAGCCCCACCCATCCATCCAACCATCCATGCAACCATCCATCCATCTATCCACAAGCAGCTCAACACATTAAACTAACCACTAAACCAATTATCCATCTAGCTGATCAACTAACCTTAAGGATCAAATGGATCCCAACTGATCAGCTAGTTTAGCTGAATAAACATGCAACCATCCATCCAACAAGCTCCAGCCATCCAATCACTAAACAACCAACCTGTGACCCCTATCAACCAACTAACCCTCCACCTACACATCCATCCATCCATTCAATTGTTTTTGTGTTTTTTTGTATTTTTACCTGCAGCACATATCCAGCCTCACAGTAGAAAGTAACAGTAGAGCCTAGCTTATAATCAGACCCCAACCTGGTCCCATTCAGAACAACACCTGGGTCGAAACAGGATTCCCTCAGCTTGGCTAGAGGAAAAAAGAGAGAACAAGTGTGCAAGTTAGAGAGAGGATGAGGAAAAGATAAAGCGACAGGCACACATAAATACAGACTCAAATTAATAATAACTAAGTCTCTCACTATAATCAAATGAGGCAGGCATTACGTTGGCCTTTTTCAACAGTCTGTTTGACTTAGCTGTCTTTGCCGAAGATAGAGGATGAACCAGAACTTCATCATCCAGCTTATGAATGGTACATGAACCTTGTAAATTACGGCTTTGGCCCACCTCCTAAAAGATTAGCGGCCACCATGCATCAACTTTAAGACTTAATTCCAGAGTCCACATGAAGCCAGTGTTGATACTTTTGTTCAGGTGAATCAAACTCAATGCTCTGGCAGACTATTTCAACAGACACTAATTCAACAGGGACTTTATAGGGAGGGCAATCCGTCTATTTCATCTTAAAATCAGCATGATGCACACTGTCAGCGGTGTGGGAGCCTTAATTGCATTCATTTTGTATTTGATGTTACGGAATAATTCAGGAGACGTCTTTGTTAAATGTAAGAATTCAATATTTCTGAACACGTTCTGGAGACATCCTGTCACTACAGGGGGCCTTTAAAACATTTTTAGACGGTTGTACAAGTTTGAAAACCTTAACCAGTAGTTTCCCATGTTACCTTGCTCATGAAAAACAGAAACGAAAGAAAAGCAAATGCAACAAGAAAAGGATATTAAAATTATTATTCAACAATTGGCCGCTGCAAACTGGCTGTCAAAACAAAATGAAAGAGGACTGCTTTAACTTAGATTATTGTGATTATACCAAAGCGGATTTACCTTATCATAATGCAGATACATTTTACTCTGTTATTTCCTACTGACTTAAAGGTTTTAAGACAAAAATCAATGTCTAACAGGATGGATATTCTGTTCTTGCTGATGCCTCTGATCTTGTAAAATTGTCTTAGTATTGGCATTACATTTTACCTTTGTACTCCAGGTGAAAGCCAATGTAGGAAACAGACCCATCACTGCGAAACGCTAAATGCATTGTATTGGAACTGCTCTCTATCCGCTCTGGGAGTTTGCTGTCCTGGAAGCTGCCAATCAGAGGGCTGTTGCTATCTGGACCATCGTAGATATACAGGAAGTCATAGTTTGGCTCAATATTGAAGCTAGAGATGGATATAAACAACACAGACAGGGACGTAGGGTAGGAGGGCAGAGAAAGGGAAAACAGGGGGACAATGAAGAATCATGTCAATTGAGAGGATTAGAGGAGCATTTGCAGAACTCTTTTAACTTTTAAGAAAAAAGTGTCAAATGGTGTTGTTTGTGTAGTTGAAGTTAGAACAGAGCCTTCTTGACATTGAGTCATTTTCTTTGACAAGCCCCCCAAAAATCTTAAAATGTATTGAACACACATTAATGCTGTCAGAGGATGGATTTCATGATAGTTTGTAACAGGAGATTGGTGTAGTAATAACAAAAACTGAATTTCTGCACATCAAACTGTGTGCCCTATTAACAAGCAGCAATGTTTGAGTCAAGTTAAACAATCAGTGGATTTGGATGGTTAAACAATAAATAAGGGTTACCTGATGAAGGCCAGTGACAGGACATAGTCAGAGTTCACAGCAATGAGCCAATCACAGTCCTTGGAGTGGGGGTAGGGATGCGGGTAATTAGGTGACAGTATGAACCCGTTGGAGCCAGTAAGGTTTCCTCCACAAGGCGCTAAGATGGGAAATCAAGAAACGTTTTTATTCATTCT
The DNA here is from genome assembly GCF_963584025.1 of Labrus mixtus. Taxonomy (NCBI): domain Eukaryota; kingdom Metazoa; phylum Chordata; class Actinopteri; order Labriformes; family Labridae; genus Labrus; species Labrus mixtus. The sequence goes on from NC_083627.1 coordinate 23,881,365, forward strand.
AATGAGTTCCAAACATACTATAAAGTTGGAGTATTATTCAAAGCTCAACCATGCAGGACAAAATAATAATTTCACTTAAACAACTTTAATTTTCACAATTTAAGTTAATCTTATATGATTTACATTTAGTAGTAGCAGTATGAAGGGAGCAAGGTAGAGTAATACAATCAACAACTCCATCTATGCATACATAACATCTATCGTGTGTTCCTGTTTATAAATGTATAGAAGCTGGACTTTTCACCTATGCAGACAGGCGGACTGGGCTGCCAGTAGTATCTGTTATCCACTTGTATACAGGTGATTTTGTCATCCCCCTGGAGCTCATATCCTGGGTCACACTGAAAGGACACTGAATCCCCCGGCTCGCGGCCATCTCCACTACGACTGCCATTCATCGGTACGCCTGGGTCCCTGCAGGCTGTAGCTACTGAACCTGGATGGAGAGAGACAAAAAGGGGACACAGAGAAAGAAGAGGGAAGAGGAGAAACAGATGAGAGCAATTATAAAGATCTGTGTCACACTGGGTATCTATTGCTGCTGAGACAAAGCATAAACTCAGAGCATAAAGTCGTTACCAATTAAATAACTGTTTACTCTTCTGTTTTGTGAAGTACCTGTTAAGCTCATTCCTGGCTATTCAAGTGAGGAATTTCAGAACATCAATTATGCTGATTGAAGCTTTTAATTATGGTATTTGATTATATTCACATTTTATGTCAAGTGAAGAACCACTAGACAAAGCACTGTGTTCCCTTAGCACCCTGTAAACCTGGCACAGTCTCACACACAGACTAAAATAATAAAATAACAGAATTCATAGTGGTAAATAACCTCATTCCTATCAGCAAAGCTTTTCTCAGCATACATCCCTGGGCTTTACTTACTGGAGAATTGGATGGCGAATCCCGATTTGCTGATGTAAAAATCCGTCTCAAACTGAACAGCGACCGTGTTCAGGGTGGAGTGGATTCCCTCAGGAAGCAGAGACCCACTCAGCTCTGCCAAAGACATTTCATTCTCAGGTGGTCCGTCCCAAACCTTCAACATGTCATGGCTTGCCTCCGTGTCAAAGGACAAGAACTGAAGACTGTAATTTAGATGGGAGAAAAATAATATGATCGACAGTGCAGACCTCAGATCTCTTTATTTTTTAATTGAAACACCAGACTCTTAAAGTCTTAACATTTCCATCATTAAACTTTACCAAATATTAAGAGGTACAAAAGAAATCCCAAAACAACTGCAGGGACTCTCTTTAAAAAATTGGAACTTGTACCTGTGAAACACTTGTTCAATATAGTGTTTTACAAGTTCAATGAACTGAAATCCCAAACTTGGCCTTAGGTTGCTCGGTAACACTCAGAATTTGGTTCATAATTTTTACTCTCTAAATACATGATCAAATATCTAGACAGATCATGAGCACTGAATCTTGGGAATTTATTTTATTGTAGTCACTAAAATTGTATCGTTTCATCAATTTTTACAAGAAAGACTTGTAAATGGCCTTTGTTACCTCACTATATTTCCTGAGTCCACTTCGATGATCCATGTGCAACGTAGATTGTTGTCGTAAGGAAATGGATATCCAGGGGAGAGAATCCTTCCTGAAGACTCGCCTTTAAACCGACCTCCACACTCCGCTATAGGAATCAAACACACAGGTAAGAGACATAAAAGACCATTGATATGTACACACATATTAAGACACAAACAACCTTTAACTATATATGTGTCTGTCTGACTAGCCAGCTATACCAACATCCCAAATACCAGCAATTCAGTTGGGCAACGTAGTGGATGTATGACAAGCCAAGCGGTTATCTGTCCGTGGCAATTGTTTATCAAGGCAATCAGATCCACCTCAGCAGCCCCTGAGAAGTGATTAAACGATCACCACAGAGACAAATGGATTAAGAAAGGAGTTAACACTCTATCTCTATGTCCCTCTATCTTTCTCACTGTTTCCTGAGCACAGAGAAAGAAGACAAACAGAGAAAGAAGAGACAAACTGCTGATCCTACAGACATCCTTTAAGAAGGCCCCAAACATTATATAAGAGAAAATAACTCTCTCTTCTCTCTTTGTCTCACTCGGTTATATATTTTCACAATCTTCATCCCTCCCTCCCCGTGCTCCTCCTCCCTCAGGCTCCCCTCCCTTCATCACTTGAATATATTATCTGCAGTATTAGGAGCAATATTAAGAGTTGGGCTGAAGAAAAAAAAAAGCAAGAGAAGAGGCAAAAGATAGAGAAAATGGAGAGAACTAAGGGGGGTAAAAGAAGGAAACATTACCAAGTAATATAAAGAAGCAATATAATATTAAAACTGGAGGTTAGCCAAGGTCACCGTGTGTCACTGCTAAAATATAAAATCAGGGGAATATCAGCAGCTTGTTTTATGAGGCTTTCATTATTGATAGTGAGAAGGAGAGCGCCTTATTAAGCTGAATCTAAAATCAGAAAGTTCAGAGGCAGAAATGGTGGAAGAAAAGGTTCTAAAATATCGGACTTGCTAGTCTGAGTCACAGCTGCTGCAGCCTCTGTGTGTGTCACTCTGTCTATGCTTTCATTTGTTCAGGTTTAATTAGGGAACGGACTGTATAAGTCTTCAAATATACCTCAAAATCTATTCAAATCAAAGCATTTCATATAAAACACATAGGAATATGTGAGCATGTGTGTATATAAATGTGAGTTCTGCAGCCCTGATATTGTACAGCTTATACTGTAGAAGGCAATTATTGACTTGTTGATATTAATATTCAGAGCTGTGGTTTGCTTTCCCCCATCAGTTTCAAGCCATGAAAAATGAATTAAGAAGGCAATGATGTTTTAATGGCATATTTAGAAATCGGTTGATACTCGAAAGGGAGTTGCTTCCCAGTAAGTTTTATTGTTTCCCTAAAATTGCCGCTGATTTGATACAGTGGTCTGACAGAATTCAATCGATTTAAATGTGTTTATGAAACGATTCCAGCAAACAGGTTCTCCACGTCGCCCTGTTTATAGAGAGGGAATGATATAAAAAAGAGCCGGTTAGAAACAATTCAAGAGACAAAAATAATAACAAGGAGATGGGCCAGTGTGGGTGTGCACATATGTGTGGAATTTGTCTGATTGCACAGCAATCTCAAAGTACAGAAAGCAAATGAGCCAGTAGAGGAAAAGAAATAGATCAATTAGAGAGAGGAAGTCCAGGTGGTAAAGTCTCCTGAATAAATAGACTTTTTATTGAGATTTCAGAACTAGCGCAGTGTGTGATCTCATGGAAATCAAAATGGCGATTCCGCAGGAAATTGACCTCCAGCTGCTCTTTGCAGATTATTGAATGGACGTCCCGTAAGAAGGGTCTTTGCATAAAGTAGCAAGGGACATTTTACCAGAGTGTAGGGAAAGACTCAGTGCAGTAATGTGTACTGCTTGTAAAAGGTATAAGTGCACTAGCTGCTGGGTTGTGGGAAAATTAGATGGACCCACTTGAGAGTTAAGTATTATGTGAAGAGAAGAAATTGTCTAATTATGCTGATATTTATGCAGTGAATATATCCCGCTCCTGACTTAAGCCTTGAGAAATGTAGAGTGAAAAACAACTTACTTTTAAAATGCTTCCAATATTTGTGACAGTTCTAGGTTAACTCTGCAGCTGTTCAATAAATACATTTTCTAACGTCTGTAGAAGAGTTATTGACCCCAAATAACACAGCACGAATACCAGAGAGAGTGGATGCAACAATAAACCCTGTGAACAGTTCCCTCTCAAACTTATTAAAGAGCTCTTTTCAAGGTCCCACTGCTAGTAAGTTTCTTTTGTATGTATTTCTGTACGTTTGTATACATCTCTGTGTGTGTGTATGTGTGTGTGTGTGTGTGTATAAGTGCTTCATGCAGCAGGGCACATACCGATACAAGAAGGCAGAGGGTTATCCCAGGCTCTCCTTTCTCCTGTCATGCACTTCAGTGTGGTAGCACCATGCAGAGTGTATCCAGGCTCACATCTGTAGGTGATGCTGCTGCCGGTGAAATGACCTTGGTCATTGACCTTGAAGCCAAACTGAGGCACGCCTGGGTCCTCACAATGAGACAACTCAAAACCTAGAGAGAGAGAGAGACAAAGAAAGAGAATGTTTTTTTACTATCTGTACTTTTTAAAACACTCACGAAAGTAGCCACAAGGACACACTCCAGGAAACAAAATCAGTGTTGTTAAGATGCAAAGCAATGCTCCCTTAATAACTAGCACACTAAAGTATTCTTTTTTATGAGCTTCCTAAGATCACACATTCCTTTTAAGCACTCTCCAATTTAATAAAAAAAGCGGGAAAAAATACATGAGACGTACCAATATTAGTAGAGATACTGGAGGATGTATACGCATTATTCAATTTCATGTTGTTTATCACAGTCTTTAAGCTCGGTTTCCATGGTAATCTTCAGAATATTCTTTTTATTCATGTGCACATTTTTGGAGAGGGGGATATATACGGGGTTTTATAAATAGCTTATCCCTATAAGACCTTAACCAGGATTTGATATGCAGTTTTACCTGAAAGATGAGGTGTGCAAGGATTTGAGTTATCTCCTGAAACACTGCAGTAGGTGCAAATCTAAATCCTTGAAAAATGGCCATCTGCAGAGCTAATATTTTTTTTAAGTAATGTGAACACATCTGCAGTCCTCCTGACGCCTGGTATGAGTGGTTGCCAATCTGATATTGTATCTTTGACATGTAGTTGTATAAGAAAATAAGTCATCATGCATAATTCAGTGAATGAGATTTATTGGATTCCAGCCTTTATATCAAATTCAGCTATAAACATTTCACAAAAAAAAGTATTTTTGGATGTATAGCACACTTTTATTTGCATCAGAGAGCAGTAGGGAAAAAATGCTGAACCCACTTTCACCCAGCAGAGAGATAATACATCCTTTGCAAATCATTTAGTATGACTCCAGTCAAACTATTTCATTTTGTATTTCCATCTTAGAATCTAAGAGGGGATGCAAAACATGGGTGTGCCTGTGTGAACCACAGAAAGCACCTTTAACACCTGATCCTGCATAATATCTGAACCCCCTGAAAGCTTTGTTAATCAAACGTGACAAGCCTCTTGTGATGAGTGGTGCTTCTGTGATGGTTTCTCAAATGAGAACCATTTAGAGTTAAAATTGATTAAGCAAGTGTGTCACACTTGTCAGCAATTAGAGCATCTGTCATGTGGAGTTTAATTGCTTATACGACATGACTCCCATGATGACTAGCTTCATTCTCATGTGCTGACATTGTCCAGTCTATTTTTTTTTGTCTTGCTTAACAGCAAAAACACTACACTACATTACACTTGCAGTATTTCCTGGTTTGTTAAAAGCTTATGATTATATCATGCACTGCAGTAATGTTATCATCGTGTCAACTAGCAGTGTTGTTTATTCCACTGGGAGGTTATGCAGATATGTTTAAAATTTAACAGTTTGTTATGTATACAAACATTCTAGTCGACTAAAGCTTGCTTGTAAACTCTGCATGCTAATCTTACATTCATGCATGCGAAGAGCGCGATTATTTTTTAATGCAGCTAAATGTTTACTTGTTATGAAATCAGATAAACAGTGATGACAAAGATGTTTCTTTTATACCCTGCGCTGTATTCTCAGTTGAAATAGAAGCCAAACAAACACAGTAAGGTTTGGACTTGCTAAGGTTGTACGCATGTATAAGTTTATATTGCTATTATATTTCCGATTGCTTACTTGAGTAGACCAGTTTGAATCCTTCCCCTGTGCTTTCTGCATCGCTGTAAAACTCCAGCCAGAGGTGGTTTGAAGTGGAGATCAGCGTCAGGCCCAGCATCGAGGATCCCGTAAACGCTCCAAGGACATGTGCTGTGTTGTCTTTACCGTCGTAAATCTGCGATCACAACAGATCAATTAACTCCGGGTGCAACTACAAAACTACAAAGAACTACTAACGCTCAAGGTTTGTCCCTGAAGGCATCATCATTTCATCGGCCCAGATAACGTTTACACACAGATGTCAGGAATGACAGAGAGATCACATATATGTATGTGCGTGTGTGTGTTTACTTTGAGTATATCCCCTTGTGCAAGATGAAAGGTTCGAGCAGAGATGTTGATGCCTTTTCCAGCCTGAACCTAAAGAAAACATGAATCCAGAGTCAGGTTTGTAGGCAAACAAAGGTAGAAAACATGCTTCCATAAACATTTAAAGAAAGTTATTACCTCCTACAGGGATATTTCTGTTTCCGTTTGTCTGCTCATAAAAATGATTTCATTGTCGGAGGTCTGCAATTTCTATGATCTTAAAGTTAACACTTCCACATCTTCACCTCTCTATCATCTTGAGTTATGTTGTGCTCTTTTGTTTGTTTACCTGGATGCTGTAGATGCACTCGTGGTTGTTGTCATAGTTCATTGGATAGTTTGGAGAGAGAAGGATCCCTTCATTGTTCATGACTGAAGATCCACACTCGGCTAATGGCAAACACAGAAAGAAGATCATACAATATGATGGATTTATGTACCAAGAAATGCCACTCAAGTGTCCCCCCTTCTAAGAATAGATTTAAGTTGCATCTAAAAGTAAGATAGAGAACACAGGCTGTCCTAAGAAGACTTCATCTTAAAGCGGCAGAAGCTTCCTTTTCCCCTTTAAATGGACACTTTGAATGAGTGCTTGTGTGCAGGTGTGTGTGTTATTTAATATCCCTCTTAAACAGCTGTGTAGTTGGCCATCTACTTCCTTTAAGGGGAATGGGCAGGTAGTAAAACACAGGAACTAATTTACCTAAAGATTCTCGCCCTGCACATCTCACACACACACACACACACACACACACACACACACACACACACACACACACACACACACACACACACACACACACACACACACACACACACACACACACACACACACACACACCCTTTATCTGCAGAACCATGTCCCCTTCCTCTTTTTTTTCCCACCCTCCTTCTCTCCCTCCCTCTCTGTGTCTCTACTGGTGTAATAGTCATATTACAGCTGTCATATCGTCAATAAATCAAGCTGCTACAGTTTCCATTTAGAAAATTACCTCTCCACCCTCTCTCTCTTTAATCTTTAACTCCCTCACTCTTGTTCTCTCCCTCTGTCTCCAGCTCTATGAATAGAGCTTTCTTTACCCTACTCCACTTCAATCAACCTACCTTTTACGCTTCTCCCCAGTTTCCTCTTCTACTCTACTGCCGTCTTCTTCGACTGTTCCTGATCTACTTTTATCACCTGCTTGTGCCGCCTTTCCCCCTGCTTACATGCTCAATAGAAGCTCATGTCCATAAATAAAACCATAAACACTTACCCACAAAGCAATACTTTAAATCTACAAAACACACCCTTAAGATTTCAAAATACTAACAAGCACAACTTTGGCTTAAAGTGTCTTTACGTGATTAGTACTGTATTTTACATAACTTAGGATGCTATAAAACGAACCCAAACAAGCAAACGTTTGCATAGCTAAGATATCAGAGGTGTTGAATCACTTCCTTTCTCTCTTCTTCGCCCCTCCTTTTGTGATGTGCATCTCATCCAGCATCAATTCAACACAACACACAGAAACTAAATATAGAACACAGCACAACACCTGCACCAAACCCCCGCTCCCTCTCTTTGCATTATCATTTTTTGCACGTTGATGACAAAAAGCAAAAAGACGTAAACAGCATCACAGAAAGCTGAAAATAAGACCGGAGTGTAAAATATTCTGAGCAGGAATCTTCAATTATTGTGTTCTGCATCTTCTCTTTAACAAGATCTGGATGGTAATGTCTGCGAATTGCGGCTCTGCATATTCCCACGCTTCTCATAGTGTGAAGGAGTGCTGAAACATTTACTGCTGTCTCTTTTGATTGTATTCTTGCGCTTTATTTGTTTTAAATCTGAAACCTGAATCAACTCTCATTTGTTTAAACATTTGTTTACCAAACACCCTGAAGTTATGAGCACAAAGAATTGATCCTCTTGGGTAAGCTCCTGTTCTGCATCAGACTTATTTTAAACTATTTCTGAAACAGCAGGTAAGCCGTTCTGTGGTACCCAGGGAACCATTCTAAGATTGAGGATAATGACCAGAGAGCTGCTAATATACCCAGAGAGAGTCAACGCAAACATGGAAAAATAAATTAACAGTGCAGAAGAGCAAAACAATGACTCATGGACACAGTTTTCCCTTTAGTTTTTGTCATTATAGCATCTTGGTTTATTCTGATGTCTCCTTTTTCTCAATGTCTCTGTGTTGAACAGAAGCAAACAAAGTATTCTAAACCTCACAGTTACAGATATTTTCTTAAGGGGGTTCATATGTAATGCAATGAATCAAGTTTCAATTTCAATTACAATTCTGTCCTCCCACGATCATGAAAACAAGATAAATCGAGATTAGATAATGACTGTGCTGTATGCTGTGTAACGCTTGTTTTGTCCACAGGTTTTGTCACGTATGGTAAATGTTAGAAAGTAGTTGTTGTTGTATTTTAGCCACAAGAGTACATCACCAAACTAAAATATAGTTAATTGATTTTAATGAATTGATTGTTATAAATTATTATTATTATTACATTCATATTTTTCACTTAGGCATTGTCATTTATTGCTTGTTTTTCAAAGTGTTCGGAACCTTTAAGTGTGTTTAAGTTCAATAATTGCATATGATCCAGATGCTGTCAAATCAATGAGTAATCATGTTTAAATCAATCGTGATATCAGCATCAATCAAAATGATCGGGATCATGACTTTTGTCATATCCGAGCAGCCCTAGGCTCTATGTGTGTGTTTCTGTACCAGCCCATATACAGTATGTCAAGAGCATTGTTTCATGTAGTCCAACCAAAGCTAATGAGAACTCATTTATTTCATGTCTTTCATGGCTCCTTTTATAATGTTTCCAACCCTGGACATGAATTAATTTGTGATACGGCTGAGGACATGTATACATTTTGCATCCAGTATAAAACCTTTTATTGTAATGAATATGCCTTCTAATTTGTCTTTATGGATCATGGAGCAGTTCCTCATTCTTGTATTTTTGTGCGACCTCACTGCATTAATATCCCTCCTCATGTTGTCCCTTCTTCATGTTTTTGGTTGCTGCTCATTATACTGTAAAGACACGTGATTGTTATGAATCAGAGTTTAATTTGGTGCATAACTCTACTATAGATCCGGTCGATCATACACTGAATCCAAATCCAGTCCTTCACCCATTTATAAAATAATTGACATATGAAAACCGCAGTAATAGACACTAAAAAACTATACACAACAAATATACATATTTAAAAAAAAATTATATATAAGTGGTATGCATAAGATTGACATGACACTGTCATATCCATAATATGACACCTGTCATTAACATGTAGGATGTTTTATGAATGATTATGAATGTTGTCATTTAGTGGCATATGTTCTATTGTATCATCTTTAATGCAGTTGACATTGTTTAGGAAGTCTTTGTAATAACAACTTGACATTGACCCAGACAAAATAACCTCGTCCAAAGTGTCACACTTTACTTGAGTTCAAGGAAATGATTCATGACACTGTTATAAAATCATTTGACTTTGTCATAACACTTAATGACATCTCAATAACTTTTCCTTGGTGTCCAACTTTACTTGAGGTCAAGGAAATTATTCATGTCGCTGTTATAATGGTGTTATGAAAGCCAATTTCAACATTAACCACATATGACAGGTTAATGTAATGTTTACAGATACGACTAAATACTTTCTTTAAGTTTGATGATCAGGCCTGTTATGACGTGGTAATGTCAAAGACATCCTAAACCATGTTAACTTTGCAATAAAAGTGACATAATTGACTGACTGACACTCATTGACAACATTCATCAACATTCTTTAAATAAAGTGTTACCCAATAGACATTTCCCTCATGCTGTTTACGCAGCCACAATATGTCCATACAGTTTTGAATATTACATCATCTTTTCATTAGAGGGCCATTCATCCCATTCATTAGTTGTTAGTCTGTTGTACAGCAGAGAAATTTAAACTTTACAAAGAAGTTTTAACCAAGGCTGTTTGAGCCGCAAGTATCTTGGAAAGGCAAACTTAATAAAAAAGAAGATATTGCATACAACAATGTTTGTACTGAAAATATGTCTCTAAGGTTAATAAGGTGGGTTGTTAAGGCATTTACAATCGTAGCCATTCTAACAAAGACATTTCATAGGCCTGTCATTCAGAATATTTATATCTCTTTAATAATGTCTTCTGATTGAATTGCCAAAACTTTCCACCTCAGGTTATTCAACAAGTTGTGGAAGCACCCAAGAGCTTGATAAATTAAGTCATATTTCTAATAATGTCCTTGATTGTGCAACACATAATTAAAAAGGGTGTTACAGGATGGTGAACAGGCCAAAACTCTCTGCCCACTGGTGACTCACCTCCAAGAAATATCACTGACATTTATTGTTCCTTCAGTAACTGAAATTTGGCATGTATAAATGTGGCTTTTACACAGATTACTGACTGTAGAACTCCTATTCAATTTCAGAGCCAGTTTTGTTCCTGATTTAATACAATGTTTTCACACCGACTCAAAAACTATCTTGGAGACAATCAAGGACAGAGGAAGGAGAGAGCTGAAACACAATACATGCTCCTTTTCTGTTTGAAATTTACCACAAAAGTAAAACGGCCATGGTTTACTAAAGGATAAACTAGTCACAGTGTAGGCAAAGGTTAATGTGTTTAAATAAAGTTCAAGACAGCAAAGTAGCCAAAAATATGTTTTGATCACTGCAGAAAAAAAAAAAAAAAAAAGATATCCTTGAGAAAGAAACATTTATAATCTTCATTTCAATAAATAAAAAATAAGACAAACTTATCACCATTTCGATATAATGATAGCTAGCAAGACATCTTGTCAGCTCAATCAAAGATATAGCTTGGCAGCCCTTTTAAAAGGCAGACTTCACTTCCAGCTAATGCTACATGCTACTTGGTGACTGAAAAAGGAAGTGCAATTCTTCCCCAAAGGGAGGTTCGATGATAAGAAATAAAAGCAGAAGTAACTTAACAACATACCGACACATCTTGGTAAAGGTGCACTCCACATTCTCCGTCCTCCTCCCAGACAGATTAACTCTGGCGCCCCCTCTAGGCGGTATCCCATGTTGCAAGAAAAAGACAGCGTGTCTCCGACGCCAAAACTGTAGCCGTTTCTCCTACCGAAACGAGGCATCCCTGGGTCCTCACAAGGCTCCAAAGTATACTCTGCAGAAAATCAATTGAAAGGGAATTCATACCTATACATAAATACATATTAAAATGACAGTACAGTGGATTATAAATTAGGAATCTACACTTTGTAATGTTCTTTAAAAAAACACTGACTGTCCTTTGCACATGTACCATTTAATGTGCTAAAACAACTACATCAAGGTATGAAAATATACTTTTAAGTGTGTTCTTTATTTTGTGTTTTTGAACAACACACAAATTTGCTGAGTGTTGTGTAAGTGGCATCAGAGTAAGTGAGAGGTGGTGAAATTAAATTAGAGTGGCCTCGACTAATGGTGTTAAATCAACAGATCAATACCCACCACTCTCAAAGTCATGGAAAATCTACTCTTAAGCATATATTTTTGAAAAAAGACCAAACCATTAAAAGTAAACTGAGAGATGCAAACACTTTATGGTCACAATTTCTCTCTTTGAAAAAATAGCCCATTAATAATATCAATGGTTGTGATAAAACCTCAGTTGCACTTCATTTAAATTAAAATCTTTGCATGTGGACTAATAAAAGTTGCGAGTTGACTTCACTGTGTCCCGAAATGCACTTGTGAAATTTGTGTTCAGCTCAGCAGGAGATTTATTTTCAGTGTGCTAAGACTGATGATGTGATGTGTGTTTTGGAGTGTTCTGCCGGATGACACAGCCTGTTGAACATGTTGAGATTGGCAAGTCACATCTCTGCTGACACCTCCCATGTGTTACATACTGAGTATCAGCTTATGCCATCTGGGACGCAATAAAACGTCCCGCAGACGCAGATTGAAGTGCTGCTTTATTTCAGAGTCAATGAGAGAGCGCTAAAAGGGCGGCAGCGAACTTAATTTATGAGGAGCACATGAAGACTTGGACTCATAATCCTGCCCCTTAACCTTTTCCTGCTTTTGGAGGAGGTCATGGTTAAATAACACAATGTAACACATCAGATTTCCACTTCATGTTTTTCCTCACCCCTTGTTGTTAAAGGATGGATGACATTTTGTGTATTGTTGTATAACCTCTCTCTTGTGTTAAGGTTATGTTTTACTTAAGCGAATCAGAAGGTATTATGGCTTGTCCAAAATGCAAGTGCTCTAGCCACAGACTACTGTATATGTCTATTCCTAAAAAACAAACACACAAACAAATAAATAGAACTGTGGTGTTCCCCAAGGTACTGTTTTGGATCCTATTTTGTTTGCAATGCAAGATTGTTTTTTTTTTTTTTTTTTTTAAAGCAACATTGTGTCAAAAATGTGGCAACTTGGGGCACAAGTATGCAACTCCAATTATGAAGATGAAGGTATCTTGTTTCCTGACTGCATGATCATGAATTAGCTGATTTCAAGAATTTAGTAGGAAACAATCTCAGAGCCTTATGAAATGTTTCCTATTGCCTCACTTAGCATTGTCCCTAAGGTGAAGAAAATAACTTGTGTGTCTTTCATCGACTCTTGGATGATCCATTTTCAAATCCCTTAGATCACATAGAAGCTCCACAAGGTCAGACACCCACCTGAATTAAAGATCTACATAAGACGTACATCACAAGAAGGTCACTCAGAACCTCTTATCAGGCCTGGTAGGCTGTACCTTACTGAATATTCTAAACTAAAAAAGGCCAAGTGCTGTAGTGGCTGTGCCCTATTAGATTGAAGCCTGTGGATGAGTTGGACAACTTTAAAAAATACATTTTGGCACCTTGTCTAGAAGTAGCCAGGGATTGCATTTTTGCATCTTTTAGCAGCTTACAGTCTTATTAAGAATTCTTCTCTCCAATATGAAAAGAAGATAACAAAAGCTTCTTTAACTTATAAATCAAGGGGGAAAAAAGTACAATACATGAGTATAATACATATATAATAATACAACCATAGTACAGTTATTTACCAGAAAAAGTTATGTTGAAGCCCTCGTAAGAAATGGAAAAGTCAGAGATGAATCGGAGCTGAGCTTTGAAGTTGCCATAGAGACCAGCATTGATGTTGCTAGGCAACTCGTTCCCGGTCAGGCGAGCCAGTGGTTGCACAAAACTCCCGTTCTCGGTAACCAAGAGGTAGTCGTGTTGGTCCTCCAGATGAAAAGAATTGAACTGAAACTGAACTCCTAAGGACACACAAACAAACACAAGACGTTCAGTTAAAAGGTTTAGAAGTCTGTTATATTATCAGCTCTTCAGTATCCAAACAATTTAAATTAGTATTGATAACCTTACACCATGATATTTAACAAAAGGAATTATATATGTTAGCTTTATTTGAATTTTAAAAGAAATTCAAACATGTAACAAATAAAAATATGAATGTCAATATGTCTCTTTAGATATGTAACAAACTACAAAATACTCTAGGAATCCAATGGAATGAAGGTTTGTGATTTTGTAGCAGCAGCTGCACTGCTGTGTGTGCGACTTGTCTCTTTCTATTAGGGCGTATGAATCAGCTTGTGTCTCTTGCCTTTCCCATGGCTGACTTCAACCGTCCAGGTACAGTTGAGAGATGAAGGGTAGCTGTCTGGATAGCCGGGACTAAGGATGGTACCCCAGGGACCTCTAACATCGCCGCCACAGAGAGCTGGACAGATTGAGAGAGACAAGGTGGGAGAGAGAGGCAGAGGGGTGCGGGAAAGATGAGCAGAGACAGAGGACGGAGGCAGGCAGAGGTTAGCATGAGATAGTTGACGGCTTAAACAGATAATGTTTCCCTGTGGACCTTAAATTTCACTTCTGTAAAACATACACACACACACACACACACACACACAAACGCACGCACACACACACACACACACACACACACACACACACACACACACACACACACACACACACACACACACACACACACACAAACGCACGCACACACACACACACACACACACACACAAAATGCCACATGAAAGGCATAGTTACAGAAAATGAAAGAAAGAGAGAAAACCTCCAAAACCTGTGATGTAAAAAGGTCAGATGCAAAATCTCTTATTTTACCCTCCACTGTTGCAGAGACACAACAAAATGACATATAGCGTAAAACTTTACTGTATACTTGAATAATATATTTTTAAAATATAATGCATTTGTCTGTTTTTAAAGTTAATGTCTTTGAGACAAACAGCAGCTGCTCATGATTAACTATGGCAGCGATTCCTCCTGGTTCATCCAATATTTTCTTCTGGTTTCTCCATACTACAGTGTGTCACATATGCAGTTGTTTTTCCTAAGCAAATGTAGTTTAGGTCAGAAAATGTGCGGCTATGTAGTAAGTGACCGTGGTGACCCCTGCAAGTAAAAAGTGTGGCATGTTCACCAGACAGAAACATCTCTCACATAATTAGAAGAGCACTCTGTGCTCTGGAGCTCAAAGGAGCTTTCTACAGGCCTCTAAAAGCCCCTCCACATGTAGGATCAGACTGTAGGTGCAGACAGATGGTGCATAAATACTCTGATGTATTCTGATTCTGCAGCATTGAACGATAGAACCACTCTCCAGCAGAACACAGAGTACACTTCAGCTTCTTTTCTTTGGGATAATTAGCTTGAGTTTCATAATGTTTCATGCTAATTAAGTTTTTATTTTGCAGTTAGGTATCACAACTTTACAAGTTTATCATAATATGTATAACTCAGCATGGCCTATCGTTATTGCAAAGCTGCTTTCAAATACATAGTTGGAGTTTTGCTTTGTCTAATGTAGGGTGTTAATAAGAAAATAATTCAAACTATGCCGTTGTTGTAGCAATAGATTACTACATCAATCAAACAGCATCCAGTATACCAACGTCCAATGTATCCAGTTAGTAATGACTGTATAAGGAATGAGATTACAAAAGATTGATTTCAAGTCACTTAAAACAGTGACATTCAAACCAGGGAAGGGTTTCTTAAAGACTACTTAAAACATTTTGAACATTTCACTGTACGGCCTCAGAATGACCCTGCAAGCTCTGCTCACTGTTCAGTTGTGCACATTGTTATGCAGTAAGAGACCAAGTCCGCAGGAAAGCTTGGTGAAATCTGTTGCTCATTCTATGCATACTAATGCATGCATATGTTGCAAGGTGCTTCATTCCTGCTCGCTTCAGTTGGTTCATCTTACAGTTGGCCGACTGGCCTGTCATTCCCTCTTACAATAAACCTATAAAATGCCATAACATTACCTCAAAAGTGCTACGGTGGCAGAGCTCCTGGGACAAGGTCAAACCTGGAAGTTCTGCTGAAGTTTTCATGAGCAGGACAATTAAGCAGTTCAATGCGAGCGGAGAAACACCATCTCTGAGGACTACCATCAGTACAGACCCTCTGTAGTGGTGAAAGCCACCACAATCACATTAAACAGGCAGGTCAGGCATTATTAATGTGCTCAGACCACAACAGAGTGACGCATCAGTATCTACATTACAGTTTGAACCACACGTACAACATCAGCATACCTCAAAACAAGGATGAGGAGTAAAAATATTTCCCAACCAGACAAGTACATAGATGCAAGCAGACATGGGCACGCTCCCATATCGTACACACACAGCTCACTCACGCACAAAGGCTTTCATGGACACACACGCAAAGTTCCATTAATTATGAATTATTTTCTGCCATGAAGCTCTTAATGTTAAATGCTGAGCTGTGTGAGAAATTTGAAACACCCACCAGTTCCCTTATATTTTTTCTCGTTACTCCCTCTCTCTCTCCGTCTGTCTATCTTTTTCTAAGATCTTCTTTCATCTTTCTCTTTTCTCCACCTCTGTCGGTTAGCTGGTCTTCCAATTTGTTCTGTCTTTCATTCAAATAAAGTTGGATGAAGTGATCTCCAAAAAAGTTAATCTTCAGACTTCAAAAAAGGTGTGAAAAGTAATTTTAAATCATATTTTGATTCACTTTCATTCACATAATTGCTTGAGGAATTCATCAGCTGGATTGAATTCTAATTTCTTTCTATCAATTTTTTAATTTTTTTTACTCAAAAGTAAAGGAGTTTGGTTAAAAAATGTAGAAATCTTTTCAAATATCTATTAACACAGGATTGATTTGTATCTGCTAATACGTGACATAAACTAAATTGGATTTAAGCAGCATCCTGCAGGATTAGGTTGGCTGCCCTCTGGCACCATCTTGCTTGAATTCTATGTGCACTAGTTTCTAGTTTTCAATCATCAAAACATTTCTGACCAAGCTCAGCAATAAATAGTTCCTGTATTTGTATGGATGCATACTGTGTAAACACTGCCTAAAAGCATTCAGCCTGCAAATTCCAGGCTGCTCTCTTGATTCTTATATGCCCAAGGGTGCTTGCAGGAAAATGGTTGCCCATCTGAGGGAAAGTGCAATTCAAATATGGTTAACAAGAGAATGAGCCAACAAAACTGATCTCCTTCCTTCCCACTACGTCTCTGACATGATTAGAATGAGAGAGAGCGAGAGAGACCCCTCATCACCCACCCCCTTCTCCCTTCCCCTTCCCCCTTCCCTGACTCCTTGATTTGAGGGGGAAGAGAGAGGAGGTGACAGCCAACACAGGCTCTCATCAACCCTACCTCAAACCGTCCTGTGTTCACGGTTCATACAGGAGAGAAGGTGACAGGAGGCACACAGATAAAAGCACCACACACACACACACACACACACACACACACACACACACACACACACACACACACACACACACACACACACACACACACACACACAAACACATAAAGGCACAAGTACATATATAAGTGCTGACATACAGTGCACACACACACACTACATGCCCACAGATCTCTAATCTTCTCCTCAAATCATCTCCTATCAGACACAGCAGCCTTCCCTGCAAATGGCCCCAGCATACACCCAAGTGTGTGTTCCTGCTCGTGTTTGTGTGTGTGCGTTTGTGTTGTCGCAGAACAACGTGTTCCTTATGACTCAGCTCCCTATACAGGGATGGTGGGCTCCACTTCTGATCTTTTTTCCCCACACCTAGGCCCCTTTTTGTTCTTTAAAAACTTGTATAATTTGGTATAAAACAATTGGTGTGGACACTAAATGGATATCTTCCTACTTTTTTATCAAAAATAAGTTTTAATTACATTTATTATTTAGTATAAAGAGAGGCAAAATTTGACATGTGGAAATTGTATTTGTTTAAAAAAAGGATTTTGTGGTCCAAAATATCAGTGTACTACTGAATCATAAATAAGACTGCAGGCAAGTTGACCTTGTACCATGTCATGTCAGTATGTGCTCCCTACAAAATATGTGATCACTGCTGCAATAAAAAGAGCTTTGATGAAGAGTGAGGGACACCTATAAAGACCCTGACATTACTTTTCTTTATGAGAGGTAATCTTTTTCATATTTACCATCACATGTAGGTAAAGGGTGGCTCCACCAGTGGTTCTTCTCACATACTAGTGGCTCCTCGTGGCTCAATCTGTACCCAGAATCACAACCGAATGATACTGTGGACCCGATGGAGAAATCCTGCCCATAGCGGATACCGTTGACAGGGATACCAGGGTCCAGGCACGAGTAGCTGTCGACTGTAACACCTGGAAAAAAAGGTTAAACTTTGTAAACGTTTTGGATGAGAATTAAGACTTTATAGCTGAGTTTAGATGATCAGTATAATCTAAAACCATCAGATTGTTTGGTTGTCCACATAAAGCACCATGCTTTGAAACTACAGTAGTTTGAACCCTCTGACTCGTTAGGGGTTGCTGTAAGTGTAACTTTAATATTCAAATCTACAGAAAATACATTTTAAAGTCAGCTTAGTATTCTTGGATGCACACCCACCAGTGTATAGCCCAAAAACATGGTTTATATGTCTCTGACTTACTTTCATACAATAGTTTGAAGCCCACATTTGATCTGCTGTTGTCTGTGGTAAACAGCAGATACAGAAAGTTGGTGCTGCTGAATAGGAACTGGGGCACTTGGGTGCCATTAAAGGAGCCAACCATAGGAGACAAGAGGTTTGGTCCATCATGGATCTCCAGAAAGTCATAACCCAGCTCAGTCTGGAACCTGCAAAACAAAAATAAAAGTTCACCATGATGATAACCACTTTTTGGAATAAAACTGACAGTTTAAAACACCTAGGAGAATTCAAAATACATTTAAAGTTCTTCACCTACTGTATCTATCATCAGCATCTACATCCTCTATATCATTGAAGTGAGACATAAAAATCATGGCTGCTATTGAATTGCTCCAGTGACCAATTTGTCTCTGAAAGCTGCTCAAATGTTTTAACTGTGCAGTTTACGACTTTTGAGAATATAACTTGAAGGAAACCTTCCATATACTTGTTGTTTTGTTTATGTTCATTGAGTTCACATGCTGCAGAGAGACAGAACTCTAGGAGGTCGGAGGATGTTAGTCGCTCTACAGGTTGTTCAGCCAGTTTTGTTAAATGCACTTTACGACTAAATCAATTTTAAAAAAAGGAACTCAAACCAATAAAAACTCATTTACAGGATCTTATAAAGTCTTGTTATTATCACCAATGCTAATCTCAGAGAACACATAACATAAACCAAAATATTACCCAGCCTTCCTAATAAATATACAACCCACAATATTCATTATCCAGACTGTGATATTTACATTTTCATTCTTGGTGAAACCCATAAACTGTAAGTCTTTTAAATCTTTGCTTTTCGGTACAAATGGATGGAAATTCTGATAAATCTGCACAGTCCTGCCTGTTCAGAGCTCGGAGAGCTTTTATAGTGCACCAAATCAAAGATTTATGCCACCCACCTGTCAAATGTGAGTTTGATGGAGCGCCCAGGTTCTGATTCAATCACCCACTCACAACTTAGGGAGTCTTTGTAGTATCCAGGCCACCCAGGAGACAAAATCACCCCATTCGGGGCTGAATAGTGGCCCCCACATGGAGCTGGGATGAGGAAGGGGACAGAAGAGGCAGCAAGAGAGGGGGGGAGCACACAAAAGTCAAATGTAAGATATGGTGAGAGTGTAAGCAAACTGATGCCTATTAACACAAAGAGCAGATAAGAAGCAACATATAACATAATATTTGTAAATCTAAGACCAATAATTTCTCTCTATATATGTTTTGCTCTCAACTCTTGAAGGATAAATCTGGCTCTTTGGCTGAAAGAAAAAGATGCTGCACCTCTGCAGTATACTGAAAATAGCTCTCAGGATGGAGACTGACCCTGATGAACACATTCATGAATCTTCAGAGCGATTGAATGGCATGTTCATCAAAACTACACATGAACAGTGTGCTCTGGTGCTCCCCTTCATTATTTAAGTGAGAGAAAAATGAAATGACCCTTTAGATAGTGTAAATATGGCATTCATTGAATCTAAAAGGAACATCAACACTTAAACATGTTCTCTATCATCATCCACCCATAATTTAAGAGTTTTTAGCAGCATGTTATCATGCAGTTAAATTAGCCTGAAGCTCTTCTGTTCCAGTCTTCTTTTAAATCTGAGCCCGTTTGAAGTTAAACTTAGAGTCTGAACTCAATTTGTTCTGGTCTGTACCTGCTGCATTCAAGTGTGTGTGGATGTAGAAGTAGATATAGACAAACATACCCAACAAAGGATCTGGAGATATTAAATTACCTGGAGCACAATTAGCATGGCCTCTCTTTGTACCATCAACAGTTCTAACAATAGCTGCCGTGCCAGATTTATTTTAAGTTAATTACACCTGCTGCCTTTGGAGATCTATCTAAAGCACTTATACAGTGTTAGATGTTCTGTTTCATCAGAGATTAATGGGTCAAGCTCTTTTTCTTCTTTTGTAGAAGCTGTTCAGAAGACTTTGGGCTTTTTAAATCAAAACAAAGGAATACATTTCCAAATGGAAGTATAATTAATGTGACTGATATGGATGTGAAAATCAGCATTTGATAGTTTTAAATGGATATAATGAATACATGTTTAAAAAACAGCAGTCATCAGGGAATAGTGTTTTGATTGACTCAGATTTTTGCTAATTTTAGGCTGTGATTATGTTATGTCCCCTGATCATTTCTCATGTAAAGGTAAATAGTTTTATATTCATAATATATATATTCATTATATTTGTAATTAATAGCTGTCTACACAGCAGCAGTGTATACTGTATGTCGTTACCTCCCTGGGTATTTAGGCTAACTGGCCACCTTATTTCCCCATGACATGCTGACAGCAGATGATTTCCACCTCCTGTGTCTGAAGTAATGATGATATCTTGGTTGACATATTGTTCCCGAGTTAGTAGTTTAATCAGCAATCCAGACAAAATTTACCTTCACATTTAGGAATTGGCCCACTCCACATGACTTTTCCTCTTTCTAACTGACAGGAGATTGTCTCGGTTCCCTGGGTTTTGATAAAACCGTCCTCGCAGACCACAGAAATGGAGCTGCCAAGCTGGAAGCTGTCTCCAAAGCGGCGAGCGTTGATGGGAATACCAGGGTCTGGGCACTCGTTGTGGCCAAACGCTGGTGTAAAAAGTGACAAAGAGACAGAGATTTGATGAGACTAGACGCTCAAAGACGGACACATACAAGAGAAAAGTTATTAAGTTATATGAGAACTACACTTAACAGGCACTTACAGGGTACATTTTGATCTTTATTTTGATGAAATTCCAGAGAACCAATCATATAGATCTATTACTCTAACGTGACGTCTTTGAGTGCTCACTCCCTGCCAGAAAAGCATCTATAAATTTCTCCTGTAATCTGTCTCCTATATTTTCTGCTCTGCCCCTTTCCTCATTTCTCATCCCTACAATATATGTGCCCTGCTCATGATGGATCAAAGCAATGTAACTTCAGCTAAAACTCATGCAAGCATGTCTGCTGCAGGATAACATCTGGCTCATCAGATCAATATGCTGTAAAGTCCAACTGTAAAAAATGTGCATGTTTTGCTAGATGACGCAATCAGGTTTGATCAGGTGATAAAGAGATTTAAAAATGACAAATACAGGTAATAATAAAGTAAAAAAAAAAAAAAGAAGTACTGAGTCACACTTTGACCAAGGACTTCAAGATTTGGGAGATGCTTCTGTCTGCCATCAGACTCACAGTAAGATGTGAAGATTACTATCTGCTTCCATTTCTGTTCGTCTGGTATAGAGACGTGTTTAGCCTAAATTAGCTCAAAGACTCCAAGCAGGGGCAAACAGTTCGCCACCATCAAATGTGAACAATCATGCCCTCTATCAAATCCAAAGCAGTCTTATTTAGCGTACATGTTGTATCCTGTTGTCTACAATCATCAATACATCGAAGAGTCACCTGAGGTTTGATCAACAAAAGTTTTCACAGCTGACAACTGTACAATGCAGATGGAACATCTGAGATTTTACCTGATCCCAAAACACTAATGTCTCACTTTCTATTTCCACACAGGTTAAAGACGCAAGGTATGATGTTTAAAAAAAGATTCTTAGGTTTTTTTGTGTGTGAAGAATAATTGTTTCACTTTGACAGAATTAGGCGTACAGTTTCTGCTCATTTCATCTACGTGCTAAGTGGAGTTAAACGCATCCTGGACTTCTGTCTGTACCGGACACATGGAGATGAAAAGGATATCAATCTCATCTGACTCTGTGTATGACAACAAACAAGGCAAAGAGTTCCTTTAATATCTTCTATGCCTTATTATCCTCTTTTGTTCTGCTAACCTGCACCTCTATTCTTAGCTGCTGCATTGGCCACATGACCCCCGCCTCAGATCAATGAAGTTTGTCTTCTGTCACACCACAAGTCTGTGTTGTTGAAGCCTCCAGTCAGATCTAACATGGGACTGTTTTAGAGTGGAAATGTGCCTGCCAAATCAAAGTGACTCTTATGATGAAAACTAAGAATATCATGAATTATACATTTCTGGCCACAGAATGTTTTCAGGAAAAGATGGATATTCTGTTTTGGTATCAAGATCCTCAGATTGTATAAGATGACAAAAAGCCATTGGCTGAAAGTGATACGTATACATACTGAATATATACTAACAACAACTCAGACTCTGCAGATGTATCTGCTGCAATTGAAAAATAAGACCCTACATCACCATTTTTTTTCTCTTCCTGATGTTTCAAACTGATTTTTCCCTATGCTGTTTATTGTTAATAACCTATTGCCAAAGCACAGAGAACAAAACTGCTAATTTCAGTGTTTGTATTTGAAAAGGCAAGCCATGTAAAATGAAAAGGATTGATGACGTACTGCTGTATGTGATATTAAATCCTCTTCCTGACATGGAGTGATCAGCCTGGAACTCCAGCCTCAGCGTGTTACTATTGGACGTCAAATGGGAGGGGCTCTCGGCTCCAGAGAACCTCCCGATGACTCCGGCGTCATTGGTCTCGCCATCTTTCAACGTTAGGGAATCATAAGGAGCCTCCAGGTCAAAGTCATTGAAGGCCAAGTGTATTCTGGATCCTGGATCAGACTGGATGAGCCAGACACAGTTCATGTTGTTCCCGTAGCCTTCTGGGTAATCAGGGGAGAGGACGGTTCCTGAGGGAGCTGTGAAGTTGGACATGCAGGGGACTATGGGAAAAAGAGGAGTACAGGGGGAGAGACAGGGAGACGGATAAACAAAAGGTGATGGGGTACATGAAAAATAAGAAGAAAAAGGAGGGATAGAGATACAGAGAGAATAATTTTCTGTTAAATATTCATCACCACGGCGTCATCGGTCATCATGCGCTTCAGGCCATAATAAACTCTGTTCTGTCACCATGGCGACAGGTCAGATGAATGTTAACAACATCACAGCAGAGCACATGTCATATCTGTGAATCTCACCTAGGAATGACTGATACTTACATATGCATATGGGGATGTTTGCCGACCACTGATTGTTGTCTTGGCAGGAGATGGTTTTCTCTCCAATCAGCTCAAAGCCAAACTGGCACTCAAACCTCAGGATGCCTCCATTAGAGAAGCTGTCCCCTTCTCTTATTCCATACAGAGGAGTGCCAGGATCGCCACAACTCTCTTTGTCTATTTCTGTAAAGACACAGTTTACAAAGGACACATCAGAGTGTTATTCCTGTGCGCCATCTTTCCGATCAGTGTGCTCCTGAAACAATTCATGTTGTTAGTAGTAAGTCCAATTGTTGGAGTGAAGGTTGTTGAGAGTATTCTGACAAGATGAAATAGAGGACAAATACAGCATCACTCATTAACATGAATCTTGACCTACCCTTAGTAAGTAGTGAAGATATGTCAGCGATTATACTGTACAGAAATAACCTGTAGCATTACATGGACAAAGTGTGTAAAATAATAAAAATTTCACAGAATGAAATCAAATTAAGCAGCTTAGTCTTAATTTAAATAATCGTCATCAGTGTCATCAGGTGTTGTGGCAGTAACACCTTTGGCTATGACATGTTATCTGGAGAGGGGGGGGGGGGGGGGGGGGGTCAGGGGGTCATGGAAAACCCCCTCACGTTATATTGGTATCAAGTTGAAATTACCTAAATGAATAAATGATGTACTGTCATGCAAAAGCTGCATGACAGCACTAAATGTTTTCAACACTGATCATTTATTTGTTATTTAAATTTTGCTATCATCAAACAGTTACATTAAGGTTGCTCTATGCACTGTGCATAATCTATAACCACAATAATGCATATCATCCTCATTTTACTCTTTAGGAGTTGATGTTCTTTTTTCTTTCACAAGCATTGGCAGTGAATATATATCGAGCAGCAGGCCTATCCAATGTATGGAGTGTGCGCTTGACAACATTTGTAGTCACCATTGCAAATCATTGGCCTCAAATGCCCAGTGGTCATGTTCCCCTGCTGTGTTTCACTTTGTCTCAGTACTAGAGCTCATCGTGCATTTTAACAGAAATATACTGCCAGCTGAACAGAATCTTGCTCGAAGCTGCTTGGCCCTTGTTTTGCTGTGTCATCAGAATTTCTTGAATGCTTCTACTTCTTTGTTCACCTAGCCCGGAGCAAGTTTGTATCCGTCTCATTCGGTATGCCTCCTTCCCCTGAGTTTGCAAGTATTCATGACACCTCTTTTCTCACATGACCATGAGGTTAGACATATCCGTCTTTGATCCTATATAAAGGTGCCACTGTGTCGCCATAATTCTCTTTAAAATTTCATGAGCTGTATTTCAGGAAATGCACCCACTATTTCCCCAGCTGTCCACCTCCACTACTCTCCTGCTCTCCTCTCCTATTTTCAGTTTTATTTACAAGAGTGGCCCATGGCAGGAAGGTAAGGTGTGTGTGCTCTGTGTGTGTGTGTGTGTTCTACCGTTAGTATATGCATGTGGGTGTTTGTGCCTGTGCTTTGTGTGCGTGTGTGTGATGTATTGCATTAATTTCCATCATGACATCGTCTTTATGAGGCCCACAGACTCAACCAATCACAACCTGCCTAACACACACATGCTTGTGCATGAACACACACTCAGATCTACACACACCGAGCAGAAGAATGGAGGACAAATTGCTTTGGAGTAAAAACAGGCATACTGCCCGAACATTCCTATAGTACTACTACTTCACACACACAAACACTTACACTTACACGCACACACACACACACACACACACACACACACACACACACACACACACCCACATACACACAATCACATCCACAGTCTGTCTCTTCCATAGCATCACACGCAAACACACATATACACACACAAATAATCCTATTGTATTTTTAACAACAAGGCTGACAGACTCACAAAGGGGATTAGGCTCCTTACAGAGTGTGTGTGTGTGTGTGTGCGTGTGTGCGTGTGTGTAGTTGCACATTGAGCCCCATTCCATTCTGTTCTATAATACTCCATCATGCTCACACCATATTGTCCATGGGAATACATATAGCCTATATGCACACAAACATGTAAACTCCACACACAAGCATGCACACACACACACACACATAAAAGGAATGTAAATGGGCTAACTTTAAAGATCTAGGAGAGAGTAGGGCAATAGATTTTGTGCAAATAATGAGATTGGAGGAGAAAAAAGCTTATTGGCTATTTCTCTTTGGTAACCAATGTGAAATTGATTTTCAGCTAGGTCGCTAATGGTAATTGAATTCTGAATGTATCGCTGAAGCAAACTTCCATGCTTTTCATGTGATAAAATCTCTTTTCCACAGGTTCTGGCTGTTATTGTTTAATGTGTAGCCCTTACAATTGTCTTCAATAGAAACCAGACGGATAAACAAATTAAACAAAGTAAAACAAAAAATCTAAGGCTGCTATATGAGCCAGAGAAGAAGAGGAATGAAGTGAGAGTCCTCATGTACACTCAAAATGGTCTGCAGCAGGAGGAAGCAATTACACATCCAGCCTGTCTAATTAGCTCCTAGTTGTCTGAATCTGCGACCTAAAGGGAGTGGCTCGAATTGACTTGTTCACACTGTAGACATCAGCAAGAGCCGTCTGTTGAATGAAAATGATCTCATTTATTACACTCCGTTTTTTTTCTGGTTGCAAACCAGGCCACTGTGGAGCTTTTGAGGATTGATTTGATGGGAGATGTGTATAAGAAAGACATCAATTCTATGCTCTCATTAAAAACAGACAATCTCTGTCTGCCCTTATTACATGAGCTGCACAAAATGTTTCTTTATACTCTGCGGTGTAACTCCCATACACCTACAACACTCTGCAAATTGGTCCTCAGGATCATAGATAATAATTGAGCTGTTTTTTCTTTGATCTGGACACATCACGGGGTAGAAATACATCGCTCAGTCTGCAGTAAAAACTTCTCAACTACAGGTCCAGACTGTGTTTTATGACCCTGTAATAGGCTTGTTGTTCCCGCATCATCAGTGAAACTCAGGATGAGTCTGTCCTCACAAGCAAACTGTGTATACGGATAGTACTTGGGACACAACAGGACACTAAACCCTGGAGGTTTTTTGCAACTTTTATTCCTGTAGAATTGTTTTTGTTGTTTCCTCTCGCCTGCTGACAACATGTTTCAAAATTGAAATGTAATAACCAAACAAAGCTTACTTCTGTCAACATATCCGTGTCTTACTACTCTGTGTGTATCAAAACAAGGCAGTAAAAACAATAAAAGTCTTTCAAGGCTTGACTTGAGAGAGGTTAAAACACCAGTTACCAAACGTTTCTTTTTGCATATAGAGTCTGATGAGCCTGAGACCATCTGGAGCTGCTTCTCGATGAGCCTTCCAAATGACTTTATGACCAATGAAGACCAAAACAACCTGTGTTACAAGAAGTATGACACTGTTTACTCAACCCTGTTTGCCGCATCGATTTGAGTGCTAATGAGGTCCTTTTGTAAGGAGAGCTGCGGGTGAAGTTTTAAATGACCATCAGTCAAATTAAGGAATCTGTACAATTCTTCAAACAGTCACTGCCCTCGCTCGGTTATCAGACATGATTTGAAATGTATGGAATATATTACTGAGTCCTAATTAGATCTACTATAGATTTTTCACTAAACAGTTTGACAGGAATAGTTTTTCAATATCAAAAACAGTGTAAGGGGGACATATTACATCAGTCAATAATTCATGGCTTGAAAACGAAATGCTGTTTACAGTTGTGTGATTGAGTAAGCTTTTCCCTGCACAGGTTACCTTTGAATCATACATGAATGTCAACATATATATATGCATCAGCGCACACACACACAGACACACACACAGACACACACACACACACAGACACACACACACACACACACACACACACACACACACACACACACACACACACACACACACACAGAAGCAAAAAAAAAGTGGGCAGCTGTGGCTCACCAACACGATACAGAGTTTATTGACTGTAAAATTGGACCACATTTCTAGTTATGTTATGAATGAATATTTCATGAATTCCTATTTCATGGTGTTTCGGCAGCTTTGAATGAAAATCTGTTTAGTGCTGTTTGATTAACAAAGGTCCTGCTTTAAACCAGGGCTACAGACTTGGAACCAGATTTGAGCTCCTATGGGACCAAACACAGAAACAGTTGAGGAAAATGTTTGAAATAATGTCGGCCATGAGCGAGCAGATTAGCTGTTGTTAGTGAGCTTAACCATGCTTGTAATTTTTGTCCTTCAGTATATGTATCTAAATGTCTTAATGTATTCAATCTTATCTAATAATCAACATTTCTTTTCAAAAACAGACACACCGAAACACATAAGGGCACAAATGCAGACACACACACACACACACACACACACACACACACACACACACACACACACACACACCACTGCTGTCTCTCTAACACACACACACACACACACACACACACACACACCACTGCTGTCTCTCTAACACACACACACACAAACATGGCTTTAATGAACCAGGGGTCAACCAGGCCATAAAAAAACACCTTGACATCTCTGCTTGCTATAAAATACATCCAATATTAAGAACCATAAAAAGCAGATGAAAAATCTAAAATAAAATCTCAAAAGTAAAAGCTGACATTAAGACTCTCTGATGGGACTCAGCTTGAGAAGACATGAGGAGAAAGGAGAGAAGAAGCAGCAATGATGGAGTGATATTTAAATTCCAGGGACAAACAACTTCCCATTGTTTCCCTTCTCCCTGAAAGAGGCTGTGATATCATGTGTTTTATGCATTAGCTTTGGCTGCAGAATAATTGCAGTTAGGCTAAGAGAGGGGTGTTATGAGATAAACCTGGGAACATCCAGCATGCCGAGCGTTCTAGATAAAGAGAATTGTTTGTCATGAGATTAACACATCTGCCACCTGGATTTAGTTTACAGCTGGCTGTGAGGCAGCACTTGATGTTTATGCCGCAGTTTGTCGTCTCTGAGTGTTGCGTTACATAACACAGGGTGATGGGATGGAATGATGCACTTGAAAAATGAGAATCTTGAGGAATGACTCATCGCCTGTGTCACCATTCACGTGTTTTATAGCAGAAAGAGATGATGGAAAAGAGAGAGGTGAGGCAAATATTTAGCAGTCATTTTTTTTATAATTTAAGGCAAGGATAGAATAAAACCTGTATATGGATGGACATATATCTTGCAGGCAGTTTAAATACTGTATGAATGTGTATAATGTATAATGTTATATATACGTATTATGAAGTGTTTCCGACAAAGCTCCGTATCAAACCACTGCCCGTCTCACAGTTTATTCAATCTAACGAATAAGCTCGCTACTCGCCACATGGTCAAAATGCAGTGAGCTAGCGAGCAGGCGATGAGAAAAGGCAAAATGAGCACCTGTGTCTGTTTAAATTGGCAGGAATCAGCTGTGGGTCCTAAGTGGAACAGAAGGTTTACTCTGTGTGCAGTGTTGAATCCCGCATCAATCCAATTGGCAGCTGCTTCATTTGAATTATAGAAAGCGATGGCGGCGCTAAAAAAATCCCACTCTGTGGCCGCCGTTACAGTTCAAAAGGAAAGATGAGCTGTGGTGGTGGGATTCTGATGTGGCCCCTCTTGAGGCCTCAGAAACAATCCAAGCAGACTTTGCAACAGAATCGCTGATTATAAAGACAACAGGGGGAGGGAAACTAAAAGGTTCATTCTGTGTATCGCCGCTCAAACCGCACATAAACCAAACCCTCGTTTTTGACAGCGAATATCGCTGACAAAGTTAAAAACACATCACTGTAGGGTATTAACTTCATTCAGAAGACTTTAAAAACAGAATAGGCCCCTCTGCACTCACACTAAGAAGCAAACTGTGTACAGTTCTTCTCTTTCTTTGTGTTTTATGAGAATACATTGTCTTAAAAATGTCCACATTTTATATGTTTTAATGATAGAAAGAGAGAGCTCAAAATTAGTTTTATCTGTGTGCTGTGGTTCACAGGGCTTATTTGTTCAAGACTGACACAAACAACTTTGAAAAACTTTAGGATGTGATTAATGCATCTCCTTAGAAAAAGCCTGAGTTACACATTGTAATCCTACTAGGTGACTGGTTTAAACTGACTGTCTCATGGGGTGCCAGTTAGCCTAGCGGTTGTGTCCTGTACCCCATCTATGGAGGCAATAGTCCTTGTTGCAGCTGCCGCGGGTTCAAATCCGACCACTGTCTTTTGCTGCATGTCATTCCCGACTGTTCTCCCAACATTTCCTGTCTCTCTTCAGCTGCCCTATCAGTAAAGGAATAAACGCCCTATCATTGTGAATGTACACATGCAGAGGCCCTGCCTGACACGAGTACATTCACACTCATACACTCGCAATATCTTTTCTCATATCATAGAAAATGAAAATAAATCACTGAGGCACCGTTTTATTGGTGCTGAACTCAAAGAACAAAGCCAATTTAATGCAAATAAGTTTTGAAAGTGCTCGTATTCCATAATAGTAAGCATATAAACACACACATATACATAAATGGATGAAGATTGTATGCTTTCAAAGACTCAGTAAAACGTCTTTATGGTTTGTGTAGGCACATACAGTAGATACGTTTATGATAATTATGTTGTTCCAGAAAAACAGAAACCGACTGAAACTTGGATGAAATCATGTCAATAATGATGGAAGTGCACAGCTGTGACCCGATTCAGAGCAGACTGAAGGATCGTTGTACATGAAGTCTGGCTAATGTGTGTGTGTGTGTGTGTGTGTGTGTGTGTGTGTGTGTGATTTGTATGCAATGCAACAGGGAGGGAGTCAAGGTGTTGCCAGGTTGTTGACCTTGGCTTTAATAATAAATGAATGGTGACAAGAAAAAGAGAGGGACATAGAGAGAGAGATAAGGAGAAGAAAGGAGGAGAAAAAGAGTACAAAAGAGAAACAGAGATTTAGGATTGGTCAGCTGAGAGGACCTGAGAGAGGACCTGAGAGGAGAGGAGAGGAGGGGAGGGGAGAGGAGAGGAGAGATGTTGTGATTTTTTAGAAAAAGAAGGGAGGAGGGGGGCTAGAGAAACCGCTAATGAGGAAAAATGAGACGGGCAGAGAGCGAAGGGAAGAGAATGAGAAAAGTGAAAGAGGTGAGTGACTTGTTGGTGGAGCTTCGTTGGCTCACTGATGGAGGACCTGTCGAACACACACACACACATTGTGTAGTGCATGGGTGACTTTTCTGAAAGGCTGGCGTTACTGATAATGTTTATATTTCATAGCTAAGGTCTATGGGATCTTAAGGAACAACACACACACACACACACACACACACACACACACACACACACACGCACACACGCAACATGTCTGTCTCTCTTTTTCTGTCTCAAAAATACACATAGATCACATGCAGCATTTCACTAAAACCACAAGGTGGGTGATGGAGCCAGCACTCAAACACTAACGTGTGGTTTTGAACTGATAATTCAAATAGCTTCTCTGTGAAGTTCCAAAGATGTTGTAGAATTTAAAAATACAAGTGAAAACAACACAAAGCCTGTCATTTGATTACTTGTTCTGTTATTTTATTCTCAACATTGTAATGCATCAACTGGTCTTCAAATTGAAACCAAAGGACTTTAGAGGGCGGAGATATATCAAAACAATGTGTGATTTGTCCCATCAGCAGTAGAAGCCTGACACAGTACGGTGACCTCATTATGACTATAAATCCACAGATGATGGCAACCAAATGAGGCATACAAGGTTTATTTCTGCAGCAGAGCTCCTCTTTCTGTGTTCCACTGAATATCATGTCATTCACTCTACATCTATCAAACACTAAACTTTGGAAAGGTTAGGTTTTTTTGTGCATGGTGAGCGCTGACAGAGAATTTAAAATCAATATTAATCAAAAGGTTAGTTGGTGCCGATTCAACATTTATTAGAAATGTTTCTGAAATTCTGTTGAAAATGAGTCAACTTTGCGGGTGATAAATCTTAAAGTTCAAGAACAAGCACTTAAAAAGTATGTACAGTTTGAAAAGCCATATTTTGTTCTTAAGTGACATACGTACTTTGAATCCTCCACAAGTTTGGTCTTTTGTGAGAGTTGGAACACATAGGTCCTTATGTTGAACACAATGAAAAAAAAAATACCCTCTTCACCTCACAGCCACACTTATCACACACACAAAGCCTTGAGATGTGTCCCACCACTTCATGCGAAAACAATCAATCAAAGGCTCGGGGGAATAACATTCATTTGTGCAAACCTCTCAGCACCTGTTGCTCCTAGTCAATTACACATCTATTTCATATATTTGATTTTTAAAGGGAGATATATAGGTTTGCAGAGCAGTGTTCACAGTGGCCACGAGTAGTTGTTAAAGGGTAATGGCATATTGTTCTTTGTTTCAAAAAATCTCTCAAGTCTTTTTCTCTAAAGTCAGAATATGTGGCTGACGGTGGGCAGAACAAAACTAAATGCAGGGAGAACCAAACATGACTGCTTAAGTGCTTGTTCTGTTTAGGGATTACACCAATAAAGTTTTTGTCTGTGACATTCTTAACCTCAGAGACAAAAAATCTGCCAATTCGCTTTGAAAAGAAAATTATTTTCTCTCTTAAGATTGGCGCAGTAAGCAACATGGTCAAACCCACATCCAAAGTACTGCAGCTGATTTCAGGGGAGTGGAGGTACATTAGCCCAAAAAGAACTATTAATACCCCAAATGTTTGTGTCCAGAATTTGATCCGTTTGGTCCAATTACATTTGGAAAGTATGTCAGTAAAGTATCTTATACTAATGAGTATGAACAATTGAAATTAATTACAGGGGTGCCACAAAGTATCCAGCTCATATGCATTGCAAGAGACGCTGCTAACTTTAGTATACTACACTGTCATATTTCTTCTTTAAAACAACACATACGCTGCTTCAGTAACTTAAAGTGGATCACAACACAAACAGAAAGTCATCCTAGTCTGTAGAGTACCATACAGCAACTACAAACAAAAATATAACCCGACACACATCTTCCTTTATTATCTTTCATAGCTTACCTTTGTAGTTGATCTTAAATCCTATCGATCCGACGCTCTCATCTGACTGCAGGTGGAGCCACATCTGGTGGGTCATGCTGACTATCAGGTCAGGAACAAAGCTCCCTGAGAGGCTGGAACACAAAATAAATTGACATTCAATCAATGTAATCATCATTATCATTATATAAATTATAATTTTCATCACTGCAATCACAGCCATAATCAAATTCTCAAGTGATTTGAGTGCTAACAAATTGCTGGAGTATTCAGGACTAGTATTGAATACTTTGCTCAGAGAACATTCAAACCATCCAGTGTTATTTCAGACGCCAGCGCCTTTTAGGCATGAAAGTTAACAGTGACCAACTCCAAAGTGAATTGAAATCATCCACTTTGTTAAAGCTCTACATCTGCTATCCTTTTGGGCACTGCAGAGTGTTTTTTATATTCAAGCACCGTTCATCTTTTTAAGTGGAGCACACATTCCAGACTTCTGTTCTACGACGGGACTAATTGCGAAGAAAGGAGATGAAGGATTTCAAGTGAGCTGGCAGTCGCTGGCTTAAACAATAAGAACCAGAATGAAAATGGACAAGAAGAAAAAATTTTAGTTGTTTCTTCTCTGATGATTTGGCCTTTTTGTGGTGCATGTTAGAAGTGTTTATAGACCGACAATAGCACTGCTGATCAGGATCTTCTCCATGGAGTGACTGAGAATAAAAAATACAAAAATACAGTGGAGGCTGTAAAAATGCATGAATAAGGCCCAAAATCAAGGGTATTTTTAGACTGTCTACATTTCACACACCCCATTCTAAGATTCTTGATTTGCATAAAGAACTCCTCACAAGATAACGTTTTCACGGCAAAGGGCCATATGTAAAAGGATAGCATCATACTTACACTTGTAGTATGGCGGTAGGATCTCCCACCTCCCCTCCATCTCCTATAGTCAGAGTATCGTAGGCGATCTCCAGGTCAAATTCTTCAAAGTTGATCTGAATCACCTAAAGGTCAGCCGCAGAAACACAGAGGCGTACATGTCAGGTTAAAGACTCTTTCAGTTCCACCCAGTTAAAGTCAGTCCAGATGTATAATTTATAAGGTGAGGTAAAGTCAGTTCATCAAACATCCAGAGGAAGGAAAAGTAGAGATAGCAGATCACACAGACTGACTAACATTAAACATTTCAGAATCACGGTTAGTGGGATGCATATTGATCTAAATCTTAAAAGCATCAGTTTAGAGGACGTAAAGCTACATTGTGATATCTACAACAGAGTATATCAGCCAATATTAGGGAAATAAATATCTCTTATCTTCAGACATTTTTACCAAATTCCTGAAATGCAGACTTTTATTCTCAATATGACGCCTTTAAAAAAGTTGATTTCCTTTTATATAACAAAATATACTTTCTTAAATAGTGGCACAGCATTAATCAGAAACTCACATATACAGGCATGCTAAGAAATGGTAAATGAAGTAATGATATTAAGAATTAATCTACAGTTAAACAATTTATAATGAAAGGCATTGCTTGTGATAAATCAGGACACTGACTCCAATCATCAACCAACAAATGCCCCACAGCAGGTTTTAAGTCTAGACGTTTACCTCCAACCGTATCAAAGACACATTTCCCCTCCCTTAGAATAACACTTGACCAAAGGTGAATCATTAAAATTCAATATTCCATCATCACACAATGTGGTGTGATTACAGTTTGTATTGAAGGAAGAAGAACTAGGAGGAGAGCGATGGAGGACCACCTCCTTTGCTGCACTGGAAGCTGGGATTTCTGATCAGGAATTATTAAACCCACACTTTCTGTTTCATCTGAGACCAGAGAGAAACACATTTGGCAGCAACAGAGACAGAAATGATTAGGTGAAGAAGTGAAAGAAAATAAGGATGAGAGAGGGACAGAATACGGAAGAGGAGATAAAGATGAGTAAGAAGAGGGAGATGTAGTGAAGGAAGACAGCTGGGAGAAAAGTGGGGGTCATAATGAGCAAGTCTTTGATGCAAGCAATGTACAGTGTTAGAATATTTTAAACTAGACTTTGGACTTGACCCTCAGGGGGGAGACTGTAAACCTACTCTGCCTATCCTTCTTCCACTTTCCTCTGAGAAATTTTCAGATTTCCAGATTCAATATTCTAAAGCAGGACTTCAAAAACATCCAGGTCTCAGTCTGCTGTCTGCTGGTGAGGTAACGGCGAGCATATTTATGTGCAAATCCTTCTTGTATTATTTCTGAGCATCTCCTTTTTTGTAGTCTGTATTCAGACATTCTGTTTGACTCAGACTTCATGGATTTAGTTGTTTTTCTTTTCTTTCTTCACTATCTGCAACCTGAAGACCTGGAGACATGATATCTCTCGTGTGCATATTGAAGCAGAAACAACTTATCCTCACAGTGACCTTAACCATTGGATCTGTTTAGAAAGGAGGGAACAAATGAACGCTGAGCACATAAAACAATAGTCATGCAGTTCTACTCTCCAACTGTTTAACTGCTTATCTGGTTCTGTCCCCTGACTTGCTTTTTGCTCATGGGGTTAAGGCCTTTCTTTTTTGTTGCGTACAAAAGACATTACATACAACAACTGATGCAGCAATAACAAAATTACGTCCTTGCAAGCCATCACCTGATGTGGAGTTAAATGAGGGGGCAACAAAGATGAAGCAGGAATGTGCCCATTGCTCCCGATGCTGACTCAGTCTTATCTGCATGTAAGGCAGCAGATTGGATTAAAGCATCACCTACAAACCTGCTAAACTCTCTCTGGGAAGCACACACACGCTCAGAGGTGCACAAACACTCAAGCCTACAGTATCGTAAATATGAACTGGCGCACACACAAAAACAGGAACACACTCACTTACACAGACAGGCATGGCTTTATGGAGATTAATGAGTCTATTTCTGATTACCTAGTCACTATTTTCACACTTATCACAATATTCCTATAAGCCCAAAGCAGGTTCTCAATACAACATCAAGTCTGAAATAAACAAATACACCTGTATATGTAGAGAATTGTTTCACTTATTGTTTTCAAAGGAAAGACCTGATCCTGCATATATAGTGTTAATTTGTTTGGCATGGCGAATATGTTTTATACTGTTAATGCTGAACATTCAGATTTGTTTTGTAAGACCTTCCAGCCTTCATATTTTTGCTCTTACTGCACTTTACAGAACAGAACAGATTGGTTAGTTAACTTCAAAATGTGACCACTCTGGTACCGATCATAGACTGTATAAAGCATGGACGTAATCTTAGTGATATCACCCATTGGTTTGTAAAAAGGCATTATGAAGCCAATGCCGGTTGGCATATGGGAAATCCAGTGTCCACCTAAATGTCAATCACTCTAAGCATACAAAGAGGTTTAGCTTTGGTGGGCTTCAAGCCACTCTGCAAATGCAAACAGTCACGGCCCTAATTATACCTACTTGTGCAAAACTCTTAGTCTTGATATAAGCAAAATAGATGCATTTAAAATAAATGGGCTATAGAGACCAAAACTGCTTTTTGAACCAGGTTTTGAACATATTTATACCTGCTGCAAAAATATGAAGTGGACAATGCATATTTATGCAATTCTTCATTGACTATTTTTCAACACCAATGGTTGCAGCTAGGTAAAAAAATGACAATTCGATTAAGAAAAGATGCAGAATACATTTTAAGACTTTTTGACGTGAAAAAGATCATGGTACTGTACACACATGCTAGATTCTTAAGTCAGCTACCTTACTGTCATCGCATATTTTACTCACAAACTTCAGATGTTTCAAACTTAGATTAAATAACTTTTTAAGATCTATGGATTACAGTCCTGTATTTGTGATCCATCCATCACCCCTGATCTCCACCGATCCCTTTGGTATTATTCTTTCACGTGTCTGATCATTGACCAAGCTGCCTTATCTGGAGCCGGGAACTGTTTGGCTGTACACTGTATAAGGACAGAAGAGGGCCTGTGTGCTCTGATGGTGCACACTGGTCCATCCATCTCCTTGTATACGTCCTTTACAGAACCCCCTAATGCCACATCAGCACTGTTCACACAGCATTAAACACAGCTAGAATAAAACTACATTACACTGTGCTCATGTGTGTCTGTGTGGGTCTGTGTGTGAAAAGACTGTAGAGAAGTCAACTTAAATGGAAAAGGAACCTCATTACTGACTGTGTGTGCTTTAGTGTTTATGTGTGCATCTGCATCTCTCCAGTTTCTTTTTTATGCATGCGTGTGTAATGCATGAAACTGAAAACTCTACATATTTCTCCTCTCCTCTTAATAGGTTGGTGTTCATGGAAACATCCATCTTTCTCCCTCTCTCCTCCATCTTTCTTGCTGCTCTCTTCTCCTCTTTATTGCTGTCGCCTTCACTGTCTCTCCCTTTCTAATTGGCTGCTGCAATCCTTCTTTCCATCCATCTATGGCTTCTAGCCAATGAGGCGACAGAATTGGATTTCTGCTTGATAAAGCACTTCCCATGGTTGTCGTGCAGACAATGAGGTGGGGGAGGCTCCTCCCTATCCATACTGTAATAAGATCAAAGGATACCTTGAAGATACAGTTGCGGTAGCAATATCTGAAACACCAGGTGAGCCACAGAGTCATTGACGTAAAGGGGGCACAGATAGAGTCGAGAACAATAGATCGTCTCTGACAGTAAACCCTCCGCCATCCGCTCCACTTGAACATGCATTCTGCTTGACTGTATAAATTGTGCCATAGTGAGAAGAGCTGAGCTTTGGCTGATGAAGACTGATGGCTAGAGCCGGCTGCAACTTAGTGTTTTTCCCCTTACTTCAGTTTCATTGAGCTGAAACCAAAAGAAATCTCTGTTTTAGATACAAACTCTGAAAAGAAACCTATGTGAAAAGCCATGTGTGGCTTTAACTGTTGCTATGCAACTATTGCACAATTAACTACATATCTATCACAGTGCTGATCTGTTTGGCCTGTCATTAGATTCAAAAGCATGCCATTTAGGACCCTTCTAACTGAATGCTTTTGTAATATGTTCTTCTGTGTTTGTCAGACTGGTGTTATGCAACAGTGGTCCTCTTGGTGATGCCTTACACTGTGTAGTGTTCACTGAGTGATGCAAAGCGAGTTCATACATAACGCTGTCCTATAACATATCACTCCAAGATATAGCATAAGTCCATCAAATAAGGTCTGTTTTTTTGTTTACATATCTTCATCGTTATTGTCATTTCCTGTTTTATTTTGAAATACTTCTGGTCTCTGTCTTCTTCCAGATCCTGCTCCTCATATTTTCCTGCCTTGTGCAGCGCTGCCCTGATATTACTTTCCTGCTTCTTATTACCCCCTGATTGTCTCTGTATATAATCCTTTTTAGTCCCCCTCGTTCCAGCATCCATCTCGTCAGTTTACTAGTGTATGACCAAAGCCTGTTTTATGACATCTTTGCCTGCTCACTTTTTTGACTTGTTTGCCTGGTGGCCAGTATTTGTGGGTCATTCACTCATCTGCTTCTGATAGTGTCTGACTGTATTAGTGACCTACAAATAGTAGACAGAAAGTTGCCTCACCTAATGCTGCATCATAAACAGATTATATTAAGAAAGTGCTTTGATAGACTGATTTCACACAGAGAAGAGAAGAGAAGAAGAAAAGGGAAAGGAGGAGAAGAAGTCTAGTAATGGCCATACCGTCATGCCTTCCCCAAGGTTAAATGAGAACAGGAGGGAATGAATTGGCTCTAAAGGCCCATTCTGCCAAAACTAAATGAAGCAATAACATCAGAGAGCTATAGAACCCCATTAACACTTAACCTGAGAGAGGAGGTGAGGAGGGGCGGGCAGTCAGAGAGGGAAAGATAGAAACAGATTTACAGAGAAAGAGAAACTAGAAGCTATAGCTATAGCTATAGAAACCCTTTGTCTCTTTACGTTCAGTGTATAAAAGAAGAAGACAAATGTAGAATATGTCTGGAAAAGCTGAAATAGAGATAGGGATTAAGTAAAACAGTGAAAAACAGATTTTTCCACACCATCCCTCTCTGTCTTCTCCTCTCCCTCTATAGTAATTTGATGGTTTCAGGCAAGCTCTTTAATGAAGAATCAGGGTAATACTGAGGACAGACCCTCTGGGAGTGAAGGAGGAGGAGGGAAGGGCAGTGTGAAAAAGAAAGAAAAAGAAGAATGAGACAGGGGGATGAGGGAAGGGGAGTAGAGGATGAAATAGGTAGAGACGTGCACAAGCATTGAAACGTGATGTTCTGCTGGTGGGAGAGACTCATTTTGGAGATTTTTTTTCTACATCATGACCCTGTTCCCCTCCTCTTCAGCCTCACACTCTGTCTTTTCAGGTTCCAGGTGTGTGTTTGTAGATTTTGTTGGCTTCTCTCCTCAGGAGATCAACTCAACGTGTCCACTAAGCTGCCCCTCATTCCCTCATCAGCCTCCTAATTGAGGACAGGTTTTTATTGCAGTTCGCCAGATCATCAGCACTCTCGTTCTGCTCTTGCCTGTAACCTGATGTTTACCTGCCAATTCCCTGCTGTTTGTTTTTGCCTCCACCACCTGCACACCATAAGCCTGCTTTTGAACTATTACATTTATCTGTGAATCCACATGCAATGTCTCTGGATCTGCAATTAGCTGTTGCCAAATAATCAGGAACTACAACTAAATGAGATTCCTTAGGATACTTGACATCATCAAAACGACGATATGCCCTCAGAAACATCTGTGAGCAAGGCATCAGCAAAATGTGCCAAAATGTCTGTTAACCAAATCGTGTTTCTTTTGCAACAAACCAATTGATCATAAATGCATCATCTTGTGATGTAAAGCAAGCCATTTATGTGATTTACTTTCCAATTAATTAAAAGGGCACAACAATCTCTGGTCCCCAATTTTTCACTGAATAAATGTATTCTGAAAAGTAAGAAGTTAGCTTCAAGCATAGCTTTTTCTTAGATTATTAATATAATGGTTTAAGTCAAAGCCTAGAAGTATTTCTTTATTTCATGTTTTGAAAATATCCTGCTGTGTTCTCACATCAACCCAATTCCTGTATTTCTCTGTCTTACACTGTGCCGACTGATGAATGTGACCATTTGGCCCTGGGTTAACCTCCAGGAAGAGAAGTGGTCTGATATGTAATAAATAGTTTGAACATAGAGGTCCTTGAGATGAGCTAACCCCTGAAGGCTGAGTAAGAACCCTAACCCCTATCTGGTTGACCTCTGTTCCAGGTCATGTCCACCTTAATTGGTCACAAAGGAAGCCGGGGACATGAGCAACTTGTTAAGCTCCTTGAATACCCAAAGCATTGAGAACTTATCTACAAGGATGATGTTCAACAAAAAGCTATTATTTTTCATTTTTATACAGCTGTACACTGTCTAGAAGCAATCAATGCAAGTGGCTCTGTCTCTGTGGGCTTGCATGTGTTTGCACGGTATTCTTGTGCATTTCTGTCTCTAAAAACAAAATGATTGTTACTGTTTTAGAGGGGGAAACATATGCTTCTTGTAATCCCTAAAAGGATTTTTTTGAATGTGATGTTCAGGACTTATCTTTATTCCTCCAGTTTTCTAAACTATTCTGTAAATTGAAAATGAAAAAGAGGAAAGTAGGGTATCTTAAGATAAGCAGGAGTCAAGCTTTATATATGTCCCATTTCTTCGGTTATATGGTCTATTTAGAGGTAGAGATGAAATAAGGTAAGAGAAAAAATAGGATGGTCTCAGTTGAACCAAGGACATCATGGTTCATGTATTACATGTCTCTGCCCCTCGGGCAGCTCCAGTATGTTTGCTCTAAATGGATGTCCATCCTCTTCAGGTCAGTGATGTACAAATTTAAGGTTCCCCGAAGGCCTTATGTGTGATTTTTTACAAGTCTTGTATGCTGTGTGATGCACAGTAGTGAATGACGGGTCTATGATTTAGTATGTTGCATGACAAAATGTATATATGATGTAGTGTGATGAAAGGCAAGCATAAAGTTGTATTCTAAGCTACATTTTATATTCAGTGCGACATGAAATCACATGGAACATAAGAGGAGAGGAAAAGGTGATTACAGTTAGGGCCTCAAAAGAGATGATGTAACCTCATATGATCTCTTAATTTAGGGCAATATCCATAATCATACATAAAACATACACAGTTTTCTTTCATTTCCTAACATGCGAGTATCCAACAGAGTGCAGAGGGGCATTTTTACTATAGCCTTTAACAGTCTCATACACAGTGCAGCCTCTAGCTGAGAATGTATTGCTCTAGGCCATAAACCAGAGGCCTTGGGCAGTGACAGAGAGAGCTGTGTGAGAGAGTCAGGGGAGAAAAGGAGAGAAAGGTTCCGAGCACGAGCAAAGTGTATGTGTGTATGTGTTTGTGTGGAGTTCAAAAGCTCTGTATGTAAAATGTGTTTGTGAGTGTGCGCATATATGTACGTGTGTCCCCATGGTGCTGACGCAGGTGTTGCCATTGACGACAGAGCGGTCACCACAGTGACCCTGAGTAGAATAAGGATGTGTCCCCTGAATACCAATCAGATTTCTCCTGGGACACAAAGCGACCAATGGCAGGCATCCATCTAACCCCCAGCCTATCGCCTGCGCCTCTGCAGGATTAACCAATCACACGGAATTAGACATTGATATGCTACGACTTGCATATAATTTGCTGCACTCGTACATGAATTATTGTCACCTCATTTCAGTTATAAAAAAACTGCTAAAC
This sequence comes from Labrus mixtus, assembly GCF_963584025.1. Lineage (NCBI taxonomy): Eukaryota > Metazoa > Chordata > Actinopteri > Labriformes > Labridae > Labrus > Labrus mixtus. The sequence continues at coordinate 23,922,261 of NC_083627.1, forward strand.
TAACTTTGTAAATGCCTGCAAGAACTGCTTGATTATATCAATTAAAATTGTATTGAATGCATAAAATTGAAATAGAACAAAGCCTGCAAGCAAGTTCAGGACTTGAGCTGGGACACTCACTGCACTCTCTCTCACTGCAGCTTACTGATAAGTTTACCCAACACACATTTTACAGTCAGACAGACTTTAAGATGACATGAACTGCAAGCCCCTTGCTTTGCCAATGTTGTTCTTGCTTGTTTAACATTTTATAAGCTCCACTTCTGTCCCATCATTCACTTGTATTTTGTTTTCCCTGTAGACTGGAGTTGGTGTTGTAACCCCCCACATTTTATCTGTGTCTTGCTCAGGTACAATTGCAGGGAGTAATGAGATATCAGCCTAAATGCAAATGCCAACTCTGTAAATTCAGGAAATTTGCATTTACAGAACAGTACATGAATGCACTTTGTCTGTGTTGGCTGACAGAAGCACCTTTACAATATAATTAACAGTACTAATGCACTCAGAGTGTTCCCTTCAAGCCCCTTAATGAGTACATTTCTGATTAGACCTACTTAAAAATATCAGTTTTACAAATAAAGGTACGATTGTTCAGCCTTTGGTTGATCAATTTTATATTGAGAGTTATATTTGAGACAATAAACAAAGTCCATATTCCACTTATTTCCAAGATAACAAGTTACAGTGTGTTTTAAACCAACCCGAATTTAAATGTGAGAGTGTGTTTGGTAGATTGGAAGAGACAAAGAAAAGAGGATTTACCTTATTAGGATTTGAAGCAGTAATTATCCACACACACTGTGCGTTGCTCTCATACTGAATCGGGAAGTTAGGAGATGTAAACGTTCCTGACGGCCCTTGAAGATTACTGCCGCATGTCTTCACTGTGAACAGAAAAAAAAAACAACATAATGCTGTTGTTATAATCAACAACTGTGGCAATAGTAAGGGTATTAGTAACAGCCATTGTTCTCTGTTGAGTCATTGCACCACAGAGACAACACAATATTTACTACAACTTAACTATTAAGCTGAAACTTTGCCAGAGATTCTCAGAAAAACTCTTAACAGCACAATTCGGCACTTGAGGCCACAGTAGCAATGTAGTTAGAACAATTTAATAAGACACTAATACAATGGGAAGGGAGGAAAAGATTCAAGTGCAGAGACGAAGAGAACGAGGAACAGAAGGTCAGAAAAATGTTATTGATACTGTCAGAGACATCTCCCTGGAAAGTAGCGCTTAATTGGGAGCTATTGGCTGTGAAATACCACAGGAATAGCTAGCATTGACTGATAGAGACACTCACCAGCAATTTACTCCCAAAATCTATTGGAAGTCAACCACTTGGAACTACTAGCAGGGTAATAATTACATTCATTTCAACATCTACACACTGTCTGGGAACAAAAACAGTTTACATTTCATACAGCAGGATGAAAAAGGTTTTGTCTACTTGAGAAATAAATCTTTGGTTAGCCGGTGGTGTTAAAGTTACACTCACATGGTTTGAGTGGAGATTCCCAATACAAATCCACAGAGGTGTATTACCGTATGAAGGCCCTTGTGTAGGAAAGTCATACAGCCTCATAAACCCTTACTCATAAGCTACACTCAGTGGGGTGTTGAGAATGACACATGCTAGCTGTTCGATAAAGCAGCCGAGCCTTTATTATGCTCCAACTGGATGTGATAGAGAACCCTGCTCGTCTGTCCTTGGGTCGTCCTGTTATAGAGTCGGGAGGTAATTTTCTGGTTGGTTTGAAGCAGTGTTTGTTCCTTAATTAGTTTGTTCAGCGGTAGGCCACAGAAACACGACCAGTTAACAGACATGCACGCACATGCACACAAATTAAAACGACAAAAAAAGCACAAAAGTATGAACGCTGATATGGTCATGCTTAAGAAGCAAAGATGTGCAAATATAGGCACATAGAGGTAGTTTATTGTGTTTTAGCAGACTTACAAGTGAAGATGCATAAAAAAAGCATTACATAATTCATACATACTCACCATGCAAAACACAATTTGTACTGTCAAGCCCTCACATTAACACACCCCTCGATGCTAACGTGACACAGAAAGCCTGCAAGGGGCAAGTACTGTAAAAGAATAAACCCAAAGTATGTCTGGTGTGCATGTAATGGGGTGTGTCCGCAAGGTGCTCGAAGAGAGTGTAAGAACAAGACCCTCAGAGACGACCATATATGTTTCCTGTCTGTGTCTGCGTCTTCCTTTCTATCTCTCTTTTTCTGGATCACTGATTCAAGTTTTCCCTGAATGAACCTGGTTAACGCTTGTTTCTTTAATTCTTCATGCATCTTCGCTTGACCTTCTCTGGTGTTCAGCTAGCCGCAATTTATAAAAGTGATAGATACAAAGAGATGAAATGAGTGTTTATGTGGGTGTGTGTCTATGTGTGCGTGTGTTTGGGTTGCACATGAGAAATGATTTATCTACATGTCCTAAAGAGTGTGTGCGTCATTGTTACAATGTGTGTATGTGTGGGTGGTGACAGCTCAATCAGCGTGGCCAGAACAAATGGCCGCCCCATCGCGTTGCCAACAGCAGAATGGGCACGGTGTTGCTATAGCGATAATGCGCAGAGCGTTATCACCAGAATTACCAGAGGAGCAAAGACATCATCATCTCGATCAAACTCCATCCATATCTTTGGGTCTGCCTTTTTGACTTTGCCTGTGCACCTTTGCGCTGTCTTGAGCCCTCTTTCATTCGCTCTTAAAGTTCATCCATCTCCTTTCTTCTTCATTTTCCTTTCTGTCCCTTTCTGCTCATATCTACTTCATACCCATCCCCCCTCTATGGAGCCGCTTACTTTACTGTTAGTGTTGGGAAACAATTGCCTATTTACACCTTGAGTCAGTCCAACATTCTCCTCTCCTCAGCTAGAAAAAAAAAGATGGATAGTTGAATTTGCAGGCCAGGAAAATGAAAACAATGAGCAAAAGATGTTGCAATTTGGGTATTACCTCTTGTTGGGTACATCATTAAGGATGACATCTTTAATATTGTATAATTTAAGTGATATATGTGAATTTTAAGTACAACTTTGGATGCAGAACTTTTTAGAGCACTTTCTTAAAGCTTGTTTGCGCTCTGACAGCCTCTCTGTCTCACTGTGTCTGTCTTTCTCCCTCTCTCAACATTATTTATGCTTACTAACAGTATAGAGGGCTTCAAGCCAAAAGGGTTTCATTATCATTGAAGTGATAATGAACTGTAGATCAAAATAAAAATATTTTGATGTCTATCCGGTCCTAAAGGCTATTGTTGGCTCATATGCAAGATTAACTGAATGCTTTTGACCAAGGCTGTCAAATGAATGCATGAATGTTTTAATATCGCATTGATTGCGTTCTATTTTGTCCTTTAAGGCGCATCGTAGCCAAGACAGTACACTTGGTATTTTAAAAAACTCCCTGATATCTCTGTTGAAAAAGAAATATTCACCTTTTGACATCAAACATTTCACTTTTTTTACTGTCCTTTTTGACTGCTTTCATTTACTTTTCAATTCAAAAAGTTCTTTTTTTTTCATTAAGTTCATGTTTTGACCTTCAGTGTACCACAAGCTCCTTCTTGTCTTTCAAAAAAAGCAGGTTTGCATCAAAAAAGGTAAGTAAAGTATCCATGGCTTAAGACAGTAGAAAAATACAAAATAAAGCACACAATTGTGTAAATGTGATCAATAGCAATAACTAATTAATCTCAGCATTTAATCGCTAAGTAAAAATGGAACCGTTTGGGCCCTATTTTGAACATGAACTGCAGTGAGACTGTGTGAAAGAGTGTTTGTTTGTGTACTGTATGTGTGTAAAACAACATAGTCTCTCCTGAGTTTATATATTCAGATCAGCTAGATCCCCCGAGGATTTGTGCTCTCTCACTCTAACATGCACACTCACAGAAACTGTTGGGATGCAGACAAAAATTAAATGATGTTTCAGGCAAGGATCACACTGCCAAAGCCTGTTCTCAAAATGCCCTTGCTCACACTTTTCCAAAGTTTTGTTTTATGGCTTCAGAGCAAGACGCACCCCATGAGCTCTGAGAAGGTTGCAGGGAGAAATGTTTTCTTGGACTGAATTTTAACGCTGTTCAACTTCACAATGTTTTGTCTTGGTTCTCCATTCTAGCATGGCAAAATCTCATAACTTTTGCCTTCACTTTGATCTCGTCCTTACACTCAAGGTCCATATCTCTGCTGCTTTCTCAGCGGATGGCCTTTTGCGGTGAGTGAGTTGTCCTCCCAGTGGAGGGCTCTGGTTCAATCATCCATACAGCAGTACCTGCTGAAGCACGCCAAGGACGCTTAACCCCTACATGTTCCACATTATCTGCCTGACCCTGCATCCCGAACAAAGAGTGTTAAGAGACTTTCAGGACAGGTAAATAAAATACAAAACAAAATTGAATCATAAGGGTGAGTTTCCAACAATGCACAACACAGTTTTATTTCAAAACCGCCTACTACTGAACCAGCAATGTCCTCTTGGGTACAAATACATACTTGTTCCAAGTGGTGGCCAGACAAAGATGTTTACCACATGCCATGCTTATGCCAAAACTCTGTTTTATGAATAAACTGTAGCATAAAACTGAATAAAAAGCCAGGATTCCATTAATGGTGTGCATTAGTGACATTTTATAGTCCAACACAAAATGCCTAAAAGCCAAGTGATTAACTTTGTTCTTTTGAATTGTTTTATATTAAATAATTGTGTGATTATAGTACACAAATAATAAATGGAAAATCCCCATAAAAGGACATTTCTTATTAAGTGAACTGACAAGGATGATAGGCAACCAACAAGAGAGTACTAAACTAAAGACTAAAATAAAAACCTTGAATTATTATTTTGACAGAAAGGGCCAGAAGGTTGTCTTTCATTTCAGTAGTGATAAAGACAATACAAATGTAACTTGTCAGGTTTTCAATTCCATTTTAACTGCAGGTACCCCTTGTCAAAGTATGACAGCATTTCAGTCAAGCAATTTTGAATATGTATTCTGGCAAGTAGGAAAATGTCCAAAAACTTATTTAAAACATGTTCAAAGTTTGGGTGTTCAAAATGAGCCCCAGATCAAAGTGTTGGATCAGATTAGAGATCAGAAGCTCCAGCAGGATGGTCGAACATGCTGTTTTAAGAGGCTGCCTACAGGAGCAGATAGATTGACCAATGGACACGGAGAATGATTGATGACATCATTAGGCTGGCACACAACGTTCGCATGGCCCTCACTCTGGTTAGAGCTCTAATGGTTACAAACACACACACACATACACACACAAACTCACTCAAACACACACACTTGTCTTTTTTTTCCTGTTTGAAGTCGACATATGTGTGGATTCAGTTGACATGTAGCACCCATCCTTGAGTCAGTGTATTCAGGCAGATCAACTGATCCCCCCTGGATTTCAAACACTCACACACACAACATACAGAGAGTTGGCTCTGTGGCCTTGCCATCTGTCCATTAATCAAGGTGCCACATGGACTCTTTCTCTCACTCTCTCTGTCTCTTTCTCATAAAGTATTATAAAAGTGGACAGAAGGACATTGCAATTTAATGACTGTTGTTGTAGTTTATTTTTATTTAGTTTTTAAATTGTTTAATTGTAGCTAATAAAGTGATAACTACTCTATCCCTCCGTCTCTGTGTGATTTTCATCAGTCTCTCGTTTGTGTTTCAACATAAAGGGCACAGTTTCAAGATACATTCTCTTTATTTTCCTCTAATGTTCCAAAAAACACATTTAGCTGTATTAAAGGATTTGACAGAGCTGACCCTTTAATAAGTGAGCTGGCTTGATGCTCTCTGACAGATTGCCCGTCACTCGTTATTTATGAGTTTCCACTTTAGCTATTGGCTGGCCTGGATGGAAAGGTCAAATCTGAGCCGTGTTCGATTAGACACAGCCTCTGTTCCTTTTTAGTCCAACAGGATGAAACAAAGTAGGCTTAATAAGGAGAACATTATGTTTTCTCAATGAACATGTATTAAAACACCAACGTGGCTGGTCTGCTCTCTTACACAACCTTACCTGCGGAGCTTACTCCACAATATCTATTTATTTCCATGTGCCTGGACAGCCAGCAGAGGTGCAAACAGAGATCCAGCAGGCCCGGCTGTCTGGTGTTTTTGTGTCTTAACATAAACTTGTTTATTCCAAGGCTAAAGGAGTGGTGTGGATCAGGTGGGGTTTTATTTTTATGCAGATGCAGCAAAATATTTTTTTGTTGGCCTACACAATTTTGGAATAAATTGCACTGGTATTCCCACCAGCTCAGACCCCCTCTTCAAACACTGTGGGTAACTGAATTACTTTTTTTCTACTGAAACAGGTACTTAACCTTCTGTATTTTTCCAGACACTGGAAGGCCACATGGGTGCCATGTTTACACAGTGAAAATTGCTTAGAGTATCCTGTTTAGAAAGAAAGTCTACTGACAATACTACTGGATGTCGGTGTAGGTTCTCAGTCATCCAGGTCATGGATCAAGCTTGGATTTGACAATATCACTAGAAACATGTTATGAACTTTCTTCTGCTAGAAATGTAGAGCAACTGAACAAGTATCTCGAACTCTATATTTCATAAGCCCATGTTGGTACTGCTAACTAAAGTTAGTCTTACTTCTAGAAGCTTAAACTTAGTCTTATTTTAGCCAAATTTGCAAGATGAATTATTCCACAAGCCCTTGCAGTTGGTATAACTCAGCCAGATTCAAACATCCCTACTTTTCGTTTGCATATGTCTATATGATGGGAATATCCTAAAGCCCACACCTAAACGATGAAAAAGTCGATTCTTTTCACAGTCTATTAGATCTAAACTAGCCTCTTCCTCTCTTGCCTCTAAGGCATTCATATTTTCAGAATTTCAATATTGGATTTTTGTCCCTAAGGGGAAATGGATTTTTGTGAATAGGTTTAAAAATAGAGGAGTAGAGGAGTCTCTCTTCTCAATGCTTTTTTAGCTAAGCCATCAACACTAAACCAACCCAGTTCAAGTATTGAAATGATTTATAAAATGTCTATGCATGCATAGTACTGTGTTTACTTCTTTTGTTTTCTCTTCTAAGTGATCCCAGTATGTAGTTCAAATAAAGCCTCAGCATTGTTTCCAAAATAATTTAAGTGAAACACGAATGTTGTCCTTCAAGCAACCTCCCTGTGTTTATCCTGGGATTTATGGGATTTTTGAAGATGGATGTCTTTCTGTTTCACCAATGTAGGGCAGAGATACACCGCATAACAATGCCAGAGTCGCATTGTTTGCTTTTATTCCAAGGATAGTTTTCGAATAAAAATAGACTTGTGGATACTGTAATGGCATTCACGGTCGTGGGTAGATTTGTCAGAGATCATGTCATGAAGTGAGAGAATTAATATCATAAATAACTTCCTGCTGTTTGCCTTTTAGCACAGGGCAGCATAAATTGAGTTGATAGATCCTGTATTAGGGCACCACGCTGGAGTAACAGTGCCCTCCATTGTGAGATGCTTTAAATAACAAAGATCAACTAGCACAGAATCACTCGTTACTTAGCAACACCCACAGAGCAGGACGGTGCACTCTGTCACAGCTTTGTCAAAAAACTTCCTCTGTGAGCAGTCGTTCATGCAGGGAATACCAGCCGCTCTGTTTTAAATTCAACAGGGCTTTAAAAATGCACACACCTGCTACTGGGAAGCTACAGTAGTTCGGTGAGAGTGTCTCTTCCTGCCCACATACTTTCCCTTCAAAGAGCCATGCTGACTGTAGACTGCCTACTGACGGCTCTGTTTCGAAGTGATGGAGGTCATTCTTTTTAACCGTTCCCTGCCTCAGGGGACGCCATCACTGACTTTTAATGTCATTGCCAGTCTCCCTTTGGGGAAGCTTAGCCCATCATCACATGCAGGTAAATGCAAGACTTGATTGGCTTAATGTTAGTAGCTTTATTAAACTGCTCATTACAGCTATTTAGTGATGATGAATCACTCATAGCCATTAGTAATCTAAGAGAGCCAATCAGAGGGTATCAGCACTATAATATCTCTGATAATTGAGTTGGATAATAAGGTTGATTGGCAGGGACCAATCAGAGCCCCTGAGAAGCAGTCATAACCAAACAGTCTTGGCCCAGGTTATTTCCTGTCTGCTTTGAGGATATATGCCATGCTGAGAAAAAAAAAGCTTAATGAAGGTCAGTGCCCTTGTGTGTCTGGTTCACAAGAGAAGCAAGCCAAGGCTTGTGTCTAGACTGTGTCCTTTATCCACAGGGTAAGAGTGCAGGACCACATGCTGCCAAGCATCTGTCCTGCCCAGGTGTCCCTAGCCACATATTGTTTCCCTATGGATTTCCAGGGTATTTCTATATGGCTGACCTTGCACTGCTGCTTCAACATTTTTTTCCATTCAGATTTCAATATCTGGAATTGAGCATTGGCCATAGCAAAGACCCCCCAGATACAAGAGTAACAAAAAAATACAGATAATATTGATGGGCTGACATAAGACTTTCTTCTCCTGCGGTATCAAACAGTCATTTCTTGTTAATATCCACAAGATAATTTACAGGACACCTGTTGTGGGATAATACATTTTTGCAAGGAAGAAAAGAAAGAAAGAAAGAAAAAGATAAGTGAACATGGTTAAATCATTATCTAAGGCTGGTTAAATTCATCCTGGGGTGAAATTCAAATGCAGAAGTTTAACACTTCTATCTGTGAGTTATGTTCAAGAAACTTTAAATCTGTTTTCAAGACTTGTTACTTTTCTTGGATTTTTTTTAAGTGGTGTTCATATGCTAATGCCTCATGATGGATAGAGTGAGTTTTACTTTCAGAAGCTATAATTTAAGCAGAGTAGGTGTGACATTTTTCAGCTTTCCCCTTTCCCATCCTTCTTCTTTTTCCCTTCTTGCACTTACTCTTACTTCCGGTTCTATATATCTCCAGTAATAATGAGTTGGATGTTAAAATACCTCTCTTGCCTCTTCCCTGCCACACACGCTCTCTCTCACACACAGACCCACACACGGTGAATATTGGTTTTTATGTTAAAGTATGTGTCTCCGGCCAAAGTCTGAAGCCTAGTGAAGGGAGAGATGACAAACGACTTTGGCATTTAACACGACAGACGGCCTCTCTCTCGCTCTCTCTCTCTCTCTCTCTCTCTCTCTCTCTCTGTGCATATGTATGTGTGTGTTGCAGGTCTGAGACTGAAAACGGTGCCAGCTGTGAAACCAGAACAAGTGAGGGGAGGCTGAAGAATGAATGTCTGAAGCGTGTTAATTATCAGAGCACTTAGAGAAATGATGAAAAGCGCACAACTGTCCCCATGTAAATACAGCCATAAAATATGGATGTAGCTTTCACTGAGCAGTACGTAGGAGCAGCTTTTTAATCATGTTAAAATTACTTTGTTATTTGTGTTGGTATATTAAATATGATGAAGGGACTGAAGGGGCTTCCCACAGTTTTATATGTATGGTTAATCTATTGTGTGGGTGAAAGAAGGTGTTTTAAGGTCCTGAAAGAAACACTATCAAACCTCTTTCCTCCTGAAAGCATAAATCTGCAACATGTTAGTGAGCTGCTTCACTGCAAACATCGGACTGCTGAAGTGCTTTGTTTCATGATTTCACAGCCAGTCGCTCTGGGCTGAATTGTTTTTTATTTTCAACATTAAACTCAGACCTGATCAACACAAACTCACACTGTGGAGAGGCCAAGGCAGCACGCTGGCAACATTTTACGGGACTGGATATGGGGAGTTGTGCTTAATGGCTTCTTATCTTTACAGCTGTGATTACAAACTCTAGCTATTTTCACATGTGCACTCCTGAGAATTTCAGGAGGACCGCCTCTGAAATCATCCTGATAGGGTTGTTCACACATTCACCTCATAACGGGAGACAATCCCTGTCGGACGTCTCCTGAGGGAGAACATCACGTAAAAAAAAAAAACTACGCGAAAGTGTAGGACGGACCAACAGAGTCTGCTTTACAACACTTTAATGAGAATATTTGCCTCTTTTAACAATGCTCTTGTAGTTTGACTGAATCACAATATCAACAGAAGTGCGGAGAAAAACATAATGTCGAACAGAAAACGTCATGCAGCAGTTTAATTTATCACACTTAGATTGCAACAGTTGGGTGCATACAGTCAATTAACATACATCGATCGCAGGCAATAAACGTCACCACCCCACTCCCACTCAAGGTGAATTCCCCTGATTATATCCTGCTGTGTTCTCACATCAGGTCACTTGGATTTAATGTGGAAAAAATGACCTGGGGGCTGTCAGGAGAAAAATCCAGCTGATTTTTTTCTTGAAAGCACCATCTGTAAAAATCTGTACCTCTGTCAAAATCAGTCTGTTACGGTGGAGACAGTCATTTGTGTGCTTTCACAGATGCATGCTGGGATCATTTTCTCACCTTTGCACACCGGCCTGTGGTCGCTCCAGGCAGCAAAGACTTCCGCCACTCTCTGGCAGCTGATGGTTTTGCTTCCCTGAAGAACGTAGTCTTCTCCACAGGTGAACTGCACCACACTGCCAAGGCTACACACACACACAAACACACAGAGATATACTTACACTCAGAGGTAAGACAAGAAGTGAGCTATACATGCAAAGGAGAATAAAAGGTTCATATTTGTGTGTGCATCTATGTCTGAATATAAACATGTGATTTAAAGTCTCTGAGTGCATGTTTGTGAATAGAAAACTGCACCTGAAATCATTGCCGTGGCGTTTTCCATTCTCTGGCTCTCCCGGGTCAGGGCAAGAGTTTGACGCCTGTCTCACGCCACCTTCATTTACTACACAGAAAGAGATGAAAAGGTGTGGGCAGACACGTTAGAAAAAAAGCACAAACATGGCTTACTGTAGAGTAAAGCAAGACTCCAGAGCTCCAGAAGGTAAGATCTCTCAGCAAGACATCTAAAATGATGTTTCATGTCTACAATAACTAATTGCTACAATCAAAATAATGATAATGAATTAACTGAGACTCGTTTTTTTTATGTGACTGTTATAAAAAAAATGCCCCAAAATCCACATCTCAGCAGCTTCCAAATACCCTGGCATGAATCTAAAAACCTGTCTCAGTCATTCATTCTATTGATAGCATTAAGCACAAGACTTCTAAAGGTAATTTCCAGCTCTCCACTTTTTAGATTCAATTTTGGAAGCTTGCCTGCTCCGTCACTCATTCACACGAGGCATCGGGAAACAGGTGGAAGGTGGAAACAGGTAACAGACGGGGATATAAAGAGAAGGAGGGGTTAGACGTCAGGTAGGCAGGCAGTGAGGACATGGTGCGACAGATACAATCTTAATTATAACAGACACACTAGAGCTAATCTTGCAACACTCAGTAACACCACAGGGGCAAGAGACAGAACTGTGACACCACAACAAATATGCATCACATATAATGCCTTTAATAATTTTGTCTCTTTCTGTTTTTAATTGCTAAACCGCTTTTAAATGTAAATTTATGTTTTCTCCACCTTATTTATTGAACTATTTATTATGTTTCATTCACACCACTGAATGTAAAATTAGGCCAATCTGAGGTTTTGTATTTGTTCGCTGTTGTTTGTCCTTTACTAATATGTGATGTGAGTGGAATATCACCAGAGGGAGAACATGTCTTGATGTGTTTATTTGCTGCAGCTATAGAAAAAAGCTAAATGCCCCGTGGTGTATTTTTTAAAATTCAGATGCATGAACTGATGTTGTGATGAGAGAAGACAACTCATCATGAACGTTGGTGCAGTATAAAATTAAGCTTATTTCCAAAGATGCACAATGTGAGGGCAGTCTGTTGATCCCTTTGTATAATTTAACCATGTGTCATCCTGGAACAACATGTTTCTATTCATGGACAGCGGCTACAATATTCTTAATGCTGATTATTAGAGTTTCATGTTTTTAACACGCTAATCTGATCTTTAAGCGGCCATCATGCTGCTGTAATATGATGGCTTCAGATCAGGCTTCTGATCTTTGGCTCAGATTGTAGCTCACAAAAAGAGTTCAATTACAGACAGCAAATGGAAGAAATAAAGACAGAGAATGTAGCTTAACTGCTTACTTCACAAAAAAGCCAAAGAAAACAAGTCAGTTAATCGAAAACTAAATGTCTAAATCACTGAGCATCACATTATTAAAGGACCAATACAATATTTTATACTTTACAAAGGTAGTCGGGGGGGTTTAAGTGTTCAGAATGTTTTTCTAAAGTGTTGTTCTGGCAGACGTCACCAAACAAAAAGTGTTGAAAGTGATAATAGTTCAATTTGAATTCTCTTCTCTCAACTATGCAGACACTAGAGAACTCCGGCAAAGGCAAGTGATGTTACTGCCCATTTCTAATTTCTCACAATCACCCAGGCTGTTCAGGCTATCGGACTAACATGCATGTACATGTTCAGTCCCTATCAACAAACCCAGCAGGTGGTTGGTTGGTTGGTGTGTGTGTGTGTGTGTGTGTGTGTGTGTGTGTGTGTGTGTGTGTGTGTGTGTGTGTGTGTGTGTGTGTGTGGTTGTGTGTTTGAGTAGATAGTTTGTTGCTTTGTTGGAGCGGCTAATTTGACCATCTGGACTATTAACACCATAACAGAGGGACTGGTAACAGTATCAGCGTTGTGTGAACACACTCATGCTCACAAACCACAAAAAGTCACAAACTGACACATATACAGACATGCAGATATAGAAAAAAGACACATAAGGAATCATATTCCTATATCACAAGCATGTGAAGTTGTGTGCTTCATTGGAGAGATAAACCAGTCAGAGCGGAGCAAATTAAAACCAGAACCAATCAGAGCTAAACTATTGGACATCATCAATTCACATCTGAACATTCAAACCATGACTCACCAACCTGTCCGGAAACCTGAAGAAAATGTGATGAGCTATGTGCACTTAGCCTAGCTCGTTCTGTGTTTAAGAGGTTCACATGTACACAAACATAAAATAGGAAAACGAGCAAATAAATACAGTAAACAACACAATTCTAAAAAGCATCATTAGCAGCAAGCATGCAAACCAAATAACAACATGGGCAAAAAAGACCTTTATCTTTTCTCTGTCTCTGTGTATGTGTGTGTGTGTGTGTGTGTGTGTGTGTGTGTGTGTGTGTGTGTGTGTGTGTGTGTGTGTGTGTGTGTGTGTGTGAGTGTGTTTGAGAGAGGGAGAGAGAATCATTTTGTATATATTAGAGTGTGCCTTTGCTGTGATGTATCTGTATTTGTTCATATATGCCCTTAATGCTAATATAGCTATATGAATGTTAAGTATTGATGCATTTAGGAACGTCTGGGTTGATGTGAGTTGTGTTGCTATGATTCAAGTAGGGACACATAAAAGTGCATGAATATCCTCCCCACTTTTAATAATGTGTAAAGAGAAGAGTAGAGAAGTAGGTGTAATAAAGAGACAAAGTAGTGAAAAAGAAATAAGAGGGAACTGGTAGTAAAATAACTCTAAAATACTGTTTGTGAGCTTTAAGTGAGCACTGAAAGCTTTAATATGTGAAATTCCAGTTCCAACAAGGCGCATCTCTTTTCAGGGAAAAATGTCTTCCTCTCTGTAAGTTTTATTTTAATGTCAGAGTGAAAGGCTTTAGAATAAAATAAAAATCATGCAGCCCGTTTTGCATGACGGCGCATCAAATGACTTATGCACCATTAGCGCCCCTTAAACTTAATAATTTTACTTCAAGGTTTCTAATTAAAGAGTTGGACTCTGAAGACAATTATTCTTACACCTTGGGAAGGAAATTGTGGTAGTTCTAAAAGAAGGGCAGTAACAGGAAACTTTTTCTACTTGTCAATGTTGGCCTCCTCTATTTCACTATTGTGTTTATAATTGGAATAATAAAACCACTTTAGCGCTTTCATTTGCTGCTGACTGTGTGTGGTTAAAGATAATCATACTACAACATGTAATGTGAGTAAAGGGAGAATAGATTATGCTTTATATATGCTGGATATATATTTTTTGTGTTGACCTCTGTGGCAGAGTGAGGTTGTGTTAAAAACAATAATTGTTCTGATGCTCAAACTGATGTGTTGAAGGGGAGAAAATGAAGTTAAGTGAATAATCAGAGGAGAAGAGAAGAGAGGGATGAGCAAATCAAAAGGAGAAGAGGCAGGGAGGGGGCGGTAAACAATAATACAGCATATTCACATTCCCTAAACAAGCCCAAAGCATGATGAAGCTTATTAGAAATAGCCATGATTAAATATATATCAAAGCAAGCCTTGAAGATGCATGCATAAACCAAGATACCATGACAAAAAACACATAAACAAAAGAGCAAAACCACAGTAGGCACAACGAATGGCATGCTCCTATAAAGGCTGTTTACACATTTCTGTATCAAAAATGTCAAATTTTAACTTGGAAATGTTTTGTTTTGGTGCTATGTCAGAGTCACTAATTTGTGGTCTCCAATGCTAACACAACATTTTTGAGAGGCACAAAAGTGTTGAAACTAACAGCCTTTTAAAAAACCAAAGGAACAATCAAACCAAAACATCGAGATAAATCCAAAACCAAGCCATCACATGTTAGTTCATTAGCCAGAGTGACATTAAGTTGTGAACTCACATATTGAAAACTTGTTGCTGGAGTCTTTGCCAGGAAATAATTTAACGCCCCGCGATTTAAAATCTACTGATCGCTTCACTGCGGAGGAAGAACAAAACACAGAAAAGAAGAAAATCAGAAAACATATCGCATAAAGTTAACCAAAAATGAGACTAAGCAAAGGCATCGTTTTAAAAATATGGCAGATTCTTCTCCCTCACAATGCTGAGAGAGAAGAGTACAGTGACAAAAGTTATAAAAGGCAAATTAAATGTTTAAATGAGAAAACTGAACTGAGCCAGATAGACATATAGAGAGAGAGACAAAAGCAGAAAGAGGAAGAAAGTAGATATGATTTGAACAATAGTATCTTTGAGCTCATTTGCTCATGAGAGGCTTCATTTTTTCGCTTTCTCTGTCACTCAGAAAGTACATCATTTGCAGAGATTTTGCTGCAAGCCCCAACATCTTCTGAACAACAGGCTGATAAAGAAGAAATTGCAGCTTTTAATCAAAATGACAATGATGCAGCTCTGTAATCAAGGCATTCAGATAATGGCACGTTAGAAAATAAATGGTTGCTTTAATCAGAGAACATCAAGCCAAAGTGAAGGAGGGATTCCTGTCAGCGTGAGCTCTGCTTTCAAAACATCATTTCATTAGAGAGTGTGCAAAATTGTGCCTTAATGTTACGACAGCAGCTCAGCATGTATGGTCAGAAGAAAACAGTATGACAAAGTAAGACCTCTGCTGTAAACACATAAATCAACAACATTTGGGTAATACCATTTTTCCCCGTAAAAATGAATGACTACCATACCATTATGAACAACAACACCATAAACACAAACATGTACTGTCCTGAATGACAGAGTGATGTGATCACTTTAATGAATGTCTGACAGAGTGGCTGACAGGCGTTGTTTCTATAATGACCTGACTGATCCATTGGATGGTGACAAATGGCAAGATGAGTTCATGTGCTACAATTACAATCCAGTGACTACTTACATGCTCATACATCAAAAACATTATATTTGACATGGTTAAATTACATCATGTGCATTTTATGATCCCTTAATGTTGCTTTATACATGCACATATGTTAGTGGTGCTCTACTTACCATACTTGCTTTAAAACAAGCAGATTAATGTGCCAAAGATTAATCTTTTGTACAGCTGATGAACATGAACTCCATTCTTTCATAATTAGTCTAAATCACAAACATGCTAATTGAGTGTGGGACAAACTGTATGTGTAAGTATGCTTTGTGTGTATTTACCACAACAGTAAGGGACACCGACCCCCATCCTATGCTACTCAGATTGAATGAAAAATGGGTCATGGCTTTATGAGTCTTGTAAAAAAAAGTGGATACAGAGCCTAAGATGATCACATATGCTAAGCGGGCAATGGATTCTGCAGCCCCCACATTAATGACAAACACTCCTGTAAATCACTGTATTTGATTAACTGTTAACATAACACATTAGCACCATACGTTTCAGCACTACTTATTTGACATAACTGATACATGATGTTTCCCACATCACAAATGTTTTTGACAAACCTGTGAGCAACAGAAGATTGATTATGGACATTGAATTTACTAAAACAGGCACACCCGGAGATCTTTTTTCAGATAACAAAAATAACCTCATGTATGAAACTTTAAAAGTAAACCATTTTTTGTTGTTGTCTGCAACCAGATCATTTGTGTGTTTCTTGTTGTTGGAGTTGTGTTTTTTAAACATTAGCTGCCAAATGCCATATTCGTGTCTGAGTTTATAACATCACGTTGGAGGCCAACACAACTCGCTTGATATCACCGTCTTTTCCTTAAACGGTTTCTTGATAGACTTCTTCCAGCTACTACATGTGAAATCTTGCACTGTTAAATGAATGCAAGCTGTGTCAGAACTGGGGGCAGAAAATTCATATTGCGACTGACTTTTTTAATATCTTAATATATATATAATAATAATAAATGTTATTTATAAGCGCCTTTCTGGACACACAACGACACTGTACAACAATCAACATTTAATCTTCTCACCTCCTATGTGTGTTCTCGTGCCACACACACATAGGAGGTGAGGACATGTCCATTTACTTTTTAAATTAAAACCTCATTAAAACCTTTTTCTGGACAGCTGAGGAGCGGAGAGGGAGCAGCTGGAGCAACTCGGGGTTAAGTGTCTTGCCCAAGAACACATTGGACGTGCGGCTGCAGGAGCTGGGGATTGAACCCCCAACCTTCTGGTTGAGAGATGATGAACTCTACCAACTGAGCCAACGGCCGCCCAAAAATAGAAAAGAATTACATACTTCTTGAAGACTTCTTTTAACACCTAATATTTCAACTTCAATATACTATCAACATCTGAATGTCTTGTTGTATGTCAAATGAAATCAACCAACAACCAGACAAACTATACTGTTTTGACAAGTTGGGAAAGACAATTCTTCATCAAAAATACGATGGAACAATCAAATCTGAGTTTCCAAGGCATCTTATATATATTTTTACGAAATTAGTTTGATTCAAGCAACTTCTGTAAAATATGTATATGGCTCCCTTTAAGCACAGAACACCAATAAACAAAATGCAAAAACATTTAAACCTCACAGCACTCCACCTACACAAAGAATAAAGTTGATATTCCTGACACGATGTCAAAGCTATTTCAATCGAGGAAGGGTACACACTTGATATCTGATACTGAAGTTGTGTTACGTAACAAGTGCATTTCACTGCATTTTATGTATAATATTAGGGAGCAGAGAGTTATAAGTCCCCCAGCTCACCCCAATGTTTATCAGCACCTTTCACCACTTGCAACAGCCACAGACAGCTGTATTTATAAATACTGCACCCAAGAAACTGTGACGAGAGTGAAGTTAATTTATTTTCCGTCTCACAGCATTGCAGACAGAAAGCCTCAGACAATCTGTGGTTTTGTTCTGTTCTGTGTACATTAAAAAACTCTTTGCACTGATAACAAAACAGCACAAAAACAGGAGAAAAACCCACATCTTACCTAATTGCATCACTGCCTTCAGATTAAACCGGTTTCGGGAAATCTCCCAATTGTAAGAAATTGAGAACATTCATCAACACGCTCTTGTTATTTTTGACAACAGGGGGAATCTCTGATCTACATCAAAGTCTCACAGTCAGGTTTGAAATGTATTTCTCCGCTAGTTAGGCTGCCAAATCAGGGATTCTGGGCCAAAATAGGTTAAAGTCAAATTCGTTTAAGCCGGAGCAAATTCATTCACAGTACAAAGCCCCTGTTAATATGCATCATAAAACCTGTCCTGTGTGAATATGCATCAAAGTTAAATATGCCCATGTTAGTATTCAGGCCTACAAGCAGCAGCTCTACAGCAAACAACAGATGGAAGGGCAGCTGTGTTAAAGTAAACCATATTAATGATCCAAACCATTGCGTATTTAACAAAACTATATTTAACTAGCAGGAGAATAACTAAGAACTGTGCTAAAGTTCAACAGCAGGACAAGAGACAATTTTAGACATGCTTAATAGAAATAGACTCTCTGATTACCTTTATCATCTCATTGAGTCGGCTGTGGGCTGGGTTTTTATACTTCAAGCCAAAACTTAAGTATATTTCAACATTTATTATCAAAAGCTACCCCTTCACTGTTTCCTAAGGCAGAATGAATCCAGCTCCACCACTTCATTATTTTAGTCATACTTCCTTGTTAACTTCAGAAGCATCTGGTTTTCACTTTTCTAGAGACTGGAAGTGTGAAACAGTGAAACTTTCGAGTACTGTTAGAGGAGCTGCAGAGATTGTGGTTTGTCTCTTACTCGTGTTCAGTGTACTGACTAGGATAAGTGTTCACTGGTGTTCATGTGATCCAAACTGTGAATAGGGAATCTGCTGCAAACATAGATTCAGTCTATGTCTAACTTTTTTAAATAAAAGTGTCAAATGTATGTTTAAGGACAGAGCAGGTATGAAGGAACAAACCCCACTGTTTAAGCATTTATAAGCAGTACAGAAAAAGTATTGAATACTTCTAGCATACCTTTATTTAGTTGTTAGCCAAATGTAATATTGTGTCTATGAATTAAGGTTATAAACAAAGATAAAAACATGTAAATATGATCGTTAACAAATACTTTACATTAATCAAAACCTAAAATATCATTCAGTCTGGGTGTCTGGGTTAGAACTGTTTATAGAAAGTTGACATACTGCTCACACTATGTTTAATAATTCATAAATTGCTACCTGGTAGGGATGCTGGATTATGGCGAGAAATATAATCCAGATTACTTTGATTGATATTGAGATCACGATTATTAAACCCACTACACATCTGCATCACATGCATTTATCAAACTTAAACACTCTTACAACTTTACCATTCTGAACAACTTTAAAAACAAGCAATAATGGAAAATAAATAAGTGATAAATATGTAATTTTTAAGATTAATAATAAATAATAAATGAATACAATAAAAGACCTATGTTTAAAACAGCATGCGGCAAAGTCATTGTTTAATCTCAATTATCTTGAAGCCAAAATCATAATGGAAATTGGAACTGGATTAATTTCCCAGCACTAATACCTGATAACAATTACCTTCAACTCATCCACGTATCTGTCAGACTGACTGTCTATATAATATATATATATATATATATATATATATATATATATATATGTATATACAGTATATAAGACTTCAAGGTAATTGTCACTATAGTTGGAAAGAACTAATAGAAGTATAAGTGACAATATAGGTTACAATTTTCATGTAGTATAAACCCTCTGCTCACATTGAGTTAACCACACTTTTAATATATACAATTAGTGTGTACAATCAGTGGGTGAGAACAGTTGTCAGAGCTGTAGACACATCCTCCACATTTGATGAGCTGCTTTGTAACCGAAGACCAGCAATCATACTTCTCCAGATTGTGTCTATGCAAACTAGCTGCATTAATTTAACCAAGTTCATTCACTGCAACATTTACTGTAATAATCCCAGTACTGACAGCCCTATTGATATATCCACGGCAGAAATAGGAGTAAACAATGAAAGCCAAACTGGTGAAATGCAGCCCCAAAATAATATAAAAGATGATAAAGGGCTAGTTCATAGATTTATGAGCTCATCTGAAGCCCCTGAGGACTAGTGTCTGTTCTTGGTTTGACTGATGGTTCCTAAACCAAAGCTGAAAAGAAAAGACTCCAGGATTTATTTACAAGAAACTAATAATATTCCTCATGTGCTAAATGCTCTCTTCTCGCTTGGCAGTAATTATCCAGAGCATTTCACGACATGTGCACTTGATCACAAGCCGGTTTCAGACATTATGAAAGTCATATCAAAGGTACCATGCAGTCGGCAATATCCAATATGTCAACTTCCCTGAGGGATAAACTGTCTCGCTGCTCCCGTTGAATTATGTTTCCGTACCAGTGGTTGACTGGTGTTTCTTTTGTACCGACTGACTTATTTTGTTGCCATGGCATTGGCTGACTGATAATGCCGTCAGTTGTTCATTAAGAGCCAATCACAGCCCTGCAGACACAGAAACTCATGAATACATAATGAAGAGAGATGATGGAGGGATGTGATTGGTAGGTTTTGCCGCAGGGAAGGAAACAGATTGTTCATACCTGACACACACGAGTAGACAACGGGCTAACAGGGGCACACACAAATACACCCCCCCCCTTTACACACACAAAAATACATACACACATACTTATATTTAGAAAACAACTGTGCACCCTCATTATAAATAAACACGTATTGATAGATTCATCAACTTTAAGAACACATACATACATATGGAGACTCTGACTTTTAATGCACATATACAGAGAAGAGAACAGACAAGCAGTGACCAAAGCTGGTATAGACAGACATTCAGATATGTGGGCACACAACCCTGTATGTGCAGACACACAAGGTTACCCAACCAACAAACAGACAGACTCTCTGCCAGGTGTTGAGGGTGTGGAGTTGGCTGGACTCGGGGCAGCATGTAGACAGAATATCTTATCAATGTGACCCTGAGCATTTGCTAAACCTCATCCATGTTAAAGATTGTATATCCCAGTTATTAGAACCAGTAGAACATGAGAAAAAAGTAAATATGGTGAATTGCAGAGGAAAGGACACCACTGTACACCTGATCTATGAAGATATACTGTATGTGGTGGGTGGAACGGAAATTATAACATATCACGATTTTTTCTGGGAGGATTATGATCATGATTTTATCACAAATTCTTTGATATGTGTTTTCATAAAAAGATAGGTCAGGAAAACGTAGAAATGACAGACAGAGCGGTAACCATAGTATCACAATTGCACCTGCCTATTATGCACTGAATGAGAGGAGAGAGAGAGAGAGGAGAGGGAGCTGACTGAGATCAATTGCTGTAGCATGCATGGAAATACATGATACTGTCTTGATGGGATGGAAATAAAAATAAAAAGTGGTCTGGACCCCCCTGATATCATGCTTCCCTCTGTCAAATAAAGTCCCCCGAACAACATCACTGTAGTGTTGAAAAGTTTCATTTGCACTTCTGTTATCACAACAGGTGAGCCTCATGTGAAGAGCCTTGTTAATGACAAAGCAAACACTTACAATCACAGCACAAGATTTACCTCTGCTTAGTGCAGTATGGCTGATCTCCTTGCTGTTCGACTGTCAGCATAGTGTTTAGGATTTTGTCTCTCGAGGTTTGTTATGATGCCATCCGATGTGAAAACCTTATTTGTGGAAACTTTGCAAATAACGTTTTTTTTGCGCCCTGTTGACTTTGGTAAATCCAAACCTGTTTCATGTAACTGAGACAGAGTTTTTGGTAAGGGACTAACTCTTACGTTTTGTTTTTATTTTTAGACATGAATCCCGCTTTGTTGTGAATTTAAAAGGGAGGGGAATGAAAAACCAAAGACCCTACCAACAGTTTGCTAGGATTGTTTTTTTTTATCTGTAAGGAAGGCGGATTGACAAATTATGTGATTTGTCTGAGAAGAAAAAAAAACTTTGGATGAATCCGTGTATCATCATAGAACTGCAACAGAAAGAAAGTGCATTGTAGCTCGATGCAACAATCTCTATTCTTTGGCAGATCGATACATTCTAATCCTTCAGGATCTAATATCCCTATGGCACACCTGTATGGATTATTTTTTAGCAATACAGCCAACACTGGTGGATTTAGTTTTCTGTAGAGGACAAATGGATAACAGCTGACAATACACATGTTGTCATGACACAATGAAGGGCTACAAATAACATAATCCCAGAAACATCTTACAGTACACACAACAAAATACGTGTGTGACAGGGTATTTCAGTAAGGCTAGAAAGCCATGTTCAGAGTCCTGATAGTTTAGGAGCCATTGGTTTTAACGTATCTTCTACTGAAGGTTTAAAGTATGTGAGCAGCCTTCCAGTACGTGTCTAGCTGCAATGCATAATAATTATTGCTGCTTGGATTAAGTATCATAGATGCATAAGCGCTGTACATGATCAATCAAAAACGACGGGAAAGAGTGTAACTCAATAAACTTGGTGTCATCTGTAGTCATGTGTATAACTCATATTAGCCACACGGGGGCAGGAGGGCTAACACAAAGTCTTCACATCCATAAAAATTGATTTAGGGGGAAACGATCATTTATATTCAACAGAAAGGCTGCTTCAATGCTTTGCATTAGTTGTGATTTTAGTGAATGGGTCAGAGGTTAGAGCCAGGGTCATGATCACACTGGCATACTGCGATGGTGGAGAGAAAAATGCTCTCTAAACATTTTAAATATCTGATGCTGAAAGAGGCTATTGATCTAGAGGTGCTACCTGGAATTCAAACAAGGTGACCACTTAAGGTCAGCAAGAGCACTTGAGCTCACTATTCAGTTGCAATAGACCTTTTCTGTCAGCTCTCAGAAAGACAATCTCCAGTATCTTTTCTTAACAATGCAGGGTTATGACTAACATTTAAATACAGTGACATAATTCTGTTTGTCATCCTTTCATAGTTAAACCTTTTACAGACTGTACAACTGCATCCCCTCTTTGTTGAATGTGGTTTGGACTGTGCCACCAACAGCTGTGTCAGGCTCTGGGCCATTTGTTTAGCATCAAACCTTTGTTGGAACTGATCGTCCAGTCATGAGCCACAAAGTGAAATGTGTCAGCAAATGTACGAGTGTGTAAACTACATTGGCCACAAGCACATGCGATGTAAAAGTGGGGTATGTTGCTGGAATGTTTGTTTCAACAAATGTTTGGGGATGCTTTCAACATTTTTTACCAATATTACCATAGACATAAATGGAAGCTGGTCATAATTGCTGCTGTTGTTGTTTTCTTTGTATTTAAGGCTATTATGTGTGCCTGTGATCTATTATACCATGTCTGTAAAGCATTCTGGTCAGCTGAGGCCGTTTAAAACGTCCTATACAAATAAACTTCACTTGACTTCAACAGGAGATGAATATATGATGATTAATAGAACTGGTGTTAAATTTTTATTTACTGCATAACTTTCAGTTGTGATAGGACTGTATGACAAAATATGATATTTTGTGATAGTGCTTCAAAAGCTTCGGTGGAAGCCGGCCATTTATTTGGCTGATTGGAACCTGCCACTGCTAAACCTTGAAAATGCACCTGCTAGCACAGTGTGATACCTCTGGATTTATTCTCCATTTTAATGTGTGAAAAGACAAAATATGCTGTGAAACGCTGGCAAAGAGCTCCCCAGCGCACTAGCTCTGCTTTCAGCAGGTACTAAATCAGGAGAGGCGCAGACATGTCAAAACAATCAACAATAGCAAAAAGGGTGTGCTATTTTCACTAATGATATACAAAGAACAACATGTGGAAATGGAAATTAAACACATTAAACACTTACATAAAGAGGTGTTCTTTGATCAGGGTTCAAATAATCTGGCTTTTCATGTGTGGTGAAACTTGTTCAAGACCTTTACTTTACCTCAACATGACACAAAGGGAGATTAAACTTCGTAGAAACTACACCAGGTAACTATTTTATCGTTCAAATTTGCTTTATAAGTTTTTAAGTTATTATGATGTAAACATTTGAAGATTAATTAGGAATTCATCTGAAATAAACCCTATTCATGGATTACTTCATTGGTTATTGGATAACAATCAAAAAACCTGCAATGTTTAAGAAGGTATATATAATAGCTAGAAGGCTTTATGGAGAATCCTTAAACACTGTATATTTTCTCTTAGTAACATCTTTGCAGTCAAACTTACCTTTATCTTTATATACCGATCAATTTCTTTTCATATCGTTTTTTCTTCAAGGGACATAGGGATTAAATAAAATTGAAAGTTAATTTTGCAGCTTTGATGACTGTTTTCAGGTAAATTGTGACATCCTGAATTTGAAGTGTAGCCAGGATCTCAGCCCCCTCCACTTTCTGTAATGTTAATGTTTATTAATAAGAGGCAGACATTATTTCTTAGGCATACCTAAATTTGTTCTGTAAATGGAACCACTGGCAATCATTCAATTGACTAGATGGCTGGCTGACCGACCCGCTAACTGGCCAACAGCCAGAGCAAATAGATGACTGACTGGCTGACTGACTAGACCCTCCAGGCTTTGAACTAACACTTTTCTCTGAGGTACTTACAGTAAGTGCAACAGTAGTCAAATTCAGATTGAGTAATGCGTTGACTGGATGTGAAGATTTGTGAATGACAATTATACTGTTGAATTGTAGTCACTTTCGTGTGTGGTGGTGTGCACAGCAATTTGCTTCAATAGACTCGAGTTGAAGAACTGCTTTGCTGTTGTAGTTACTGAATGGATGTGTTTTTGTATCGATTGGATTAAATAAAATGGAATGAAACTGATGGAACAATTACATAAAAGTATGATGACAACACACTGGGAATGAAAATCAATGGCTATGGTTTCTTTTCCCTCAGTTAGTGCAGTTATAACGGAAACAACATGGAATTAAACTATACTCTTTGGCTTAAGGCTTTAATGGATATGTAGGCACAGTATGTGAATGAAAGCACTTTCATTGTCACATGACAAATGGACTTTCAAATGTACTGCAGCATTCTGTGAATTTTCAAATGAAAGTAACTTTTATCAGATTTTATCAGCTAAAGATAGCTAGTAAGCTAAATAGCAGTTATTGGAAAACAAGGAGGTTGAAATTGCTTTTTTGGATACATTTTAAGTTTTTTCAAATTACTTAAAGTTTTGTGGAAGGGCTTTAGGTGTGCAATTGGTTGCGACAGATATGCTACTGTTTCAAAAGACTGAGGGGAAAGCTGCATATTCCAGGCATTTGATAGATGTATCACAAGTTGTTAATACCTCCAGAAGAAAACAGTACTGGATTTGTGTTGAAATGTATAGTTGACCTAGTTTATCTCGTCTTTTTAAAACTGTCTGAAAATTTAAATTGAATTTGACTCACTAGCTGGCTAGGTGTCCATGGCTTTTTGCCATTTATTCTTATAAATCATTGCATAGAAAGAATGTGTGAGATGTATGACCCTGAACATGATTTGTGTTGACCTACTGTATATAAAAGGGTAAATGCAATGTAAAATTGTGTTCTCATATATTATTCCTGTATCCTCTGAGTTTATTTGGCAGCAAATATTGTAGGGGGGGTTTCAGCTCTAGAGAAAAACTGTTCTTTTATGAGAATTAATTCCCTGTCCCATCTGCAGCCTGGGGGTGTATTAGCATGGAGTCAGAGCATAGTGTAACAAACAAAGCCACATCTGGAAGCTAGCTTGTTTTACACAGTCACTACATATTGCAGGTAACTTTAAGTTTATCACTTAGTCTTTTACTGCAAAAAATCTCTACATTCAAACATGCAACATTGGTTTCCAAATAAGCTGCTGCTGCTGCCGCTGCCACAGTCACCATTCACTTATGATGTGTAGAAGTTAGTTATATAAAATAAAGTCAAACTGTTGCCATAAAGTATCCAATCTAATTTGTCGTTTCAATGTAAATGGCTTTAGGTCTCTAACTGTAATTACAGTAATGAGGCTTAAAGCAAATGTTTAAGCAGGAAGACAATTACCCTTCTAATTTGATCAACACATTAGGGATCTACCTTTGTCATTAGCCTATCCAGTGAATCTTCTAAGAATTATTTGGTGACTATCCTGTCAAGAAATGATCATCCTTGGTGAAGGACATTTAAACTGTAATACCTGTCAAGTACCTCAAGTGGTCACGGCTGTTTTTTTCACTTTGTCCGCCCATCGCCAGTACCAATGCTCCCATATAAGCCTTCTTACGCGGATGTCAGAATGGCTGCTTTTTATTGAGGGTTTTAGCTCATTTAAATAGATTTAATTTACAGGGTCAATGCAAAAGTCTTATGAATTATTAACAATACGACATCTACACGTTGTTTATATCCAGTGACATTGTGGTTGAAATCTTTTCCAAGGACTGACAAGGACAGCAGCACTGACAGTGTATGACAGCATGCATTTATAAATACAAGCACAATATGAATAAGAACAAAAAATAGAGGTATAACATAAGATATATGGGGACAAAAATAAAACAGCTCATTTAAGTGTACACATCTTCAACGAGTGGGCTACTCATGGCCCATTTCTGAGTCCTCCACCCTGCAGCACTTAAGCCTGAGGTCCACATGACAGATCTACAGTATACTACACAAGTTGAATGTTTTAGTAAGTCAGTGTCCCAGGTTGGAGAGCACACTTACAAAGCTTGGGTACAGTACCCAAACCACAAGATGTTAGTTCAATGATGATGAAATGAACTCACAGCCGTTCCCAGAGTGAGAGTCTATCAACTCTGATTTCATCTTGTCCTGCAAAACTCATCAAGCAAGACTCTGAAGCATGTTTTAAAACAGATCTCATGGAACATAAGCTTTCTATATTAGATCAAAATATATATTTAATTAGATTTTGAGCCTAAGGCAAAAATAATTTACACCTGCTTAGAAACATTGACACAACTGAACTCTTAATGTGCTTTGATTAAACATGCTAATGGACAAATTATGTTTTTCATGGTATGAACCTTAAAGCAGCAAATAGTTCATTCATGATTTATATGCAAAGGTATAAATTCTATAGTCAAGTGTGTATGGTAAGACATAATTAAACATTATGAATATTTAATAGTTACTATAAATATGACAAGAGTAGCTTGAGAGCTTAGCTCTAAATGTAAATTATGTAAAGAGAAATGTCTCCCTCGAGGAAGAATGATTTGAATTGAAAAGGTTAATTCCTTTAATTTAGGTCTATCAACACATAGCCTACAGTATGTTTTCCAACCTTGTTATTGTGAATCATTTCGCAGCATCAATTAAGCATCCATATGGACAATTAACTCAGTAAATTTGGTTTAGCCATGCACAGGAGCTGCAGGCTTTTTGTTCTTGATACACCACACCAACAGGCTTCTTCTGTGTCCAAGAACCCAGGCAGCCCTCCTTACACATTCACTCCCTGTCCCTCTAAAACAGCCATTTATAACAGCGGGACATTAAAATGCTTCTTGTAAATACTTTAATATTTAGCCAAATCTTACTGCCAAATGACTTGTCCCCCCAAACTACCCATCTCTCTCTGGCTAGCTACCCCTCTTTTTTTTTTTTTTTTTCCCCTTGGTTTACATCCCTCCGTCTCTTTTTATCTCTTTTCTGAATCTCCTCATGGTTTTAACAAACCCCCTGCTCTCTTTCTCTGATGTTACTTTTTGACGTTCTTTGTTTATTTCGGCATCTCTGCCCCTTCCTCTCTGCAAATTTGGCTATAAATCATAAGGAGGTTATTATCAATTCAGGACTTCATAATTTGGCAGCAGCCAGAAGAGTAACGGTTTTATGAGCTGAGTGTCTGACCTATAACACACAAAGACAAACAGACAGACATTCAGTCTGTCCAGCTAGCTGGCAGCAACGAGAGCCAAACGTCCCTCTCTGAGGTCTCATACAGTGTCTTATTAACTGAACTAACCCTGCCAAGGCATAGTTCTTCATTTAGTCTCTCAGAGACAAATTAAGGACTGTTTGCATAAAGTGTTTCCACTAAACTAAACCATGGCTGCCTGAGGGTTTTGCTGTTATTATTTATTCTCCTGGAGACAAGAAGACCTTAGTAGAGCAGAACAACACATCGCTTGTAGGGCAGAACAAGAGTTAGAGTAAATAAAACAAAATAGTAGAATTAAGTGGAAGGGTTTGTTGTTTCGTGGAGTTGACGAACATCTTAATAACGATATTAAAAGTAGGGCACTGGTAGCCTAGTGGTTAGTGAGCGCGCCCCATGACAGAGGCTAAAGGCCTCCAAGCGGGTGGCCCAGGTTTGAATAATCTGTGTCTTTCCCAGCTCTCTCTAGCCACTTTCCTATCTCTAAATAAAAGGCATAAAAGCCCCAAAATAAACCTAAAAAAATCATGATAATAAAAGAGAAAGTAAATCTGAAGTGGGTAGAGTGTAACAAATTCAGTAGTAAAGGTCTTTTTTTCACTCATGCTGCTTTAATCAAATTCTCAGATGCTGGAATTTAACTATATCTCAAAGAAGTTTATATTCATAAAGTGTAGGAAGTGTTTAAAGATGTCCTCTGGTTTTAATCTGTAAGGTTTTAAGGAACTTTGTATAAATATATTCAAATGATCAAGCATTAGCAGTGACTTTTCAACCCCTCTGCTAATGTGACTCAGCAAGCTAATGGTGATGACTGACAGCTGACAAGAAGTAGCCAATCAATCACAAGCTTGTTAAGAACTCCACAAATTAATCAACTTACCCTATCAAACTGACAACCCTCATTAACGTGTTAATTAACCTTTTAAACCAATTACGATCAATTACACCAATTAAAAGCAAAGTCTCCAGGGGAACGGTCAGGTTGTCCGTCAATCAATCAAGAATAATTTTGAGGGAGTCAGAGAGGGAGATGTGGAGAGGAAATAAGGACATGAGGAGGAGACTGGGAAGGAAAGTATGATGACATAAGCTACTACTATGGCAACAAAGTGAATGAGAAGGAAGAGAGGGATGGGCTTTGAAGATGGCTTAAACTTTCATTTCTATGAGCTCCTTTCCATATTGTGTGCTGCACATTTAGAATACTGCATTGCAAATCTGAGTTTAATCTCTACTGTAGTTGAATTTTTGCCTTTAATACATTTTCTAGAGAATCAACCCAGACATCTTCACTTGGTTGTCATTCTTTAAAAACCAAGTACAAATCGGTCTTGAGGTGTCATCTTGGGTCATATTCAACTTAATATGCAAGTCACACCCGCAGATTAGGAAATCACCCGCAGTTAATTCAAAATCAACATTGACTTATCCACAGTTTCAATAACTTAATTGGCTTAATTGTCCTCAGCCCTGCAAGCGGCTCATGGGAGCGATACATATTTAACACTGTAGGGGTCATAAAGAAACCTAACTCATATCTAAAACGTAATGTCAGTTATCTCAATGAGTACATACTGTCATATGCTGAGGGGAAACTAAAGGAATCCGAGAGTGAAAAAAACTCATTAGATGATTTATTTAGTTAGAAAAGGACTCTGATGTAGTAAATGGGTGCTTTACATATGGTCAAAATGTGCTGTCAGTAAAGAAAAGTAAATATTGTAATAGACTACACAAGACAATGTGGGTATGAGGCAACATATTCACTTTTCAAGACACAGTTTAATCAATAACTCTCTCTAACCTGTCATGATGCATTATTTTTTGTTTTAATTTGTATATACTGTTACTTGAGATACTTCAGTTTTGTTACCTGTCTTGGGATAACAGATCATCACGACCATTTTTTATAACTAAATGAGATACTAACAGCCTAACTCATTGCACATGTTTGATAACATACGTTGTTTAAAGCAAATAAACAAATGAATGTATAAATTATTGTAAACTGTATTCTGTGCATACAAAGACAAACACATATGTGAATAGTCAGAAATTTAGTGAAAGGGTTCAAAGATGTAAAACTCCAACAAATCAATACTTCTTCATTGATTAGTTTACCAATCATCTCAAAACCTGCTCAAGGTGGTGATGCATATTTCTACCTCACTAGATCATTCTCAGTTGCAAACTTAGTTTGTTTAGAAAGGGTGTATTTGACACAAAAGGTGTTAAGAAAGGCTCTGGGGTTATGACTGTGATAGCTGTCAGCAGCCCTGCCAAAATTTGTGACTGATCACAATCACTGTGGAAGTGGAGCAAAGGTTTGAAAATATAATACAATGCCAATGAGGGGGGTAGTGTGTTGAAAAAAACAAAACAAAAAAAAATTAAAATAAAGTATTTAGAAGAACTATAATATGAGTAGAAGGAGTGATTTTTCTTTTCATTTTCATGTGTAATTTCTGTCACATCTCTGAATGCACCCTGTAATTAAGCGTGACTTGTAAACACAAACATAATATTGTGTAATTAAATACCAAAAAGGAACACAAACAGGGCCCAGTTCGAGGAGAGCACATTCTCTGCTCCCATGAGGTGGCTTTTTTTGGATGGGTGCACACCTTATTTCTCTTGCCTGAGTCTGCCTGATATGTCGGTGACTTGCTGTGAACTTGAACGTGCTGAAGTGAGAGGCGAGGCACAGTGGGGAGCGTGTCAATAATAATCAAGTGGCACTGTGCAATTTTGGTGTCAAGCATGACCATGATTTATGCTGCTGCTACCCGCCTACTCAGACCAGGTCACCGACACATTCAGGAAGGTACACAGTACTGTTTCCATGACTTAAGCTTACACAGCTTTAACTGTACAGACATAAACTGAAAGTGAAACATGTAGAGGTAGATTAAAGCAGCTAATTGGTTTACTATGATTGATGCTAGCAAATTAAACATCTACTAAGACTTTATTTTCATCACAATAAGTTTTCCAGCTGTACTGCAGGAGTGCCACATGCCTCCGGGCATGAAAATACCAAACACAGCTCCAGGCCCTGTGCACCTTGTGAAGCTGGATAGACTTTGTGAACCATGCACTACTTATGCATGGTGGAAAAAATGCAAGTTGTGTTTATAAGGATTGTGCCTTTTTTCTAAAGTAGAAAAATTAAACAAGATGTGATCTGAGACTAAATAAAGCCATGTAAGAGTATAAAAAGCTTGTTCCAGCCTGTCTGTGCAGTTGTTCTACACACTCAGCTCTCATTATGGCTGAGTGGAAACATGGACGATGCCAAAAGATTTTCGGGATGATTTTTTTTATTTTTTATACCAGTTGAGGGATGTGCCAAAGACATCTAACTAAACTCCTATGAGCAGTAACCCTGGAGGAAAAGACAGAGAATGAGTGAGGGAATTGGACAGAGGGGAGTGATAGAGGGTGACAAAGAGAGAGAGAGAGAGAGAGAGATGTGGAAAAATAGAGAAAACTGTAGTAGAGAAGAGATGGGAAGATTGGAGTCAACAAGCGTAATTAAAGGCAGTTAGAGGCAAGATGATGAGGAAAAACTGTCAGCTGGAAAGAGAAAAAAAAACAGCACAGAGAAAGAAAAAAGAAAAAGGCAGAACTGGAAAAAAATAAAGGCAAAGAAGCATTAACAGACTTCAAAAAGAATCGTTCTCAAACAAAACAACCACACTGGTAGATATTTCTTATCAATATTAGAAGCTTTACATATACATATGAATTTATGTGTCTGTCTGAGTGTGTACATTGAGAAGCATGTCTCTTTGCATGTAATTATGTCTTACCTTGATAATGTGCGCTGAAACCACGGTAACGGTGGTTGCCATCAGTCACAAAATGCAGACGAAGCCAGTTCTTGTTGCTAACGACGGGAGAAGGGACATTACTGCCTGACAACCTGAAACAAAGATAGAAGCAACATTAGTAAAAAAAAAAACCACATCCTTACACACAAACACACTCACAATACCTTGGCTTGGCCTTTATCTTCTTTTTTTTTTACCTAATCCTACAATAGACCCTTAGGGATGAGCTAGAATGAAACAAAATGCCCCCGCTCTGAGGGTCTTAAACTTTAATTGGCTCATTTAAAGATAGAAGTAGAGACCCTGTGCACGCACACATGCATGCCTGAGTACATACAAAACGACTCATCATAGAAGAAGCAACAGCAGACAGTTTAGGTTTTGTTTACTCAAGATTCCTTTCACTACCATCTTGCCTTAGTTTTTTTGTTTCGTTTTGTGATCGTGTGCGGCTGTCTAAAATGAAGCAAGAACAAAGTGGGTCGTTGACTGTAATGTCACAGACTGAACTACAAAGAATGTCAGGACCTCTCCGTCCGTTGCAACTACATTGTTTGTGCAGCTCCTCTGGAGAAACTGGGGATTACGCTGCACGCTCAAGGGTGCATCTACCGCTGTTAATTAAGTAAGAAATGTTTTTCAATCAGTGTTCTTGTCTTGATCTGGCCCAGTTTTACTAACCAAGTAAAATTACGTCTTTACCAATGACAATACCAACTTTTTAGACAACCATATACCACTTTTAACAGTATTAGCAGTGTGGCTAGGCCTATTGAAGCCAGCTTATGAATTGAAGCTGAATTGGAGATCCCTTCATTGGAGCCGGAAATGAACCTAGCTCTTGTGTGTGGCAAAGTGAAGAGTGTTTGGTGATGTGACCGCCTTCAACACTAAGATAATAAAACAACCTTGTTGATGTGTAACCTCAAATACAGGTAGCTCATATACAATGTCTGCTGGTAATAATGCTCCTCCATACATCTGTCATTTGATGTATGGTGCCTCCAACGCGCAGCGACAAACAACAAGTGCTGTTTCTCTCCCAGTAATATAGTAATATATCACCTTGGTTGTTACCTGTACTACACACATTAACATGAGTATAAAAGTGGTCTGCACTCTCATGTAAGGCAGTCTCCTTCTATAAGCCCCTGCTGTTAACCTTCACAGTCTATTAATATCAACATGTACACACATACACACACAAGGACACATCCTTACACATGCACATGGATGGTGCATACACACCTTTTCCCCCACCTGTACCCATCTATTAACAGTAGACTAAAGTGGAGCGCAAGAATGCTGAGGCGGCGTTTTAGAAGGTGTGTTCTTCTGTGTGCTGGTTTGTGTGTTAATATGTGCTTGTGTGGGTGAGACAGACAGACAGACAGACAGACAGACAGACAGACAGAAGGTCACCTTGTGCCCTAGATCAGTAGGATTTTCTGTTGTCTGCTATTAGTCACACACAGTCTCACACATAAATTGGTTTTACAGGCCCAGATAAACACCAACATCCTGATTTTGATAGTAAATAGTGACTACAGTGCCAACACAATTATACAGTTACATGAGGGTGAATTGAGGTGAACACCAAAAATAATAACAGAAACATCCTTAGTTTGCAATTACATGATCATAGTTTTTGCGGCCCTCGAGGGAATAGTTCCAATGTAATAGCAGTGTACTATAAATGTTGGCTAGTCGATGTTTTTATTCCTGTCTTTATTCATCAATACTGCATGTTTTTTTTGTATTTTGGGGTATTCTGGTGGTATTTTCCAAGCATTTCATAGATACTGATACAAAATCACTGTCCGACTACAAATCAGGTTTCGTGGTTCATGGCTACTGCAGAGCAGAGGTGGGACAAAGTCGTTGTTTGGCAAGTCACAAGTAAGTCTCAAGTCTTTGGTCTCAAGTCCAGAGTCAAGTCCAGAGTAATGACAGGCATGTCCCAAGTCAAATCAAAAGTCCCAACCTTTGAATTTCGAGTCCTAAAATAGTTGTTAGTGCTCTTCATAGGGCCCTTAAATAACACATTTAAAACTCAAGAATGTACGAGTCATTAGGCTCACGTCCAAGTGAAGTAACGATTCATTGGTATGGAAGTCCAAGTCGAGTTGAAAGTCCTTCATGATTTTGTCAAGTCGAGTCCAAAGTCTACAAATCTGTGACTTGAGTCTGACTCCAGTGCAAGTCATTTGACTCGAGTCCACACCTCAGCTGCAAAGAGAACCACCATGCTGCTATTGGTTGACTGTTACACACAGCTTTCGCACTACATTCTCAATGATAGAACGTCTACTTTTCTACAAATACATTTAATTAAAATTGGTAATTTACTACTAGTTAAAGAATTAGACACTTTAAATGTATCTGTTGATCAGCATGGTTCTAAAGAAAAAGGTTTATTCACAAGTTTTTAATGTGTGATTGTTTGGATGAAACTAGCAATAAGGGATAGATATTTTTGAATAAATAAATAACAGGTCACTAAAGTCGCAAAATCACAGATTCTACTGATCCATAACCAATGAGAATAAATCATGCAAACGAAGTGCCTTATATTAGAAGAGGAATATCTTAGATACATTCATTTTTCATAACTGTAATTGTCGTTGCACCTCTGTGCGTCAGGTTGGTAAATCATTAGATATGTGTTCTTTTCAGATGAGCATAGACTGTAAACACTTGTGATGCATACTTAATTATCATCGAAAAAGCAGACATAGAAAGTAGATGAATACCAACTCTCGAGGGACCCAGGTGTGCCAAAAATAGATTAACCTTTTCCACAGGAAGAACTCTGAACACAATCTCAGCTTTCACAAAATACTCTAATAGTATTAGAGTACTTGTGTCACTTGGATAACAGTGCGCACAAAGCTCAGATAATGTACATGGTGATGCTAAAATATGCTAACAGGTATATCTTCAGACAGCTCCAACTGCCTTGTCTCTTTCTAAATGGTGTAATCTTTTTATTCCCTTCCTGGTGTAGCTAACAAGCCTTCCTGTTCCACTCCTCTTTTTCTACAACCTTCACCTCATTGCCTCGGCTTTCTAACCCCTCTACTTGTGTCTCTTCATGTGTGCTCAAACACATATTACTCATGCTTACAGCTCTTAATTCACTTCCGCCTATGACATCATTACCCGAGTGCATCATTAAGGGTAGAGTGTGTGCATATTCAATCTGTTCCAATATTAAAACAAGAATTAAATCATAAATCTATACAGAGAGCCTGTGTGTGTGTGCGTGTGTGTGTGTGACGCTGAAATATTAAACTGCATGCTCAGAAAGCACTTAACAACTCGGAGCTGCAGAATGAAGGTTTAATTATAAAAATCTCTCCTGAAGCAGAAGGCAGGAGGTCAACATTATTTGAGGGAACACCTCCTCCACTATAGGGCTCTTTGTCTCAACAAGCACTGTAAAGATAGAGCAGGGATCCTGCATGGCTTTAATAGATGCATGTGTATAAGAGGATATTGTATTGAAAAAAAGACTGGCTGCTTGGCTACTACATGGATAATTAAAGCATCAAATGATACATCCAGCAGAAAGCCTAATACTTCCAAAAAACATCCGCCTCTGAACTGCTTTGGAGCTTGTTGATTTTCCCCATGTGGACAATTTGTAATGCATTATTAAATCATTCATCTATGCTGATGGCTTCGCTCCGTGACTAGTAAG
Organism: Labrus mixtus; assembly: GCF_963584025.1. NCBI lineage: Eukaryota > Metazoa > Chordata > Actinopteri > Labriformes > Labridae > Labrus > Labrus mixtus. The sequence goes on from NC_083627.1 coordinate 23,957,390, forward strand.
TGTTTCCCCAAGATATCTGCAATAAAAGCACTTCAGAGCTACCCCAGAGGTATTATAGATCATCTTCAGATGGGCTGCAACGTTTTTAATACCTCGGCCTGAGAGGGGGTCCAACAATGAGTTTGACAATGACAAAGATGTTAATCAGGTGAATTTTGGACTTACTATTCAGAACTTCTAACACTTAAAAACTTCTCAAAGAGGAAATAAAGTGCAGAAATATGTTTTTAAATATTAAAACCTTGTCATTTTTTAAACATGTCAAGTGAAGTTGCCGGATGTTCTTGTGCTATATTTATGTAAAAGATATTTGACTTGGGGAACATCTTTATACGGATTGATGTAGACTTTTATTTTAAAGCAGGCAGGTTAGCATTTCTTCAAGCACATCTTGTTAGCTATGCTCGCCTATGGATTGATGAAATGCAGTAAATAAGAGATTGTGTATAACGTTACAGGCTATACACCCTCACTTTGGAGAATATGCTGTAGTTGTTCTTGGAGAGTACAATAAGCTTTGATGTCATTTTAAATACTGCATTTCCTGCACTTCAGTTGGCTCTTCTTTCTTTTGGACTCTGGGGTTTGTTATCTGAAGGTGCATGGAGCATACATACAAGAATGTCTGTGCAAATGTTTTGGTTGTCTACAGTGGTGGATGCTGGTGGTTGGAGAACAAACAGCTCAATGAAAGTTTGAACCTTTTGAATCAAGTGTCAAAGTAGCGTAATTAAGGACTCATAATGGTCAGTGCAAAGGAATGATTCAAACTTTATACTACTGACATGACTTCTAAAAAGTAAAGATTTGCACTTAGTCTTACTAGTCTACCTTTAATTAAAGAAGGAAATCTAGTGTGAGATAATCTTTTGTTAATTTATTGAAATTAAGAGTGTCTTGGATGTGTTCCCTGAAGAGTCTGAAGACATCATTCTCCCAAAGTAGTTACTTATGGGAGAATATAATTCAGAATATTAAAACCTCAAAGGTGTATGTCAGGAATAAAATGCCAACAGTGCTTTATTTTGTTGAACTTTACATGGAGCTAACAACTATAACAATTAAATTAGGTGAACATCTGTGTTTAACTACAATGCATTTTACTGTTATAATAGCAGTGTGTGTGTGTGTGTGTGTGTGTGTGTGTGTGTGTGTGTGTGTGTGTGTGTGTGTGTGTGTGTGTGTGTGTGTGTGTGTGTGTGTGTGTGTATGTGTGTGTGTGTGTGTGTATGTGTGTGTGTGTCTATGTTTGTGTGTCTGTGTTTGTCTCCAGGAGAGAGAGACTATAAAGCACAGGGTTGCCAGAGGGAGCAGTGGAACATAATTGATTAAATACACTGGACCAAAAGAGCATCTCTTCCTCTCTCTATCTCTCTGTCCACCATCCCATCATCCATCCTCTGTGCCTCCTCCTCCTCCTCCTTTTTAAAAGAAATACAAACTAGCTATAGCACCAGCAATGTGGGGATGAGAGAGAGGGAGAGAGAGAGGGAGGAAATAAAGAAGCATGAGGTGGAAGGAAGGCGGAAGGAGACAAAGATCGATGGAGGTACGGTGAGACATGCAGGGAGAGCAGGAGGGAAGCAAGGCGGGAGGGGAAGAAGACACATAGAGTCTGACAGAGGAACACTGATTTATTTGTTAGATTCTTAATTATTCATTTGTGCATTTAAGAGGAATGTAAGCAGAATTGCTTCAAAAGAGCTTTGAATGGGGTTAATTTATAAATAAAACAATTCACTTTCGAATAAGAGGGTCATTTTCTATAAGGAAACACTTTAAAATGATTGGATGTGGGGATACAAACTTTTGTTTATTTCTGTTCTTTTTTTCTTTTGGAGCAATTTAATAACTTATTGTAATAGATCCGCATGTAAATATGAACATACATATTCAAAATGCATCCTAATAACCAACAACTACTCAGATACTTCAGATATGTCACATTTAGAAAACAAATAAATATGACAATAATAGATAAACCTGTAGAATGTGTCCATTATGTGTTAAATTTGACATGGCAACATTCAAGCTACAGCTTTTACATCTTTACTCTATGATTATACATTGTAAAAGTAAAAAAAAAAACAAAGCCCATTGCATATTTTAATTTTGCAGTATGCGATACCAAGATGGCAATTCAGATGTTCTAGATCAGTGGATTTCCAATTTTGACGTGCACCTCCCCATGCGGGCGCAGGAGAACTTACAAGGAGAAAAATTAAACCAAAAAAGAACAAGATTCCGGTTCACTGGATGGCCTAGTGGTCATACCAAACGTCCCATGCACAGAAGCTATAGTCTGCGTCAAAGTGGCCGTGAAATCCTGTTGGTACACACACGAAACAATTGTGTACCAACAGGTACTCAAATGTGGATTTTCATGGATTGGTCTGGTTGACGCTCAACTGCCACAGTGTGTAACTAGAAAAGAGGTGCTTGCTGATTACAGTAAGAGAGTATTTTATGTCTAGCATCATTTTGAGCCTAAGCCCTGAAGTTTGGTGACAAACTCTCTGAAGGCTTAATGAAGCTAAATAACAGACCTATAGTTGTAGAGCTGTAAAATGGAACTAAAACAGAAGATAAGCCAAGTGTAACTTTAGTCACCACAATTCTTCACAAAGGATAAGAAAGTGCTCGTCCACTTCATCTCCACTTACTGTGTGAGTGTGGGTTTTCACATTGACAGTGGCTCAAGGCTGCAGAAGAAGAATGATCTGCGTTAATTACTTTCTACATATTCCCGCATCAACCGCATATGTGCAGGAAAGATGCAGACTTATTGTTCACACTAAATTAGAAGTCAGCATAATAAAAGGGCAGTATAGTCAAGTAGTTTATTGCCAAAAGCATGTATCAAAAGACAAAGATGAAGGAAGACTGGGGAGGGGGAGGCGCAGCAGTTTTTATGTTCTTTCAGGGGATCGTTACTTTCTCTGATTGAAAACCTCTGTTCTTAATCAACTTTTGAAGCTAATGCTACATGACTGAATATTAAGGTTTTATTTTCTGCTTCCTGTCATACATATTTAACATGCAGAAAACTAATTTAACAACTTTTCATTAGTTGTACTCAGCTGGAGCTCCTAGAAAAATAAATATATTTTTGGAGAATTTTTGCCTTATTGTTAGATAGGACTGGATGGCATGCAGCAAAGGGTCGAGGTCAGACCCGAACCCACGACCGCTAGGACGAAGACCACTGCCTTTGCACATGCCAGGCTATCTGGCGCCCCGAAAACAATCTTTTTACTGTATCTTAGAACGGACTTACTATTTAAGTCAAATTCCCTTTTTTTGTTGTGTATGTAGCTCTCACAACTTTGTTTTTTCTCTGAACACCTTACTGTGTGTTTAACTCCACACGGCTACAAGAAAATGTGTTTCAAATGAGTAGAACTTTCATCATATGAATTATTTAAACTTCACTTTGCTGCAAAATGCAATTACAGCGATCCAGGTCGATCATTTCTATGCAATCTCACTCCTACGTAAACTCTTGCATTGTCCAGTAGGGGAATTTAATCTCATAAGTGGCATCTTGCAGAGAAAAGACAGATGGATATTCAACCCTGGCAATTTGATATCTGACTTGAGAGATCGCACATGTGAGGAGGTTAAGAGTTTCTACCTGCTGTGTAATGAATAGCTCTGCACACAAATGTGCGATCGTTACATTAGAGGCAACGTTGGTGAGAGAACTACACATGCCAACACCAACTTTTGTGTGTGTGAATGCATGTCTGTGTGTGTGTGTGCATGTGTGTGGCTGTTTCATAAGACAGTAGGGGAATGCTGCCTAATCAGGCAATCCGTCTTAATAGCCTCCACTAATTAAGACAGGGGGGATCTGCCACACACATCCACCTGCAAACACACATGTATGAGAACATTTTAGTAACACACATGCATGCACATGGAGAAGTACACACACACACACACACACACACACACACACACACACACACAGAGAGACTGCAGGAGTGTTGGGCTGAATGTGGTCTAGGTGGAGCCGTCATCAATCAGTATACAGAGACAGAGAAGTCTCTGTGTGTGTGTTCGTGTTGTCGCATACACTGCGTATGTAAGGGTATGAGTGTGTTGTTTATGGGTGTGTGTGTGTGTGTGTGTGTGTGTGTGTGTGTGTGTGTGTGTGTTGGTGCTTGAGAGAGCGGGCCTGCTGTGTCACTCTCCATCAATCTCAAGTGAGCAGAGAGTAATCAGTGTTCACAACAGGACCCTGCTCTGTCTCTCCCTCCCCTCCCTTTATCTCATCTAAATTTCTCTCCTCCTCCTCCTCCTGTTCTTCGCTCGTCTCCTCTTAGAGCAGCAAGGTGTTTTGAAACCGGCTCGTTCACGCGGACTGACACAAAATGTAAGCGGGTGACTGTGGAACAAATTAGAGGGATAGACTCCTTAGTTTGATCATATAACAAATTGAAATTGAATATGGACGCTGTGTAAATTTTGGAAGATATATTATATTTAGTCTAACTTTCATAGTGTGTTGTGAGTACTTTTACGACTTCATACATTTTAGCACAGAAGACGTCCAGATTTAAGATTAAACCCAATTTTTATATATCTTTGTAGCATACAGAACAAACACTCTCAGTTCTTGGTCAGGCTCTTGTTAGCTTGTTATAGCTCGTGAATGTGTCAGCTCGTGTTCTGCTTCACAAACACACCTGCTCCTCCTGATCCTTGCCTGGCAGTGCACACACACATCTCCTCTCTACTGCTTCTATTTTGACCGACAAATGAGGTGTACTGTATAGTGGAGGAAAATATCATGGACTTTGAATATCATACCGCCCACCAGTATCAATTCTGTCATGTTTTGTCTCTTAAATGAAAACAAAATGTGGTCAGAGTTTTATTATTAATTATCTACTCCTAGCTCTTCAACACCTCGTCTTCCTCAGGGAAAGATTGAATTTATCCTCATAATTCTTGATAACAAAGTTAACACTGTATGGATCTCCATCTACCTTTGAACTCTATCTTCAGAGATCATCTCAGTAAACTCACAAATATGCGGCTCTCCCAAAGCACAGCCTGCAAGGCTCTGTGAAACAAATTGAGCAGACTGACATAAATTTAGCTCTGGAAGAACCACTTTAAAGACTTAAAAAAATAACTGCTAAATAAATTAAACCTAAACTAAACAATATCGTTTTTTGAGGCAGAAACAGCTGAGCTTTGTTTATGACAGAGGAAAGTACAGAGTGTTAAACATTGTATCCCATCTGTTGGGTAATTTAAGCTTGTGATGGCAGAGCAGGCAGGTTACAGATATAGCCAGCTTTTTCCACTGATACGGTAAACACAGCAAAACACATTTTATCACATCTAAAACAAATTTAGGCTTTGGCTTTTTACATGAGAGAACAAAACACCTGACAAAAAAAATTATGTTTGGAAGTGTGCTCATATTCTTTGGATATTTACATGACAAAACTTGGCCTCATCAGCTTTGAATGAAACATGATTTTGTGAGGTTAGGTCAAACTGAATAGGCCTGTTTTTTAAAATCAGAGGTGTGTTTGTAATAGATTGTTTTGTAGTTGCTGTTGCATCTAGGTATAATTTTGTCTGTTTGCATGTTCGATCCCTGGCTCAACATGGGAAAATGTGCAGACTCTTTCTTTTAAGAAAGGCTAAAAAGAAACAACTTCTTTAAAAAAGCCATGAATATCCCATACCATTTATTACTTCCCTCCTTCCACTCTCTACTCTCTGTATTTATTTCTCTTGTGTCTAAGCTTCCTCTTACTCCCTCTCTCCAGGGTTTACTCTCTTCCACTGACTTTTCAATTCCTTTTTCTTACCTCAGCTCTTCACAAGAGACATTGCTCATTGGCTGCGTCTCAATTCCCTTAATTTGATCCATGCATCCTTCACTTGCCTCCTCTACTTGGGTTCCCACCACAAATGCAAGGAGAGATGCAAGGAAACGAAGCAAAGGAGAGAGGGACAAGGAAGTATGTTTTACGAGACATGACACGCCCTTATCCATGTAGCAGCGTCACATGAAGTCCGTTTGTGAAGACGACCAGGATGATGTTGATAGTCTGTTTAAATGTCCATTTTGTCAGTTTTAATGTATTTTTTTTAATGTCTGTCTTTTCTATGTTATTAAGCTACGCTGATGTTGTGAAGTTTCAACAAAGTCTGATCCACTGCAGCGTTCAATCAATGAGCTATATTCGATAAGGGGGCGTGTCTGTCAGTAAAAAGTGAAGTCGGCTCTCGTGTGCCCTCGCTCATTGCTCCTAAGATCTCCCTCCTCTCTCTCCCTGATCCTCAATTCAGTTATTAAGCTTTAGGATGCTCCTTCACATGGCATGTGTGGAACTACTTCTGGTTCGACCAAGGAGCGACTTGCAAGGAGGCGGCATTTAGGAGAACTGAAAAGTCTGTGTGTGTGTGTGTGTGTGTGTGTGTGTGTGTGTGTGTGTGTGTGTGTGTGTGTGTGTAGCCTGCGGGACAGCAGCGTAATCAGAGCACAGACAGAGAAAAGATGAGAAGGGGGCAGAGACAAGGGAGGGAGCTGATGTTATTATTATTACATTACATTATATTATAATTTCTGCTGCTACCACCAGTGGCTCACTGCTATTCAAAACACTGCAACAGAGCACATTCACACACCAGGGCATACTCAGCAGCACAAGCAACCAGACAAAGACATTATACATGCATATACACATCGCACACACTGGGTTTAGAGCTGGGAATGACAATGACAGCATATTTATGCAGCTCGAATTAATTTGCTGTGCCCTGGCCCAAATACATATTGTGCTCCAGTGGTGCTCAACCTCTGGCCTGATCTCTCGGGTCTGGCTGCACATGGAAAGGTTATTTGCTGTGGGAATGGTAAATATCACCCGAGTCAACTGAGTTGTGCTCTGTGATAAAAAAGTAAGCTGTTATTTTAAAAAAAAATAAGAAAGAAATGCTGCTGAGGTGCAAACAGACAACAAAAGCAGGCTCCATTCAGGGCATATTTCAGTCTTTCAGGGCTTTATGAAAATATAAAAGTGAGGAAGCAGTGAAAAGAACACTAGTTTTTTACCCTGAGAAATGTGTTTTGTATTCTCTATAAGCCAGGGGCAACTGTTTGGATGAGAGTTGAAAAATACAAAGATCAAATGTGTAGGAGATAATCAAGACTTTGTCAAGACTCTGTCATGGTGCTCAGTTTAATTACGTGCAAAAGTTTAAGATGCCTCAAAGCCCTTGAGTAGAAGTGACCTATTTTGTTATTTTTATTCAGAGTGAATGTGTTTAAAGTGACTTTGTTTGTGCAAACACTATAATCTCATTATCATACACTAATCTAATTATGAACCTTGCTTTGAATCCAACAGTAATTTGATTAAGCTGTTTACATGCATAGCAGAAGATGATTTATCTTAATACACCCATCTTAATGCAATCTTGCATACAGTTTTTTTTTTGATTGAATTCATTGTCATTTGCCTTTTTTTTTCATAAAGGCAAAGACAGCAGTTAATTCAAACTTTGCCATTATGAATTGCAAATAATCAACCCATGTCTCCCTGTAACAGTTCTGCAGTTTCAGACATTATATTCAGCTTTGAAACAACAGAAGCTCCACATACTGGGCCAGCTGCACAGCTTGGGAGAACTCAGATGGACCGGCTTAGTGGCCTTATGGTGTTTACATCTCTGAATAATCTCCCTATAATGCCTCTAATTTCACAGTTCTTCACACTTTAATCCTACAGTGAACACCTATATGAATGAAACAGGGGATTAAGTTGTTGTAACATTGCCTTAAACTAAGAGTGGTATTCTCTAGTCCCTTAAAAAGACGATTCAAACTAGGAGAGAAGCATTTTGTCAGTCAAAAGGCAGTTTCGGGTGTAAGCTACATTATTGTAAGTAAAGCAGTTCAGGAAAACAGCATGAAAGGAAGTTACCACCACATATAGCTCTACTCTCCAAAGCAAACTGACCTGGTGTTCACAATTGTGAAAATAACACTGGAGGAAAAGCAGTTTCATGTAAAAAATCTGTTTTTCTGGCACTTGTTTAGCTCAGCAGTAAAAGCATGAATCCTCTGTAGAGAAGCTATTGCCTTCAAAGGGGCAGCCCAGGGTGCGACTTATGACCTCAGTCATTGACCGTATGTCATCTGTCTCGCTCTTATCACTACATCTGACTGTTTCCACGGACCTGTCCTCTCAATAAAGGCATGAAAAGACAACAGAATAATGTAAAAAACTACAGTGTATTTATTAATACTCTTAAGTTGACATTGGACATCAGGAGGGACTGTGAAATTACCCTCACTGTCTTTATTATTTATTGAATTATTTGATTTTGAGGTAAGGAGTCCTCCAGTTTTATCTGTCATATGCTTTTTATTGGCTCCAGCTAAAGCTCATCCTCTCCAATAACAGCCTGACCTGGTTCTAAAAACTGGTAAACCCCTTAATAAGAAATTTCCTGGCAAAAAAAAAAAAGTCTTTCCACAGCACTATTCAGTGGAGACTTGGGAGCTGCCAGCTGAGCAGGTAAGTAGGTGATGGAAACCCTTCATCCAGTTTAATGGTAGTTTAAAACGGTGAAGTTCCTTACTAAGAAAGTTGTCAGTTTTAATGTTTCACCAAAAGCATGAGTTTGTGTTCTTGTCTTGTGTCAATGTTGTCTGATGTCAAATGTCTGGATGGCACTGGAATGAAAAATGTAGATTTAGCTTTGTATACAGGTAGCACCGGTCAGATCCAGTGTCTTAGTTTGTGTCCTTGTCTACCTTTCTCAGTCCGTCTCTTTTTCAACAAACTTCTTTCTTAACCCATTAGTCTCTCTGAGGGCTTTCTCTTCCTGTTACTTCTCTTCTTCTCTCCCCTTAGCTCTCCTGTCAACTCTAATCTGACACCCCCAAACTGTCTCTTATTCTGCACCCCTGGTTTTGTCTTCCCCCTACCACAACAATTTAACTCTAATCTCCACATCATCTCTCCTTGCTGCTCTTCTCACCCCAATTACCCTTTCTGCACCTTTTTACCACCTTTTTCTCTTTTGTCTCCTGTCTTTTTTGCCTTGTTCTGTATGACCTGACACTGTCTCACTAAAACACCATGACACCTTTCTTTCTATCCTCTCATTTTGTCTCCCCTCTCTCCTGTCCTCTAGTGGCTTCCACAAATCCAAAAAGATGGTCCCCAACAGATTAGAGTAATTTGTTTCAAAAGCTATTAAAGGTGTGGATTAATTTGGTGGTAAATTTGCTTAGGCATGGATTGACAATGGACCTGTAGACCTAAATTACGCTTTAGGCCGGCAGAAATTGGTTTTAAAAATGTATGTTCAGGAGAAACAGTGAGAAGGTCACAGTTATAAGCTATGAGCCCCAATTATGCATAAAGATCAAGAGGAAAATAGTCTACATCATGACTGACTCACAACTGTTCACAAGCTCTCTATGAGAGTTGTTTGACCAATCAATTTGTCTGGTAATTAATTCTCAGTAGTCCTTCCCAAATCGTCAATAAATGTTTGATGTGTGATATGATTTATAGCGTTTATTTCAAAAGAGGAAGAAAAAGAACTACAGACAAAAAAGGCTTGAGATACTCAATTAAAGCCACATCAGATGACTTTTTATTTAATTTAACTCACTCAACAATAAGATTAGGAAACAATCAACTATGCCAGTTGTTAGTAGATTTTATATTTCAGTATGGCATGCATCAATATAACCTTCGAATAGAACATATTGGATGGTGCTAAAACTTTCTTAAAGAGTAACTTAACCCTTGGCTGGAAAGCAGCATATTAAAATGTTCTGTGTTTGAAAGTTTCAGCACCGTTTCACCTCCTCAGTGTCGTTACAGGTGCAACAACTTGCAATAGTGATGTCAGAGTGTGCTCCCTGAGAAGTAGAGAAAATCAGCAAGAACCAGATTTTCAGGAAATATTGGGTCAAATGTTGCAATGCGTTGGTGTTTTTGCGACACATTTCCCAGGAGTTCTACCGGTGTAAAGTTATAGTTGGACAAATGCTCACAGACATCACTGCAAATGAGTAGGAGTTAAATAGTATGCAACTGTCAGGTGCTAATCCTTTCACGCAGCTTCTCTCAAAACTATATTTTATGTTGGCCATTTATGCCGCTGCTACTAGTCCAGGCTCTTGTGGCAAGCCGTTTAACATTTAATAGCTAGACTGAATATACATTACAGATATCTTTAATTCAGTTCTTCTTAGTCATGGGCATAAGATATCCATAATGACAATATTCCAATCCTACATTGTCAACTACAATTTCAACAACATCATTCTTTCTTGGACAAATGACACCAATGTTGCCATTCATGTGTATTGGGCTTTCAGGTATCTACCAGTATTTCATTCTTCCTATCCAGAATAAACACTCTAATCTGCAATAGGTTTCTTCCTTGGAGAAAGTACCATCTCAAATATCTACAATCCAGTTGTTACCAGTCATTATACTAATTTTGGACATCCAAAAATTAAAAATCATTCCATAATGTAACATTTCATATCTACATGCAGTTTACTCTATAATGAGCAGTGACAAAACCATTTAAGATTTCCCCTCATAATTGCCCCACTAGATCTGTACAGTAGTTTCTGTAGCTTGCTTGTACTTGGTGGCATTTTCTCCTTCGCAGAGATCTGATCTATTCACTTTTTGTCATCAGAAAGCTTGGTGTGTATCCTTGAGGCCCTAAATAATGTGGTGGATACATTTCCTTCCTCATAAAACATTTTCAAAGTCAACTTCTTTGAAAAATGTGAAACCTGCATTATTTACATCCATGTTTGTTAGCGTGCAGTCCCAGCAGTTTGATGGCACATGGCTGCTTTTCTTGCTGCATTACTGAACCTGTCAATCATTTCAATAGTGTGAAGCAATTGGAAGGAATGTGTGTTGTGTCACCTGCTTGTGCCTGTACACGTGAGTCCTCATGCAAACTAGCATGAGACACAAACCCACTCATCAAAACTACGCTCTTTTATGTTATAAGATATCTGGTCAGGAATGTATCTGCTATTAGTGGGCAAGAACTCCACATGGTCCCTTTAAACTCTAAACAGCAAAGCTTTTACGACTGAACTGCTTCTCCATACAGAGGCACATTTAGAGAATTATATGAGATGCTTGACAAAATCTGGTTCTGGCTTTGGACTCAGGGATCTGAAAACAGGCTAGGCATGTGTCCCTGTTTCTGTTTTGTAAGCCTTAACTGCAAATTTAAATACCTATTTAATATAATCCAATATGTGTGTTTGTTTGTTGTGCGTGTGTGAGAAGCAGAAGATGTGTGTGCTTGTGTTCAAGGTCACTGCTCCATTTCCTATTCTGGATGGCGTTGCTATCCCAGCATCCTCTCTGCCAGAAGCATTGATTAGCACTCGGTAAGCATCACATCCTGCACACACACACAAACACCCGCATACACACACATGCACACTCATAATCTCTTTCAGAGTCTGAAGGTAAGAAAAAACTCAAAACAGTCAAAATTTAAATTCAAAAACAGTTAATTTGAAATTGTCTTCTGTTTAATGTAATTTGTTAAAATCCACATGCTCATGCTAAACGTTGTTACATATTGCTCCATTCAATATGCCACTTTAACCTAAAACAGAATACATTCATGTTTATCTCCTTTTTCAATAGATCAAATTACTGCCAAACAATGCAGCTCCTTTTTGCTGCAATCTACTCACTGTGCTTGTTTACATCCAGGTAGTAGAGCAGGGAGCGCAGGCCCATCAACTTGTGCTACAGCCAATCATTGGTTACAACCCTAGGCTATTGGTGGGTGGCATAACATTTGATTGACATCGGGGGCGAAAAATCTAAAAATATTTATAATTTGTTCAACCCACTAGTAATTCTGGTTTTCACTTGTAAGGGTGATGACATTTCATCATTTAGGTGCCTTAAGGGGCACATCCGGAGTGTTGGGCCACGCAGGCTTAGGACAGTCAAACCATGGACTTGGGCCTTTGAGTTATTTACTGAGATCACAAAGTGGCCTAAAAGGACTCTTTATCCCAGAATCCCCTGCGGTACTTCACACCTACGTGTGACGTAAAGGGGGGGCCGGAACCTGAGGGAGACCCCACAGGAAGGCGGCCAGGTGACAAAACTCTGAGACTCCCCTCGTTCTACCTCTTTCCACGCGCTGACTTCAAGCGCTCGGAGACCCAAGCTCACCTCCTGTTTCTTGCAACAATCTTCCTTTGTTTTAAGTTATGGCGCGCAGGTAATCCGCGGCCGGCAGTGTTCCAAATTCCGAGCTCGGATTGTCCAGTGAACGCATCTCAGTTTCTCGGAGAGTGTCAGACTATAACAGATTATCAGAAAGATAACGGTCTTATTCCTTCCTGCAACGAAAGGACATCAACGGACATCTTTCCCCTCGACGGAGAACCAACGAAGCCGCTCTTGCCGTAAGGGACCCTCGCCGCCATCAGACGCCTCTACACCAGGACAGACAGAAGATCTGTTTTATCGCCGGACTCCTTTTTCCTTCACCGATCACAGGCAAAGCGATTCACAAGTGAGGCTTAATTAGGTCTGGGAAAAATTAGCTTTAGAGAGTGTTTTTAACAATTGTTTGATTGAAGCAGAAACTGTAATTTTTATCTTTGTTGGACCGTCGCGTCCTGAGTTTTACCTGTTTAAAACTCTTCCAGCTGCGTCCTATATGTGTTTAGCGTAACAGCGTTATAACCGGGTATTACTCTTCTGATCAGAAAGGCCAGTGTAAGCCGTATTAACTTGAATTCGGCCATTGGTTTGTTTCTGTGAATGAAGGGAATTACTCCGAGGTGTGGTGCGGGATTCGGACTGTGATCCGGCCTCTTCAGGCACACATTTCTCTCCACCTCTACGCTCCTCTTTTATCCTCTTTTCTTCCCCTTTGACTAACACACACACACACACACACACACACACACACACACACACACACACACACACACACACACACACACACACACACACACACACAGATCTGTACACTCACGGCCATCCAGACGCCTCAGAGACACAGATCGTGTAGGGCCGAACTCGGTCTCTTTTAGACATTAAGGCCACATTAGGTCTTTGTTAGGTGTGTGCCATCGGAAGGGCGACCACGTGGGTACGAAGCCATCTCCCCCTTTTCTTCTTCCCCCCCTCTCTCTCTCTCTCACACACACACACACACACACACACACACACACCCCTTCCACAAGCCGTGCTTGATAATGTTTGTTTGCTTAGATTAGTTTATGATAGTTATTTGTTTGATTAAGTTCATTGATTTTGGATTGATGTTGCTTTGTTTAAATAAATTCTGTTATAATTTAAGAGAGCAGTTGTTTGTGATTACTGGTGTATTTGCATTGTGATATAAGCTGGGTGCAAAGGCTTTCTGTACGGATTCACGCCTTCAATTTATTAAATATAGTTATTAATTATTAATAATATTAGTAATTAAATAACTAATTTGAGACTGATTTGAGTGATATTTTGGTTATATTTCCCTGAGTACAGGGTGGTGCCCCAAAACGAGATTAAACATAGTTTAATGATATTTTATTTATATTATTAATAATTAGAAATAATTATTAAAGAATATAACCAAAGTTGACTTGATACAACCCCAACAGGAGTCTAATACAAACGTGATGCGTTAAGATATTTTGGAAAAACAATAACAGACAGACTTGGGTGATGAGCCAATGAAAAGGACAAAGCAATTTGAAAATGCATCGTGAAGTTTGATTGATTATGAATGAGCTGTTTGGTTTGTATCTCTGGGAGAAATCCAGATCTGTTTCAGTAAAACTTAAAACTTAAACCAAGAAACTTTCTTTTCATTTTTTTAAAATAAGTAAGCATCCTATTATGTCAATTACTTTAAAAACTGCAGCTATTACTTCTACTTTTTCATCTCTTACACAGATGTTGCATGCTTTGTAACGCTAATTGAGTGTGCCTGATATTTCTATTTACATTTATTTAAGGTGTTAAGGGTGTTAATGTTCGACCAGTGATCCTGTCTAGCTGTGTCTTTGTGTCATTTATCAGCCTTCAAATTCCAAACACTTACTGCTTACAGAAATGGCCACTGGATGATAAAAATGAGCAAAGAGGAAGAACGAACACTTCTTTTCAGTGAAAACAAATAGAAAAGGATGAATAAAAGCTCAAGGTTTTCAACTTACAACTAGTCTATTGGGTGCCAAATATATTATGCTCGTTTAGATGTCACATTTGTCAAGGACTTAAGGAGATTTTTCACATTGCTTCTGCATTGCCACTATATTGTTGAGTGCATTATGTTTTGTTTCATGTGAAGCTGTCCAGTGCGAGATGTGATGATTATGCCTTGACGTTTATCACAGGAGCTTTGAGTGTGGAATAAAACATTCCACTATCACTGAATAGTTTTTTTGTGCAAATGCTGGTTTTATCAGCTGAGCCAACAAAGTTATACTGTAGATCCTTAAACTATCATTAATGTATATTTCATTGGTGAAGTGCAGTTGGCTTAGCCACATTTCAGAATGATTCAATACATATTATTTCAAAGTATGTATGTGTCTTGGCAGGGTTAAGTGTCTGCCAAACTAAGTTCCTATAAGGCAGCAGGAAGTTGATGACATGGCTTCTGCTCCAGCTCAATCCTGACAAAATAGATTTATAGTGCTGCTAAAATAACACATCCTTGACATGCAGATGATTGGTGAATGACAGACTTTGAATCACCTGGTCCACCATTACTGAGAATTTGCTGATGGGTTGTCAAGTGTGTGCACCTTTAAACATCGAACATAGCGTCCTATATTCTGGAGTCATGTAGAGAGAAATATGGGCAAAAAAGGGAAAAAGAGACAAGTGGATGGATGGATGGATGGATAGAAGAGGAGAGAAGAGAAGAGAAGAGAAGAGAAGAGAAGAGAAGAGAAGAGAAGAGAAGAGAAGAGAAGAGAAGAGAAGAGAAGAGAAGAGAAAAATAAAGTCGAACATGCAGAGGTAAGCGGGAGATAAAGGAGTAAAAGACTGAGAGCCTGGGAGAAATCATTCTATTTAAGATGCTCTACTTGGTTTCAAGGGCAACTGATTCTGAAACAACAAAATATAAAACCTGTGTGTGTTTGTGTGTGTTATGGTGTATTAGGGTGTGTAGTGTTAGGCTTGGATTACAGGCACTTAGCTCACAGCGATATACTAGTCTCATAGGCGCGAGTACACCTCTCCGCATACTGATTAGACACAACTGTCTGTGTGAGAAAGAGAGAGTCTGAGTGTATATATGCTTGTGAATTTGTGGATGTGAACATGGATGCAGGCAACAACTGCGTGTATTTGTTTGTGTGTGCAGCCACTGTTGTCAGCCCTGCAGCAACTGATAAACACATAACAAATTCTTCCACACACTCAACATCAGCCATTAGCTTTCTCTGCTAATTGCCATTGGAAATGAGCATTTTGGCTATTAGCCCCTTTTCACAAATTGCCAATGGAAATTAGGGTATTACCACTTAGTGTTGTGAGGCAATCGCTAAGGAACGAAGTAGCATGGCCTACTTTTCAGAGAGGCATTTCTGCAATGTAAAAGGCACAAGTGAAGCAGTGTACGGTGCAAAAATTTCTATGATGTATTTTTGTACACCAAATTTTCTTGAAGGACTTCATCCATTGAAAACTACCATATTTTTATGATAATTTACAGACTGTTTACAGACAGTTTTTATTTGTGTCTTCTTCATATCATCAAGAAGGTTAATTGATGCTCAAAAACTAGAATGCTCTCTAGTTTGAACCTCTCCTGATAGCAAGCCTCCTTTGATTCCACATTATCTGGGTGTTTATAGTGTGCACCATAATGGTAAATGGACTTCAGCTTATATAGTGCTTTTCTAGTCTTCCAACTACTGAAAGTGCTTTTACACCACATGTCACACCCACCCATTCACACACTGATGGTAGTGATGATTGCTATGTAATATCATCCATCAGAAGTAACTAATCCCATTCATACACCACCACTGAAGCAGCGGGAGCAATTTGGGGTTAAGTGTCTTGCCCAAGGACACATCTGACATTTGGCCAGCTGGGGAGCGCACCCTTGACCTTCTGGTTGAGAGGTGACGACTCTACCAATTGAGCCACAGCTGCCTCCCATAAATAAAGATCTTATTTTCACAGTTTCACATAGACTATAGAGCTGTTTGGAAATGATGTAAGGAGCATTGGGACTACCCAGGGACACTCCAATTAGCAAAGTCACCCTCTAAGACACGCTAAATTGGCAGGTCATCTCCAGAATATTTATCTCCATTTTGCTATGACTTTCACTAAAAACAGTGATTATAACCCATTGGGAATAAGCCAATCAATACCAAGTACAAAAAAAATGCTAATTAAGTGTGCAAGATTGTCTTTTATAATGCAATGCCAATACAATAAAGATGAGGTCTATTTTTAAACCCGGAATGAAGACAAAAACTGAAATAGTCTCTCAAGGGAATAAATATAGTATAAGAGGAAACAAATATATATATATATATATATATATATATATATATATATATATATATATATATATGATAGAAATGTGGTAAAACATTTACAAAAAGTAAATCACTATTTTAAAAAATGGCTAACAATTAATAAATAAAAAAAACAGAAAACTACTTCAGTTAAGGTAAAAATGCATAAACAATGAAATGTGGGGATAAACATTCCAGCATAACAATCTAAGAAACTTATAGGATCTGTATTCATGCTGAACAAACCCCATAAAGAGCAACATTGTCTCTTTTGTTGTACAAAGCACTTGGTCCAGATTTGCAGTGTGCATCTGATAACTCAGACGCACCTATAGTGCACACAATTTACAAGGAAGGAAAAAAATAAAAAATAAAAAATCCTCCCCGTTCAACAGAAACAGCTTGGCCTGATACACCATCTGCTGAAAGCCAAGAGTGCTCATGGCATTCTCTTTGGTGTATGTCTGTCGTAAAGATCAACTCTAAAGGATGTCGCAGAGGACAAAATTTGCTTCTACATTACTCTCTGATACCAGCAAGTTTGTTTGTATCAAGGCAGGACACTCACATCAGGTTTAACCTTTTACACAGCAGTCTCTGTATGCTGAAACTGCTGTTAATGTACAGTTTTAATTCAAAGTGTTAAGTACGTAACCGCTCTTCATTTTAAAGTCATTTCAATGTGTCTCATCCTTCCATAATCATCAGTCTGATAAGGTGGATAAATAAAGGTTGTTTGCAGAGGGTGGGATGGAAACAGTGTTGTTGACAGAGATAGATGCTGTCAATATCAAGCTTCAGGAGTTTTCATGGTGACATAGAGGACAAAAATCAGCTAATGCTACTTTATAAACACAGAAGATTATAGACTATTGCACATGTAACTTTGAATGCATGTACTTGCATGAACACACACTTGCATACTTAAGCACATATGCAGTTGAATAAGATACACAAGATAAGCTTCACTGCTTGAAAAGTTCATGAAAAGTTGCACTGATTCCTAACTGGAAGTGGAGCTAACCAGCAGACATTAGCAGTTTTATTCATGTATTTATCTTATATAAGTGTGTCGCCTGTTTGGTAACCTGTTTGCCCTGATTTAATTTTTGAACATTTTTGCACCCTTATGCTGCTCTAAACCATGATATCATCATCTCCTCAAAGTGCAACATTGCTCCAAGTGTATTTAGAAAATATTTCACGCTCCATCTGCTGAAGTTCATTGACTGATTGTTAGTAGGAGGCATGCCTTGTGCGGTGACAAATTCAAACTGAAGAAGCTAAAACCTGCAGTTACTACTTGGATATATTTTTTACATTTCTTAATAATATAAAAAAATCCATTGGTTATTTCTTTCTAACTTGAGCTCCCAGCCAACTCCTTTATGCCATGCTGTGTCGAAATAAAAACATTGACTATACCATCCACTTACACCCTGCCAGCAGCGAGTTACATTCTTTCTGCTTCCACAACAGTCTGAATTCTGAGAGTCATGGAATCAATGCACTTCCCCTGAGACCCTGTCAATACATCAATAAATCCCTACTGACTTCCCAGCACACATCCATGTGTTCAGCTGGCAAATTCTGCAGCTACTTTATTCTCCAAATATCAGCTTCTTCAGCTTCTTCCAGCGGTGCTCTACTGTGTTGAGGTACAGGGATGTGCAGAGGCTTTTAGAAGGGCAGGGGTTCAAATTGACAAAAGGGCTTTTTTTAATTGAATATATAATACCCCTGAAATTACTAATTTTGCAACACTGGTAAAGGAACAATAAACTCATAATTAAGGGTAGTTCAAAACGTGATGCGTAAAAGTGAATTAATTATACATGGAAATCATTTATAGGAGCTTTTTTGGAGTTAAGAGTGCGTAGAATTATTCTTTCAAGTGTCAGTGTTTTGTACTGTGGGTCATTTCCAATGCAGTTAGAAAGTGTCTCTCAAAAGGCAGATCAGGAGCATTAGAAGGGTTTTGACTGCAACAGGAGGCCACACCATAACATGTGGTCGCTGTAGTTCTATTGGTGAATGGTTTGATTGTAAGATGGATGCTAAGGAAAGCAAGTTATCCATTAGCCTGCCTACACAGCCCCCCAGTGGCTTCACGTTTAGGCATAGCCAATACACAAATAATGTATTTCAATTAAATTTTCCTCACATGTTAACCATCCCTCTGACATATCACCTTCAGAAACTCAGCTAATTACTGCTGGTAAAGATGAACTTCCTCTTTGTTACCTCCCCTCCTGTTCATCTCACAACACCTCTTATAGAAGGTTGAGAAAGAGCTTGTTAGCTAGCTTAGCCTACTGTACTGTTTAACTTCTTTATTAAGGCTACTTTTCGACTCACATTCACTCCAACATCCATATTCTACTGATGCCTAATGTTACATCACTAGCATAATTTATACATGCTAATGAAAAGTGATGGAGGCACATTTTAAACGGCTGAACAGTTCAAACAAAGAGAGAACTCTTTCTGCCAAATAGCGTAAAGCTTTTTCTAAAGCCCATAAATACAAGATTAAAACTTCAAAGGGAACATATTGTGAAAAATCTACATTTACAGTGTTTTTGAAAATATATTTGGGTAACCTGAGTGTCTACCGACCCACAAAATGCGAAATAAATCCATCCAGTCCTTTGTTTGGGGTCTGCATAAGTCTTACAACACAGAGAAAATGTTTTCAAATTTGCTCAACTTGTGATGTCACTAGTGGGATTCTGGTTAAAAAAAAATCCCCTCCCCTCCCCTGATATCTCCACCCATGGACTCCACCCCCAGCCTAGATCAAAACCTTTGCGCAGGTCCGCCATTTTTATTCTCGCTACAGAGGAGTGAAGTCTACCGGGAAAACTCAAGGGGGGCTCATTGCATTTAAAGAGACACACACACCAAAATGGAGCGTTCTGAGAGAGTTGGTTTATACAGGGTCACAAACAGTAGCAGAGCGAGTGTGGGGGCAGAAGGTGCGGCCGCCCCGGGCCCACTGTTGTCTCAAGGGGCCCACTTTGAGCCAAATTTAACATGCATTTTGTTATTTTGTTGAATTTTCGAATAAAGTTAGTTTGACTAGGTCTGAGTCTCTCTTTTCTTTTGCCGCAATCAAGACACACAATGTATTTTGTAGAGCAGAGAGGGGCCCCCCTCCACTGCCAAGGGGGTTCTCAACTTCGGCAACAAACAGCACCAGCAGGTGCTGTGGCCTGTTTGTAATGTCATTGATTCCACCTCTTAGCACCCCCTTTGCTGGGCCCCCGCTGCTGTCTGGAGTTTTAAAAACCTAGTCGTCTGTCTGCTTTATTTCTGTTTACCTCGCAGCTTTTTGTAACATTTAAAGTGTAAAAAACTAAATAAAAAATGTTTTCTCATTGACTACTCAACCCTCAACAACTCAACCTGGCAAGTCTCCTCCCGTTGCTAGCTCCACTAACGTAAACGCTACTAGCCAAGCAAATAAACATGTTAGCGTGGAGCACCCAGCTAGCTCCGTGCAGGAAAGCAACAGTGCTGATGAAAACTTAATTGGTAAACTGTTTCATCATTATTTGAGATTACGCTTAGATGCTGGTCTTTTGTTTGTGGGTGCATGTGTTGTAGACCGCCTGTCTGCTTGGTTATTGTACTGTATGAACGGCAGGCCATTGCTTGCACACTGTTTACAAAGTTTGTTGTCGTGTGTGGGTTGATAATGTGTGGTTTTATTGTATTGTCTATTTGGCTGTGTGGCTGGATGAGCGTCTAACTTCACTGAATGTCAAACTGTAGTTGCCTTCTATCTTTGGTTTCCCGTCCGGCTAATTAAGTCTGCTTTACTTGTTTAATCGGTGGAATATGCGCACAGACATATCAGCACTTGTTCTGCTTAAATATCAGCAGGTCACTCACTGATAAGTCCCTGTCACTGTACTAGCACCCTTTGTAATCTGCAGCGGCATTTCTCTTTGTCCCGCCCCGTCTTGTATCTCCATACAGCCGATATTATACCATAAATGCTATACTATATTACTATATAGGCTACAGCATATGCTATATAGCCTATAGACAGTTTAAGGGCCCACTATTGGTCCCCGCCCCCTCTGCAATGAGCCAAAGGCTCCGCGCCTGGTCACAAACCTCCTCTGGTGCTTGATTCATATTATTTATGACCAAAGCACAGCACATGTGTTCCATTTGGACCAGAGGGGACTGTTGTAAAAGGTGGAAATAGGGTATAATATGTCCTCTTTAACAACAGATGTAATTAAACTTTGACCACATACTTGATTCCTGCATCTGCCTCAGAGTAACTCATCGTCACAATGACCAAGTGCCTATGCATTGCATCTATGCGTGTATGTGTCTGGGCTGGTGGATGTACACTCGCAGCTGCAGCAGAGTGAGGAGAGGGCATCACGCTGACCTGGATCAAATTTCTTCCGACCTGATATTCTTATTTCACCAAATATTGGCGGGCTAGGCTGTGTGCAAATAGTAAATTATTTATTATTCCAAAAAGCGCTTTCTCTATAGAGGGCACGGCAGTTGTTTAAGCCCCTCTTTTGTCTATGTGTGCACATTCCTATTGAGTTATGAGTATTCTGAAGTTCACTTAAGTGAGCAAACATTAATGTTTTTCTTCAGAAGGAATCTTGAAATGATGCATTCTCTCTGTTTTGGTTGTGTCTGACTGAAAGAAGGTAAAATGCAGCAATGAAGGAATGCAGCTGGATGGCAAAAACACCAAGGTACACTCAGGTAAAGTGGAGCTGAGTTCATGTTTTAAGAAAACATCCCTGAGACGATTGCAACAGCACCCTGCACTATTTACAGGATGAAAGAGTCCCTGGGATCAGGCTGTTTATACCAAATTCTGACCTTGTCATCAGGATACCTCAAAAGAAAGTGGATATTTTAAACTAGGGAGAATTTATCCACTCCTTTGGGGTTCAGTTTTGCTGAAAATATGTTGTTTCATGTTCATGTTAGACAGGAGTGGAACCATGGATTGACTTTAGCAAGGTTTCTCATCCACTTGGAGGCTTGAAAGTTGTGCTTTCTGCAATGTCCCTGCGAGCATTGCATCAGCTTATACACATTGTTTCATGACTTCTTCTGACATCTCTGAAGAACAAGAGGCCCTTGCCCATAGGACTACTTTGTTTTCTCTTCCCAGGTGCCTTGTGCATTCTAAAATTGATTTCATGACTTGTGTGAGCTAAATTAAACACTTGTGCTTGGTTGAGTGGGTAATAAGAGTAGATTTAGAGTCATTTCTGATGTATATTTCATGCTCTGTCATATTTATAGATATCTGGAGCGTTTGAGTTGTAAATGTCATGAAGTCTTTTAACTAAAAACAATGACATCTGACTCTATTTAAGGGCCAGTTTGGCATTTCCAGTTAGCTGTGACACCAGGGCAAGTTGGTTTAAGCCTTGCTTGAGGCGGTGAATATCACTGCTCCATTCTCAGTGCAAATACAACCACAATACCACCTCGGCTGTGGGAAAAGACCTGACCATGGTATGAGAAACATGAACACACTGACCTCAGTGTGCTGTATGAGACTCCAGAGTTTATTCAGTGAGTAAATATCACAGCAATATATAACACGAGCCAAGACACCGGTGAGACTCAATCACACACTGCCAGTCACCATGCACATTATCCCCTAAAGGCAAACAATACAACTCTATGCTATAAATATGGGCTTTAAATACTCCCAGGAAGGAGATCTTTCACAGCAATGAGGGTTTGTATTTGCCTGCGGTTCAATATAAAAGCCTAAGAGTTTTTCTTTCTTTCTAAATGACCTGATGCTTCCCAATACCTTCTCACAATTATAGAATTGTTGTTTTTTGTGTGATTTTATTGTAGCACATGTAAACCTGGACAAAATGGGTTAGAGCAAAAGTGTGTCTTTGGGCCAAACATATTAAGATTAACATAATTAACATGTCATTATAAATAATTTACTACCTTTACTTGATCCCTTTTTTCCTGTTGGTTGACTTGAATATATTTACATGTGTACTGCCACGTGGTTAGGACTTCACACAAAACAAATATTTAAACACATAATATTGAGGATTGCATGTTTTTTTGCTTCTATTCAATGCGTTCAAAATGTTGAATGATAAAACCATTCAGCTCTTGGTGCTCTCTCAAAAATAACCAGAGAACATTTCGGAGTAACATTTTAAAAGCAAGAAAAACAGACTCTACATTCTGTATATGGTTGAAACCGTAATATTAGCTGCTGCTTCTTCATGCAATAAATAGTCTGTGATTAAATGTGTCCATCCTAACATGTTGTATTCGGGCTTTTCTTCAGTATTTGGTAGGGGTGTAAAGGTACACGTACTCGGACCGGACCGTTTCGGTACAGGGCAAACTCAGACACACCGCACGCGGACCGATCTGAGTATGCGCGGAACAGAAGTGCTGTAATCTGTGTTCCCACACGGACCGCAAAGCAGAAGCACACCTCAGTGTGAAGGAAGGCTGCGGCCGTGGATATGGGACGCAACTTTTAGTTAGTAAATTGTAAAAAAGTTCAAACATAAACTGTGCAGATTACTAGTTCCTCGAGCCCTGTCGGTTTGGACAGTTTCATATAACCGAGATGGAGTTCTTTTTACGGACTGACTCTTAAGTTTCGTTTTCGTTTTCAGCGATGATCCCGCTCCAACAGCGCTGCTGCGCAAAAGGGGAGACACGTCTGTGTGGGAGCATAACCTGCAGCAAGATAGAATGAACCCCCTCCCTCCCCAACAGACAGCCTTTTGCTAATAATTCTGAACGGGCCAAAGCCATAACAAATGCCGTTAAAGTTCTTATATCGACAGAGGGAAATATTAATAGTTCTGCGATGAATCTGTCCCAGATGTGATTATGTTTATTATGTGCTCAAAGGGCATTCAAAAAACTGTTGGCTTAATAAACTAAAAGGTGTCAGTGTAATTTAAAATAAATATTATTACATATAGGCTATATTAATTACTTCATTTCATTCTAAAATGCTTTATGTCATTCATATCTTTTATTTATTGGAGAATCTTTTGGTTGAAGGATGCAGCATAAGTTTATTATTATTTCTTTTTTACAATGTTTAATTTAAAATGTTATTAAAAAGTAACCTGAGCAGGTGTTCAAGTCTGAACTGTCGATGCTGCACTTAGCCCAATGTGTAAAAGGGAAATTCTAAGTGATCCTAATAAAGAAAAAAAAAGTGTTGCATGAGGTCCCTTTACTGTACCAAAAATGTACCGAACCGAAGCTTCAAACCTTGGAACCGTACCGAAACGAAATTTTTGTGTACCGTTACACCCCTAGTATTTGGTGATTTTTTTTTTTACATGAAAGCGAGAACATGTATATAAAAAAGTTAGAAGATCATGAACCTGGTGATGAGCACATATAGAGCACGTATCGAAACTCAGCCACTTTCCAGAGGGTCTTTGCCTGGACATTCTGGCAAAGGCAGAATCAATTATAGACACGCACCCAAACTAATATCCCAGACCATGATTAGAAACAAATTGGTTACAGCAACAGCAATGGTTGATCAATACCCTAATTTACGAACGATCAATGAGCAGCCAGAGCAATACAAATATGAGAAAATAAAAGAAAAACATAGAGCTTATTGAAGTCTAACAAGCACACATCACTTCAGTCAACTGTTAAACATGAGGCCCATGCAGAACAATGGCACATGATCATACAGCCACACACAAACACACACTTTAATCTTTGATTTTATTTATCTATTTTTTTTTTCCAATTGAAAGATTGCTTCAAGGACAAGAGATAAAAAGTGTTCTTTATATCTGTAATAATCTTTTCATTTTATTACCTGTTCTTACTTGAGTCCTAACTTAGTTTTATCACCTCTTCTAACTTTTTATTACTGTACTCCAAGTGTGGTTAAATTGTTCCATAAACTCAGCAGTTATGTGACTGCACCGCCTTTGCAGAAATGCCAGGTCAAAAATGTCAACTGCATCCTTTCCTCTTTTTTGCAGAGTATGGATTAGGACCTGGTCACAACCACCACAGTACACGGGGGTTCTGTTATACATCGATTACACTGTACACCCCATTGTTTCCATTGTATTATGGTTTACGCAGATATGTAAACCTCATCCTGTACCTGTATTTTGAATACTGAATAATGGATATTCACATAAATATATGTGTAAAATATTTCAACATTATTGTATATATTTTACTATGGTTACATGTCCTGTACACTTTTACAATTTAACTTTGAGCTTCGACCGACATGTCCACATTTTGACATTCCTCAGCACCACTTCGACTGCCAAACACTCACACCAAAGACAAAATAAAGTGACTCACCAAAGGGTTGGTGGTTCGGATCCCTCCACTTCCAGGTAGTCGTACTTCTCCTCAGTCTGGAAGTCTGTAAAGATGACAGAGATGGTGTCTCCAGGTTCGGCCAATAGGATCCAAGTACAGTCGGCCTGGTTACCATAGTTGCCGGGGTAACCGGGACTGGTCACCACCCCACTGCCGCCCCTCACAGTGCCCCCACATGTGTCCTCAGCTGTCAATCAAATCAGAGTGACAAATAGAAAACCTGGGTTAGGGAGAGGAGGAGGGACTGAGGGGCGGACTTTGTTTAACTTTAACTTTTTGCTTTTTGGACCAATTATTATTCTTTCACGGCTATATGAGATGGGGCGGTCAGTTACCAATCCTATCACTAAGTTTATTTAGCCAATTCGCAATTTCGATCTCAGTACAACTGGCTTACTTCCTCATCCACGCAGGTAGATTAAAGGTAGGCCGGCCCAACTCCCCACTCTTCTCCCTTCTGTCTATGTTCTCAAGTCTTATTGTTATTTTGTGGCTTGAATCAAAGAAATGAATGCCTTTCTCATGACACAAACTGTCAAGTCATATTATAAAACCATATCATGAAAATATGGAGCTCTTACACTTCTGGTACGAAGTAGATTTGAAAAATGTCCTACTAATAGTAATAAAAAACAGTCTCTTAGTTCTTTCAGCTCTTTTACATTAATCAATCCTATTTCTTAGAGCCAGTTAAAATCAGGAGTGGGATTTACGGGTTAAACTGCAGTTCCTGTCACACTCAGAGCTGCTGTCCTCTCCTCAAATAGCAAGTTAAGTTTCCTTTCCTCCAATCACAGAGCACCGCTCTCGTCTCCTCCAATCACCACCAAGGAACTTTAAGTTCGACTGTTTCCCAATTGGCTGTTTTAGTGTCAGTCAAACAGTTAATTCTCAATTAGTTTCAGAACATGAACACCAGATGTGATGATAGATTTGCCTGAGTATTTTTAATTGTGGATCACATCTGATTGGTAGTAAATGCTAGTACTGATTACTGTATAACAGATAAAGACACATGGATTGCGCTGTGCACACGGCATAAATTATACACATATAATTTATACAGATACACTCACAGATAAAAAACATACTACATTGGACCTTTTTGTCCCACTAGGGCATTGGCTGTTTGGCTAGGTATTAAGAAAGACTGAGCTCAATTTGCCTCCCCAGACACGTAAGTGAACATTTGGGAATTTTTGCCCAATTTTAAGCAAAATATTCTTTAAAAACAAAGGGATGTTTTTAATTTAAATTGTATTCATAAAAGCAAATTGAGCCCAGTCAAATATCCAGTGCCCCAGTAAGACTAGATACAATGTTGAACCTTTTTTTCAGAGAGCGTAAACATCCAACTGTAAACATGGTATAAATTATAACTGTATAATTTATAGTTATACATAAAAGAGGCAATACTGTATGTACACTCTTACAGCTGACATGGATTTTCCAACACCAGTGAGTGCAATTCAGGATGACACGTGATTTATTTTACTCTCCAACATTGATATAATCAGCGTTTAGAGAAGACAGAGAAACACCAGATGTGTGTCGTCCTCCAACTGCACTCACTGATAAGCTGAAAAAAGGCACGTCCTTTATAAGAGTGGAGACAGGCGCTGTCAGGTACACATGCACGTCCTTTGGGATCATCCAGGCACTGATGCCTTTGGGGGGAAGGGGTGCATGTACAGATGACAGAGATAAGGTAGGGGACCAAGCCAGACTCCACCCACAGGAGGGGGACAGAGAAAAACTGTGGTCCGAGACTCACATTGAGCAACAGACAGTAACCAATAGAAGTGAATAGACATCAGTTAAAAGATGTTAAAAATTGGACAGAACAGAGTTCACTAAGTAGAGACAGGAAATACACAGAGGATAACAGGGGAACATGAATAGATAGGAACAAACGGAGACAAACAGAAAAAGGAGAAAGTGGATTGAAATAGAGTTGGTACAAACTGTATGAGAGAGGAGACAGGATGAAACAAAAGAAGTGGTTTGAAAAGAATCTTAAGATAGACTGAGCCTTGTTCAATAGACCAGAGCATGAAGTCAGGATCAATACACTTTTCATTATTGTTTGTTTCTCATTAGGAATGATGCCAGTATCAAAGTGAGTTCACACAAGCTGGTGACAAGATGTGCATTGTACCAAACTTCAGGCGCTGATGCATTGAGTGTTAGAGTACAGAAAAGCAGTGTTTTTTTACAGATTCATCTATAGGCCACAGACAGACAGACAGACAGACAGACAGACAGACAGACAGACAGACACACACACACACACACACACACACACACACACACACACACACACACACACACACACACACACACACACACACAGAGATAGACCAATCCCTTATTCATATAGACATCCATTCTGCATCTAGACAGTTGAAGAGATTTGTGTAAATGACCCCACACTGCCAACCAAGACCTGCTGAGATCCCTTCACATACGCAGGAGAGCAATGATGCATTAGTTTGTGTGTATGTGTGTGTGTGTGTGTGGGGGGGGGGGTCTCCTCTGTGGGAGGGAGAGAGAGAGAGAGCTGCTTCCAGGATGACAGCTGTCACAGGTTTATCATGACGACAGGACCTCCGCGCGCACTGGCGGACACGCACCCGCTCTGCACACATACTCACACATACATACTGTACACACACACACCAGCTCTGCACACATACACACACCTCCTCCAGCCCCTTAGACTATTGATGTTGTGCTGACACTTGACTGACATGCGGAAATGCCTCGAGGTGCACTGAGGTGTGGCTCTTATTAAAGAGCAGGAAGTTAACTTGTTAAAATGAGAGATTACTAAACAAGTGAGCAGCTCTCATGTAGACCGGACCTTTGTTGAATTTGACATTATGAAGTTGTAGCATTATGGGTCTGAAGCTATAATGTTTTGGCTTGTTGTCAGTCAAAATCCACTTGTACGCTTTATAGAACAGAAAAAGGTTTATCATTACTTCAAATAAGAACTTGAACACTAATGTAGAAGTGAAGCAATTTTGAAACCTACGTGAGGATCCCATGCGATCATTTCAGATGACACATGATGCAATTAGGCTCGTCTGTAATTCAGTTGTGTGTCGTTTTGTAACGACAGGGCTGTGCAGAGCCTGCTTCAGGAGCAGCTGCTCTAATAAAAAGTGACATTTGTTGGATGTTCAGATGGGGAGGGTGAGGCGTCCACATACCTTAGGCCAACACTGATTACCTTCTGTTAAATGCCTGCTCCTCCGACATGGAACCAGTCAGCTCTGCATGTTGCACCTGCTAATTTAGGATGCTGCTCACACCTTCCTGCTCCATCAATCATGATGGGACATTGTTTGACAGTGTGAAATATTACTGTCTCAATCGCATCATTCTCTGGTGCCTTTCTCTCCTCACAGCTGCAGTATAAGATCAGTCAAATACACTAGTGTTAACTTAACAGCATGGCAAATTTAAAAAAAAAAATCATTATGAACTAAGGTATTTTTCATTTTGATTTTCTTTTTGTAATGACTCAAACTTAGGGGCCTGTGTTCAAGAAAAGTGTATTGAATGAGTCATTTTCAAATTCCTGGAACCCCACTCTATCTGAAGAAGAAAAATGTAATCAGATTAAAACTACACAGAAGTCTTATAAGCTTATAGTGGAAATCTTTAAATCCAATAAGTATTTAAATTAATCTGTGGGAGACAACTGAGGAGGCCTTAGGTCACTGCGGCCCCATCCAATGCAAGAATGGAGTTTGAAAAGAGAGACATGTGAATAAGATTGATTAAAATGAATTTCAGCTGACAATAGTGACTGATACTTGTTGAGAACACCAAGCAGAAAAAGGTGAACCTAAATCTGTATGTATTTGCTAGTTTGAAGCAACTGTATAATGGCATATGGTCACGACATCTCCCAGATAAGCACAGCTTTAAATATACGACATTGTTATGTTGTTAATCTTGTTAAAATTTTCACATCCTTTATAATTCTCTCTTGCATCCTTCATTAGCATTTTAGGTGATATTATTGCAAAATCCTACTGAGAGAGTCAAAAGCTAACACTACAGGGACAGAAACTATGTCAGGTCACAGTGTTGTGAATTGTATTATTGGTTCTTGGGAAAAATGGAAGAAAAATCCAAAAACACAAGCTTCATTTCTGCAAGAGTCATGTTAATAAAATTCTGAGGCATTCAAATGTAGACAAACATACTTAGCATTTAGCAGCCCTTTCGCCCCACCTGCCCTTCTGGCCTAAAAGTGAAAACTCAAATACTGAGCTTTTACTTGAATATAAAGTGTTAAACATTTGCAAATCAAGAAGATAAAGGAGTTTGGGCAAAAATCTTCTTACAGACGAGTGTTTCTGATCGTATATTTTTAACATCTAACATCTAACATCTTAAATCTTTTTAAGTGTGGGCTTTTCTATTCCCCGCTTTTGCTTCAGTAGGCAACCTGGGGAGGATGAGCTCATGCTCGTGCCCCATAGTGACTGACCCACAGGAGGAGGGAAAGTGTATGCAAAGGAGGGCGTTTGAGTGTGCCTCTGTGTTTGAGAAGAACAGAGAGTGAAAGAGAGAGGTAGTGTTAGCCATGTTGCCTTCATTTGTTATCACATCAGTGAGCTAGTGTTGCCCTTTTGTTGCCTTCTGGTCCTTCTAGCTCACTTTTCAGTTTTTATTGTTGTAGTACCACTTTGCTTTTCCCCCTGCCGGTCTCTGTTTGCAATCCTCCTCCTTTCTTTCTGAATTATGATTATTTTTAAAGTTAAACAGCACATCTCTTTCCTAGTCCATCCTCTTTCCTACTTGATTTTTCTTCCTTATCATCCCGGGCTTTCTTACGCCCCCATCCCCTTTTCACCCTCCCTTGCTCCGTCTCTCTCATGGCCTGCGGTGCTTTGATCACTCCTTCTTAGCCTTCTTATCCAGCCTCCCTCTCTCCCATCCGTTCATCCCCACTTCCCCACTGTGCTGTCATCAATATCACAGTCATCTGAGGATTCCCTCTTTATCCTTCTCTGTCTCACTGTGTCTTCCTTTAAGATCTTACTCTCTCTCCACCTCACTCTCCGTCCCCTCCCTCCCTCCCTCCCTCCCCCTCTTTCTCTCTGTTGATTGATTTTCTGTTTAATGGCTTCTCTGGCCTCGTCTCTTTCTCTCCCCTCTTTCACGCTCACCATTTCTTTCCCCCTCTTCCTTCGTTCTGTCCCATAACTCCATTCCTTTCCTGCATTACTTTGATAGGCAGATCACTATCACTATCAGATGCATAAACACACACACACCGAACGCACGCACACACACACGCGCACACACGCACGCACGCACGCACGCACACACACACACACACACACACACACACACACACACACACACACACACACACACACACACACACTTCAATCACAGAAGACTCGGTGTGCTGTCAGCCTCTAAGGATTATGGGCCATCTACATCATCCTCTCCTCTCCTCTGTCTTCAGGCTGTATCTATCCATCCCTTCTGCACCCTTATCTACATCCACCCACCCATCCATCAACCTTTTGCCCCCCATATGCTGTAAAGCTGAATATATATAGCTATGAGTCTCCATCCCTCATCACTCTCTCCGTACGTTTAATACCTCAGTTTACCTGCTATGAATGAATGAACAGGCAAGAGGAGGCCTGTTTGACATGTGCCAACAAATGATGCAGCATCATTTTTATTTTTCAGAAAATTCCCACGTAGTCGGAGGAGTTACATGACTCTCATCAAGCTTCCTGTGCAGCTGCATGGTGAGCTGTGCTGCCTGAATGCACAGAAGATACAGTTTCACTTTCCCCACACTGTCATGCCATGAGGACCTTAGGTAACCGCTCTGGATGTATAAGAACATCTTAAAGACAGATCCATCAGACATATGAAACTAGTGATGGAACTGGTGTAATTTGTCAACAGAATTCCCACTTTTCTTTTGGATTAAGTCCAGTTCCAACATGTGTATATAAGCAATTCAAGGAAAAACAAAGGATAGAAAAAACACAAAAATTAAATTTTTACATCATGAATCAACATCATTCTACAATTCTACAATTCATTCAGCAGATGTTTTCATCCAAAGTGATATATATTTGTCAAAGTGAGTATATCATTGTCAAAGCCTCCCGAAATGTTAAATAACTCCGGAAGTAATAGCCCCTTACACATTGCCAGTTCAAAGCAGGATATTTATGCACCTGTAATGCTTCTTCAGCCAGCATCAAAGGTAGAAAAAGAGGGATAACAGGGGCGAGACGGTGACAATGTATAACTTCAGAGAAAGCATGGCAGAAAAGCGATTTGTGTGTGCATGTCTGAGCATGTCTGTATGTGAAGCTCCCCCTGCTTATGACACTCAGAGCTCATAGTTCCGTAACACAACATTAAATCACACACTGTGACACCAGTATCACACTGTTGCAGATTCAATGTAAAAAGTAAAAAGGGACAAAGGTGACTTTACTTTGAGTTAGGGAACTCTCTGGTATTTCTTGTCCAAAGTGCTTTGAAGTTAATGTTAATTCATTACTAATGTTCTAGTTTTTAATTTATAATCATCTGTTTTTATCCATTTTAATTTTTTTCCCCACTCCTGAATGTTTTTTTTTCCTCATACAAGAAGTATTGCCTCTATTTGCCTTTAATGATGCTACAGTCCAGCCCTGTGTGGAGCAGGAAATTGGACTGTTCTTCAAGAGTGGCTTGTTCATTCAAGTGTGAATAAAACAGAAGTCTACCTTCAGCATAGTTTTCCAGAAGTGCATACAGCATCCAGCTATAGGTGTGAAAAAGTAGCCAGCTGGTAAACCAGCTGCAAAAAAGGGAAGGTGACTACAAAAGGGTTTCATCTGCAAATGTCACCCCGTCAAAAACAAACAGACCTAGTTATTGAAATAAGTGTATCTTAATTGTGTGTGGTTTTTTCATGGATAGATGACTTGAAGTGGTGCATAAGGACAATTAGGGACGTCCATTTCAAGCCAAAATAGTATTTAAAGTCACTGTAAAACTATTTCAGGCTTATTCAAAGGCCCCCACTCTCCATTGAATCATACTTTTTATAATGTTGGGTCTTTGAGTCAGTTGGTGCTGGGTTCAGCCTCAGGCAGTGACTCTTTTTTAACTTAACAAATACACTTGTGGCTGTGTTCAAAGTTACGTTTAGTCTGCTTGTCCAGACCCACATGATAGTCATTTCTGCCACACAAACCTACCATTATCAGGACATCCGCACAGACCCCCGTCTGGTCGGCCACAGCATTAACCAACACATGCTACTGGAAGCAGGAATTCATAAACTTATAATCCACCTGGCCTACATTCTACGTTATGTGCATGTTTACATTTTACAGTCATGTAAACTGTACATGCACAGTCTGCATTTTTCTCCATTTCCAAATCTCATAGCGCTTCACCCATATTAACGGCATTCAACTTTGTGTACATTATCAACTCAGTAACTTCTTGTTCTGTTCCCATAAAGCTATTCTTCCATATATATTGGCATCATATTTTTCTATCGCTCCTTTAAACCTCGTTAGAAACATATTGGTTGCTCCCCTCAGCTTGCCAGCGCTGCATTTTAGATGATCAGTCATAGAGTTTAGAGAGCACACACACACCCACACACAACTAGTCACCATGCTGACCTTCAGCTCCTCCCACCATCTGTCCACAAATCAAAGACCAGATGCTATCTGCCAGTCAACCAACAGCGCAACATTTAGACCAATTAGAGCAAAAGAGTGATTTAACGGTGAATCACCAGGAGACATTAAAAGAGGAGGCATTGATTGATAGATTGATTGCTCATGATTATTATTCTTACACAAGCCTTTTGACCCTCTTTAACTTTAGATTGCTGGGAACAGATAAAGTGAGATAAATCTGAATCACATAATACTGCATTATTGATATCGTTTGACCCCTACTAAAGTTGTGTAAGAGGTCAGATATCATTTCTTGCTTTTGTAGCATAGGTTTATTTATTCTGTGTACAGCAAACAGTGTTTTAATTTCACATTGTAACGAATACACTTTAGAATTTAAAGTGAATAACTGCCAAAAAAAGTGACCAATAAAGTAGTGTAAGATTGCTGTGCATTGCTCTAAACAGAATCACAGTGTAAACAGGATATGTTTTGCATGTTTTAATTTGTATAAATGACAACATAGTGTTGTTTTGTTCCAGTTTCAGGGAGATAACAGTCAGTTACAAATATATTACAAAATCCAGTACACAATCTAGTTTAGTGGCCTTTCACTGTAAATGGGCACTGCTCTTGCTCTTCTGACTGTTATCTTACATGTACCTGTAAGTTCCTCTTTCAAACAACATTGTGTAACGACATCTATTATCAACAGTATATCAAAATTTCTACAGTCAGAACACAATTTACCTCTGCATAAAGCAACATAAAAGGAGTAGCTGTAAGATTGACTGTGGAAACTATAGCAACGTATGAGTATAAGTGTACCAGAGAACCTCTGTTCTCTGCATTGTGAAATGTCAATATCCACAAAATCCCAGTATCACTTCAATTAAGGGGCATTATGTTTCTGTTAACAGGCACAGTGCAGATCCTGTGGCTAAACCACCTTCTTGCCAAACTGGCTGGAACCTAATTACTGCTGTAAAACGTGCAATTAGATGAAGGTATCAAAAGGAGGGAGGTAAGACTTTTATAAATAACTGACGAATCAAATGCAGGCAGAAGAGAGGGACGTATATGATAGGTTAAGAGTAAAAACAAAACAAGGTGAATTCAGTAAAAACCACTTTATGTTAATCTCACTATCTGACTCTAGAGAATAGAGAAAGATGAGCGTATAGTCCCTGTTTAGTGATTTTGTCATTAAAACATTAACATTAACATCAAACTCCTGAAGATGTGATTTATTTGTAAATCTGTTCATTCTTTCACCCTTCCTCTGTCTATCACCTTTTTTTTTTTTTAAAGATGTCTGTCTATCTGTGCATGTTGTGCAACACAACTCTGTGCTTCTGTTTCTTCACATATCCTTCCTTTGGTTTGTGTATGTGTTTGTGGCTGCCTATCTGAACCTGCTCTCATTTGTGTTTGTGAGTGGGAGAGAGACCCTGGGTGTCGGTGACTGTTAAATGTCATCGGTGACAACTTAAACAAATGGCTGCATACTGAGAGTTTAACGCATCACAGCCCTGACCAGCCTGTCGTGTCTCCTGCCTAAATCCAGATTCACTTCCCTTCTGCTTTTCTTTCCATCTCGATCTGTCTTTGATTGCATGTGTTCAACACTGTAAATGTACGATCGCACACAGACCAGTTTTCTGAACTGTATTCAGTTGATACACCTAGCTCGAACGATTTCTCTATCCCTGTGTGTACATGTACATGTATTGCAGTACATCTTATATAAGGCAGCATTACTTTTGGATCAATACAACAAGTGAATTGAAATGTTAGAGTTTATATAATGTATAAAAACAATATGAACTCTAAATGTTCCAAAGATGTGTTTAAACAGAAAGCTACACTGATAAGTCAATATTTTATTATGAAAAAAAAATGTTCCTTAAATGGGACAACTGCTAAAAAAAATCCTAAAAGGTATGGTGTGAGTATGGCTGAATAAAAACATACCTGTTTACAAGAAAACATCCACAGAATACCTTTAACTTTGTCTGAGTGTAAATAATAAAAGGATGTACGATCATTATTGTGTTAGAGAGAGGGCATGGACAAGGTGAGAGACATCAAATGATGAAATGAAATAAAGATGACACTTTGAAAAAAGATCTGTCCTTCTAAAAAGAGAATTATTAGATTACTGTCACCAAGTATAGTCACAGTAATAAGGTACTGTCAAAAAGGATTGGATAGCAAAATGCCACACGTCTCCAGTGATGTCTTTGAGAAATGCTCATGAAACAACCCCTAAAATGGCCACTTCTTAATAGTTTCTGTCAGGCCAACTGGAGTATGTAC
Organism: Labrus mixtus; assembly: GCF_963584025.1. Taxonomy (NCBI): domain Eukaryota; kingdom Metazoa; phylum Chordata; class Actinopteri; order Labriformes; family Labridae; genus Labrus; species Labrus mixtus. The sequence continues at coordinate 23,992,331 of NC_083627.1, forward strand.
AAGGTTCGACCACAACCATGAAGTCACATCAGTATGTCTACACCTAGTTAACATTTTGGCCATCATAATCCATGTATAGGCAGAAAGTAACTGATCAATATTAGTGGGGTAAAGTTTGCAGGCACAAACAACCACCAGACAACATCACTGCTCCTCAGTGTATATACAGTACATGACCTTATTTATGCTTTCCATAATCAATACTTGGACATGTACATAGAAATCAATACTGGAAGAAAGAAGTTATGCTACAAGAGTTCAAAAGCACAAAGGTGACCTTCACATCAAGTCTTTCTGTCAACAATTTGAATTAAAATACAAAGTGCAATATCAAAACCAACTACAGTCGTACTGACACTGAGAGTCATCATCATCGCATAAGATAGTAAAAAAGGCCAAGTTTTGTTACATTATTCACCTTATTTGTCTGTGTTATTGTTGCAAATTAACTTGATAGCATGAGAAATTGGTATAGAAAAATAAGTTTTGTACACCTGTTTGCTGTACAATTCAATATAGATATTCCAAGCCTTCAGCACTGACATTTCTTAAGGGAAATCCAGATTTTTGGGCTATTTAAACTATAAAACTATTAGTCTTGGAAGATGAGAGAGATGAATCAATGTCATATTTGACGAGTCGTATATAACCTTGATATGACAGACACATCGCCATCAGGAAAATGGATAGAAAACATCTGGCAGTAAAAAAAACAAAGTTACAAAGATTTTCATTTGTGTTCTAATGTTCAAAAAGCCTCCATGCAATAAAGACAGACATTGATGTTTGGGACATAAAAGAGAACAGGAAGAGGAGAAAGGACAACATCTGATCAGACGAGATAAAGAGAACCTAAGATAGAAAGCAACGACAAGGAGCAGAGAGAGGAGGGGGAAAGTGCAGCGTCTCTGATGACTTTGAGACTCACATCCAATTAGTGTTTCATTGATGAAAATAGAATGTAACAGAATAAGAGCACCTGAAAAACAAAGAGATGTTAGTGATATGCCTGTTATTCATCAGTCTCTGCTTTTATCTGCATTTATGTGGCTTTTTAAAACCATATTATAAACTCGTTCTAAAAGCACTTCATGAATAAATATTATTTAACCTAACCTGTGGGGATAGAGAGTGAAATAACAAACACGTTTTGTTTTTATGATGTCCACTTCATGTAACTTGAATATTCTAATTTAAATTAAAATCATGTTCATTACAAGTCCTACAGTATCTGAGTGCGTTATTTTAAAACATTATACACTACTTTTGGAATGACATCAAGGGGGTGATTATAAAAATGAGATATCCAAATAAGGGCAATTTTTTAAGATATGTTAAAGGAGCAATATGTAAGTCTGACATGGAGCGTTTAAAATGGGTACTGCAGTCTAAACATTGTATGTAATTTGTAATGTAAAAACATTGGAGTTAGCTATCTCCCCCCTGCTCCTCCCAAGAGTCATTGGGCACGTGTGTTGCCATGTCTTGGACACGGAAGCTTCAGTGTTTAGCCAGCTCTGCCTTGATATTGAAATATTTTTGTTTGCATTCTAACCTCTCTACATTTTTTTATAAAACATCTCCAATATTTCTCCTGGTTTAACCACGTTTCTGGTTGTGGAGCTTATTAGAAAAATGCCAAGGCTTTTTAGTTCAGGTAGAATCATTTATATTTTAACCAGTTTGCTTGCTCCCTACCATCTCTGCAACACCTGTTGGTTTGCATTGATAACTGGTCTCATATCTGGCAAACCGAGGGGCATCCAAAGCGGGCGTGTGAGGGTGCCTTAAAGCTGCCTATATTCTCTGGTCAAAACAAATACAGGCCATTCCGGACTGGAATCGAAAATTAGGAGGAGGACATATTGGTTGCTGCATTGTTGCCAGATAAGCCAGCACTTTAACATAGCATGTTAAGATGATATAGTACAGTAAGTTTAGGATTTAATTCAGTAGATATCTTACATATTGCTCCTCTAAATTTAATCTAAAGACTGATGAAGTAAGAATGTGACAATGTTTCAATCTATCCCCATCACTCAAAACTGCTAACAGCAGCAACTACAATACCATCTATATCAATGCATTAAGTTATAATTTAAGTTGGGGTATCTATTATCTAGCTGTCATAAAATTCCGATGACTACTGATAAAGACATGGGAGAGAGAAGGTGGGCAAGAGAGCCGGACAGAGAGACACTAAGAGGGAGAGCGAGAGACATGTTAGCTAAGGGAAAGACGGATGACAGACCAAACCCAGATGATGACAGATGATTTAATGAAGAACTGACTGGCTGGAAGCAAAGAAAACCAATTAGAAGACGAGACAGAGGCACGGGGGAGAGAGAGAGAGAGAGAGAGAGAGAGAGAGACAGAGAGAGAGAGAGAGAGACAGAGAGAGAGAGAGAGAGAAAGAGGGAAAGAGATGAAAAAAGAAAAGAAATAGGAGGGGAAGATGGATGAATATTGGATAGAGATGGATCAAGACAGCGATTGAGAGGATTAGGGAGCAGTGGTGAGATACGGAGAAGGATAGCGAAATATGAATACAGATAAAAAAAACAACCTCAAAGACAGCAGAGAGAGGGGGGAGGTTGACAAAATGTGATGCAGACAGATACAGTGGAAGAGAAATTAAGATCGAAAGATAGAGCAATTTAAAGGATTTTAAGAAGAAGAAATAGAGAGATATGATCATTGTGTATGTGTGTGTGTGTGTGTGTGTGTGTGTGTGTGTGTGTGTGTGTGTGTGTGTGTGTGTGTGTGTGTGTGAGAGGGCCGTGCAAAAGAACTCATAAGGACTGCAAAATGGTAAAAATGTAACTCAAGGATAAAGAAGAACTAAAATAAATCCTTCACCCTGCTCAGATTTATAGTTTCACTTTGTGGATTTTGGATAAACAATCTCATTTACAAATTTGTTTTTGTAGCCAGAATCACAGTGAAATAGAAAATTTGATATAGATATATAGTGAGACAATAGTGTCACAAAAAAGGAATGGAGCATTCATAATAGAAAACCCAAGGATAATGTGTGTGTGCGGTCGTTTAAATATGCCTGCACCTGCATGTGTCTTTGCATGTGTGTATCAGCCTGATGCCCAAACAGAGTATTCTCTACTCTTCTTCACTTGTGGTTTTGTCTCATTCTGTCTCTCTTGAATGTTTAATGGCAGGAGGGAGAACAAAGTGCTGGAAATTTTCTTTCTACTGCTCCCTGAAGCACCTTGTTTTCCCATTTTCGTTTTTTTTTTTTCTTTATTCTCGAGGACTTTATTGTCTTTTACTCCCACTCGTCACTTCCTTGGTTCTTATTCAATGTGGTAACTTGCATGAATGTTGCATGCAAGACAGCGAAGGAATCGGACACAAGTAATCTCCATCTGTCTTTGTCCGTCTGCCTTACATCCTCTTCTGCTCATCCCGTAGCTCTTTCTTTCACCAGCAAATGTTCACCTCACCAATCACTCCACACTCTTCTAGGAAAAGTCCATTTCGAGCGGTTCTAAATACTCAGAGATCAATGCCGGAACTGCCAAGTATCAAGATGTGTGTGCAACCATATGCTCTGAGTGAGCACATGTAACTGCGTGTCTGTTGATGGGAAGCGTGCATTTGTAAGTGTCTGTGTGTTAGTGTGTGTCTGAATTATTCATGAGGTTAAAATGCTCCTCTGGGATGCAATGCAACACACTTCTAATATCTTATTCCCAACATGTCTATAATTTAAACATTCATGGCCTGCTGGGACTTACATTTTTGAACCCTGAAACTGGACATTGTACAATCCATACCAACCATTCTGAAAAATCTTCTCAGCCTATAATACTGTTGTACAGCTTACTAAACAGTGTAGAGCTACAGAATCACATATGTCTTTTACATGGCACAAGCATGTGATTCATGGGAAATAAAAGTGTAGATGAGATTCCAACTTCTGAATTTTATGAGTAAGTGAAAGAAATAACACATGTTTCTCAATCCAAGAAATATTGTTTAACATTATGTTATCATAATGGAGACAACCCTCCAATGGACACAAGGATTAAAAGTACTAACACATTTTAATTTCAAAACACCTTACAAACACTGTATATTTGAAATGCAGAAAGATTACAACATTCTAAAAGCAGCAAAAACAAAAAAGAATATTAAACCAAAAGAGAGTAAACTGGATAGCTTCCTCATCAAACGCAAATTGTAACATCAAAAAGCATTTTTCTTACAGTGGGTTACACTATGATGGGGAGTTGGCAGTTCTCTGAATGCTCATGTCCACAGCTAAAAGCACCATCTGCAAAGCCTCTATCAACTTTAAATTGGATGTGAAACAAAAAGGGGTTACACGTCAGAGGATCTTATGGGCAGGAGGGGACATAAGTGGTAACTATAGCTGTTATAATTATAACATTGCTATGGTTACATGTCAACATATTGCCTTGGCTAAACCATTTATCCAGAAAAACATTCATTTTTAATTGCCACATTAATTAAAGAGCAGTTGGCACTGAATGCACATTAGCAGAGCTGGCAACTTAAGAGCAAATTCTACTTTACATGTCCAGTTATGCAGGATCCATAAGTGATGTAAATATTGTCATCACTTTTCAACAAGGGTACAATATATTACAGGAATAGACCTATTTAGACACGTGTTGTAGATAGAACTGCATCTGTCTACATCTCCATCTGTATTTAGCATACACATACACAATCTTCCTGTTATCCTGAGGTCAAGAAAAAACTGAAAGGTTCGTGATATTATAAAAATGTAACTGTCAGGAAAGAGAACTCAGCCAATTTTCATGCTTGTGTAAATGCTTCCTTATTGTTTGATCCAGCTTGACTTGCATTTTTACCAGAGTATCGTATCTGTGTACATGTGAGTAATGCTTCCAGACATTATGTCTTTCATTTACATAGATGATCATGTGTATCTGTGTATTAGTGAACACTAAAGTGGCATTTCTGTGACAGTGAGGGTAATTGTGATCATGTGACATGTTTGTTTCATAAACACAGATAGCTGTATTTGTATGACAAATAATATGTGTGTGACAAAGGGTGTGTATCTCCTCGTCATGCTTAGGCGAACAGCCTGATTGCCTGCTACATTGTGAATGAGCCAGTCATGCATGTTGAATACTGATACACACACCAACACCACATGGGGATGTGTGTGTGTGTGTGTGTGTGTGTGTGTGTGTGTGTGTGTGTGTGTGTGTGTGTGTGTGTGTGTGTGTGTGTGTGTGTGTGTGTGTGTGTGTGTGTGCGCGTGCATGTGTGTGTATTTGTGTACGTGATGATCCCAATGTTTGTTATGTACAGGCAAAAAAATATGCTTTTTATTTTGATGGGGAGCGACTACACTTTAACATTTCTTCTTTGTGTTTATACTATATCTGCATGTTTGTCTGTGCATTTTAGAATGTGACTAAATGTTAGTATGTCTGTGCACGTGTGTTTGTTTTTGAATAGCATGTAAACTGCAAACATGCCAATTTTAACTAAATGGTTGTCCTGGAGTCATACTAAACAAGTACATAATGCATGTGTATTGGCATCTCCCCAGGGAGAGTGTCTGAGTAAATGTTTGTGCATTAGCCATGATATACAGTATGTGTTGTCGGTGCATGAAAATGAAAATGAATGACTAAATCATGTCAGTATGCTGTAGCATGGCATTTCATCCATTTTCATTCAGTGCTGGAAGGTTACAACAGTTAGTGTCTTCACAGTTTAAGACAATGCAACATCTAAGTTTGACTGTAGTTGTAGTGTATAACACCTCAGCAGTGCTGTGCTATAACCACATAATCATCTTTGTTTAAAGATTATGGATGTTCAAATGTACATTTTAAGTAAACAAATATTCATATTTTTAAGGTTCAGCTTTTACAATCAGTAGATATTCTGTGAATGATATTGTACAAAGCAGCATAGCAGCTTGTACAGTAATCAGAACTGTGGCAACTGTAGAACCAAAAACTTTTAAATCCCCGTATCCCACACTTTAAATAATTCAAAAGAGGGAGAAAAACTGCTCTGTTTGTTACTGAGTCATAAAAGCTGAGCCCTGAGAACTGCTTGTAACTTTTCTTGGCAACTTCATTCCAACACATCTCATGTCTCTGAACCCACTGGGGGGTCGGATCTTTTCCTATGCATGCATTGTACAAAAAAGTAGAACTTGAGGATAACTCTGCAGATGAAGGTGTTATAAATTCAGCACTACAGGTGGAGGATAGTTAAAATTCTATAATTCTGCAGTACCAACCCTTTCATCTTTATCAGAGGACGTGTGCTGTTTTGAGCACTCGGCTGCCTGTCTCCCTGACCGTCTGCCTGTCTGTCAACCTTCTATCTGCATGCAGCCCACAGCTTGGCTAACTAGTGTTATGAATGCTGTTTAAAATGGGATCTTCAGGTTATATTTAGGGCATGTATGTTAAGCACGATACATGTAGCAACGTCACCCATTAAAATAGTTTCTGGTCCTTTCCATGTCTCTCTTTCTCCATATTTCTGACAGCTACAGGATCTCTTTATGCTAAAACTACATTATGCATGCAGATAGAACGCCTAAACAGCGGTCTCCGTGGTAACTGAAAACACATCCATCATCATCACCATGACAACCAGGGATAAAGCTGTCAATCTGCGCTGTCCCAAGAGAACCTGGGATAAGCCCATACACCCACATCTTTGCAGACAAACTCTGATGAATTCACACATGTGCACAAAATGACATACACGCACACACACAGAAAACATGTTGTCCAGGGTATTTACAAAAACATTCGATTTGCTCTGAGATTGCACACAACTTTCTGCACGCTCAATGTCACACACATACATTTAAGTAAGGCTAAGCAAACATCTCCAGGGTTAACTACAAGGTCTCATTCACTATTCCAACAGCAGAAACTTTATTTTCAACCTGAGTTGTAGGTTGTTATCCGTCTTCTAAGCTTCTCTTGGCTCAAACCCACATGTAACAGGATAGAGCTTAGTGCACATATTGTTTATTAGCTCAGATTTAGTTATTACCTCACTGGCACCTTTCCTGGGGCCCCAAAGAATAAACTGACAGCATTACAACTTGTAGTAGGATGAGATTACTCCACTCTGAGCCCTGCTGTACTGTTGTCTTTTGATGTACTCTCAGTAAAATGTCTACAAAAGCAAAAAGTTTTGCCCCGAATCTCGACAACTCACTTCCTCTCACTCACCCCTTCTCTCTCTGGAGTAGAAGTGTAATAAAGTTTTCCCGATCTGTCGCTTCCCCTCTGTTTCTCAGACATGTCCTGACCCTAACCTTTCCCCCCCTCTGTCTCTCTTCTGCTCACTCTACCTTTCTGCATCTCCCTCTCCCCCTTCTTTCTCACCCCCCCTTCTCTCTCTCTCAGATTAAACTGTCTATCCTGCTGTCCCCCTTGAAATCCCCTGTTACACACCACCTCAGGCTGTGTAAGTGCGAGTGTGTTTGTGTGCATAAGCCAGACACGCTAGCTGAGCATTAACCTGTCAAAGAATTGAGAGAGCAGGGGAAAAAGAGAGCATAGAAAAAATAAAGGGAGGGGCAAGTGGCAGGGAGAGATAAAGGAAGAGGGAGTCAGGTCAGCAGTTCCAAAACTCTACCTGAGGTAGTGGAGGTGGTTCTGTTCCCATGGTAACATTTCTTCTATGGGATCTATAACATACAATCTGCTTGTTATAGAAACCCACATGTACACAAACTTCTACGTGTTGAAGGCTTAATGAGAACTGAGCTTCCAGATATACAAAATGTCAGATGTATTTTTCTTTTACAGAAAAAGTCAGAGGTGCGTTTTTTTAAGTATTTTAATACCTGTCTGTTTGAGCGCTGAATTGATTTAAAGTATTATATAAGCTATAATTTCTGGAAAATATTCAAAATTAGAAAATATCCTATCCATTAAAAAAATGGCAAACGATGGGTCGGAGTGGGGGTTAATAACAGGCAAATTCTTGTTAATATGAATGAAAAATTATGACTTAAAAAAAAGGGCCATCATGTTATTTTAAGGGGAAAGCTAAGGCTTTGGGTTTTTTTCTCATCACGCTGTCATTGATAACATTATTATGTGGTTACTATGTGCAGCCATAAGGAGGACAGCAGCCACAATCTGATCAAGACCTTTGAAAGAAAAAGCCTTTAAATTGAAGCAACTGAAGATGTTCAGCATGTTTTTTTGGATCAATTCATTATTAAATATTGTTTAAATAACATTCAAGATACAAAGTCTTAGGATATGTTGTATTTACAAATACTCCAAAAACAAGTAAAGGCCACAGATGTGATGTAAATGCTGTAGTAACATTTACATTGTCATTCTAATGACATTGTAGCAGTAGCCACATCAATAAAGCTGCTTTATACCTACACCTCAAAATAGTACACTTGGACATGCTTTCTTATATAAATACTCAAAACACCATGTTCTCCTGGGCCTCTTTTTTCCTCAGTGCTGAAAGAGTACTACTGTCTTCCTCAAACAGTTGAACAACCAGCTGCATTACAGTATAAATAGGAGTTACACATCCTCATAAAAAGGCAGGGAATGGAAGAGTAACAAGCCATGCATTTGGAGACAGATTATGCATGTGCGTGACATTCAAATAACAAATCACTGTGTTTTTGACCGTCATTGCACACAGTGCAGCTGCAGCATTCGAGCAAATTATAGATGTGACCAACACTCCAGTGGTCAAGTGCAACATGAGGGGCTTATTGAATAAAATGTGATGTATGAAATGGAATGAATAGGCACTGTAGCTGTGCACAGCTGTGTATGGTAACAAAGCAAACATTGGAGACATCATAGAGCTGACTAACTGACCACTCTAGCAGATAATGCAGAGAGCGTTATCTACTAGAGTCCTAGTAGACTCCTCCTTCACATACTGTATCACCAGCAATGCTACATCAGGAGATATAGGGTGGGGGGAAGGGGGAGGGGCATCATAAGTACAAAAATATTAGGCTTATACAAAATAATTTTAAAATTCTGGATGTGAAAGTGATCTTAGGGTGAGCTGCAAGAGGGTGAAGAGAAGTCAAGTCAAGTCAAATTTATTTATAAAGCACATTTAAAAACAGCTACAGATGACCAAAGTGCTGTACAATACATTAAAAAAGAAAAAACAACTTCAGATCACAACGTCCACAAGAGAGAAATATATATATATATATATATATATACATATACACAAATAAAAGGGAGAAGGGAGTTGATATGATATAAGAGAAGTAGAGAATATGGACAAAATCATGCAACTGTTGGCCTTAACACACACACACACAGACTTTGTGAACATCCTAAATCCCTGCTGACATCAGCATTATGTTGTGTGTGTGTGTGTGTGTGTGTGTGTGTGTGTGTGTGTGTGTGTGTGTGTGTGTGTGTGTGTGTGTGTGTGTGTGTGTGTGTGTGTGTGTGTGTGTGCGCATGTGTGTGTTTGACATGTCTTGGCAGTGTATGAGCCCAAATGAGAGTGTCTGGGTGCTTCTGGTGTGTAGAGGATTGTATGGGTGATACTGTATTGCAGTGTCAGCAGACTAATAAAGAAAAGTAGCCCTCATGGTGAAAACATTTTTTAACCAATCACATTGTTGTTTACTGAAGAACAGCTGACACAAACTTCCCATTGGCCAACACAAAATCTGCCCTGACAAAGTATGTGTGCTGTGAATACTTGAGTGAATAGTTGCTGGGAAAAAAGCAACTATACAAATCTAACTTTAAAAAATGTCTCTAACTTTGAACATACTTGGATCCCAGTGGCTACCTTTTCATAATGACATTTTAATGAAGGAAGCAATTTTCTTGAAATGAAACAGCAAGAATCACACATTTAAAGTAATATTAAATGGTGTTGAACAATAACACTGCAGATGCCTTGAAGCAGCTGCAGAGGTGTGGTGGGTTCAGATTTCTGCTAATTGTGTAGGGCTAACTTGTTATTTTGTGAAATTTGGTTTCTAAATTCCAATGTGTAACAGCTGGGTCTAAATAATTTGATCTGAGACATCTGCAAATAGACAGTATATGAGCAAAACAATGTTAAAATGTGATACTTTTAAGTTTAAAAAACATGTTAACTGGTATGGTTCTATGACTTTTGCCATCAATTCCAAAATTTGAAAGAAGCTGCATATATCCCAAAGATTCAGATAAATATGCATTTATATACCTCCCTTGCAGGATCCAAAAGATTCTTGAATGAAAATGAAACAGACCTAAACTTAAGTAAGTGCAATCAAAACACCATGTCAAATTCCTTATATGTGTAAATGTACTTTACGCAAGGTTTTCTGGGCAAATGTGCTATGAATATGGTGTCAAAAAGTTGTGAGGTGTTTCTGTGAAACTTATCTTTTTTAATGGTGTTGTTTTGTCACAGGTCTTAATGCTAGACGTGACGTCTAGCATTGTCTGCTGTGTAGGATTTATTAAGGAGGATGACTGCTGTACTTTCACAAGAGGGACGGGCTGTCATAAAGACAAACATTAGGTGGGTACAGGAACACTCTGATTTGGAATTAGACCAAAATCCTATTTTGGCTGCTTTGGTTTATTTATATTCCAAATATGTTAATCCAAAGTTGGCTTCAATCTTATGTTTTGAATAAAATATATTTCCTTTTAAATATTATAAACTTTTTTCTCATTATCCAACACACATTAACTGTAATTAAGAGTTCATCTCTTTAGCCTATGACACAACTGATATTTAACTTATTGGAAATCATTGGCTTAGAAGATGTTTCTGCGAATGTATCCATTGTTAGTAAGACCAATTATTTAAACCATGCACAATATTGTTTTGTTTATAAAGAGTTAATGCAGTAGCATACTTGGTCTTGCACAAGGTAGATGATTTTTCTTTGTAGTGACGACATAAAAATCCCTGCATGCAATATAAAAATCACCCATTTGTGCTCATGAATCGGGACAGCTCAGCTACTCTGTACCCTCTGAACACCAACAGGAGTTTCCTCCAGATGAATAATTTTACAACCACACCACAGGTGTAATTCTGCTGCACCAGCATCTGTGGTGGCTTACATTTAAATAAATAACCATAAATCGGTTGATCACACAGCCTAGTGCTAATGTCGTGTGAGTTTGCATCACTGATGCTTACAAGCACCAGTACTTGCATATTGATAAATAAATTAAGAGGTTGGATTAATACATTTAAAGTGTGTTAGTGGAATCTTTTTGGCACCACAGGTTGTGTTAAAGCTGCAGATCATAACAGTGTGTCAGAGTGGGGATCCGATGGATGGTTAAGTTAGAGCTGTTCAGAAGTGGGAAGTTACAGAGTAAGTACAAGTAACAAGTACAAATACACTGTCACTGTACCTTAGGCGAGCTTCCAGCTTTATGTACCATTAATTGATCCATTGATAGATCAGATATGCTGAGTGATAATAAGTTTGACTAAAATTGTAAATAAATAACAATTGTATTGGTGGTGGCTCATGCACCCAGACTAGCTTAAGTGTTGAGTCTTATGGAAGTGAGCTCATAGGGAGACATGGCATGCTTTGTCTGGAGAGGAAGATCTGAACCTTTGTCCTGAAGTTGTCTGTGTGTGTATCAGTTAGGGAGTGTGTGTGAGGTGTCTGAGGCTGAGTTGTAGTCCTTTCTTTTTAATCATTCTACATACTGCTTAAGGCATGTTGCTCAAAGCATATAACCAGCCTGTTTTGTTTTTAAGTGACAATGGATTCAGCACCTGTATTGTATAAAACAAGTATTACTGATGGACGGAGCTGCATTTTGTTCATTTTCCTCAATAACTTATAAGGGATGATTTAAAGGTGAAAACATCAGTATACCGAGAACAAACTTGTTGTGGCATGGATGAAAGGACATCGGATACATTGGATACACACTAGCAGGACATCCCCTTGACAACTGGTTTGGAAACTATGGAACCCCTACCAAAAGATTTTTCTGAGACAATATTTTTTCCATCTATTGTGGTTGATAAAAAATTTTTTTTTTACATAGACTCCCTTTACTTACTACAATTTTGTGCAAATCGGGAGATTGTGGGGAGAATGGTAATTTAGCCGCCAAGTATTTCTGTGTGCGAAATGAAGTTTCTAAAAAAAAAGACTTGAAAAAGAAAAGGGAATGCAAGGAGAGACAGAGTAATCATGTCAGTCCTACTTTGAACTTGTTAGCAGTGCAAAGTGCTTGTACATAAGCTGCAACAGCCTCCTCATATGTCATTGTTAACCAAAGTTTAGACAGCACCCAACATGAGCATCAATATTATGAGAGCGTGGAAGAGAGGAGAGGAGAGATGAAGAGAGGTACAGTACGTGCAGAGCGAGGAAGACGAGAGGACAAGACAGGAAGGGAAGAGAGGGGAGACAGAAGTGGAGGGGAGGAGTGGAGAGAGGTAGCAGGAATTGAGCAGGTCTGCAGAGAAGAGATAAGAGTGCTTCAAGTGTCACTACAAGACTGGTACATTGATCTAAGAGAGAGGCAGAGGGAGTGGATTGGAGAGAGGGAGTTTCATTACTGTGATCACAAGGTTTTGAATTATTTTTTTTCTAAATATGTACTATTATTATGTTATAAATAAAACAAACACAATTAATACATGCTAATTTTGTTCATAAGTACTGCATAATTAAGTTCAGTTGGTTTTGTGTCAAAACCCTTTGGTTCCCTGCAGTTTAACAAGAAGCTGTCGTCAGTGCTAAATAACGTCAGGACAGATTACTTTGTTTTGAAATACGATAATAGATTCAGTTTATTAAATGCCAGAGCAGTTTGTCAAATGAAAAACTTTAACACGAAAAACTCACAATTCTCACATTAAAACTAAATTAGTAACTGGCAAATGAATAAAAGATCCCTACTTCAAAGCCACTGCAGATTGAGAACAACATAAAAAGCTGCACGTCAATAATCAAATTCAGTCCATCTTTATTCAAATTGAAAACAATATTGTAATGGTGTCATCCAAAAAGGCTTTGTAAGTAGAAAATGTGACCAGTCTTTTGTGGGACACTTTCATCAATTATGGATAAAATATGTCTACAAAGTGTGCAAAGTTTAAACGCTGCAAATTTAGTTTTTTCTTTGGATATCAACACACAAAGAACAGAATTATGTTTCCAGAGGGATTTGAGAAATGGACAGAATGGATGTCTGTCTGTGTGTGTGTGTGTGTGTGTGTGTGTGTGTGTGTGTGTGTGTGTGTGTGTGTGTGTGTGTGTGCATGCGTGTGTGCATGGCAAAAGGTAAAGCAAGATATTATATTATTTACTGTGTCAAATTCCTTGCACTAGTGGGAACATATGGTCCTAGATTATCTTTACTCCCTATCTGGGCATGTATAGTTTGTGTGTGTGTGTGTGTGTCTCGCACTCTCTGTCTGTCTGGTTGGCTGTATCTGTGTGTGTGTGTTCAGTATGTGTGTGTGTATGTCTCCAGCTGCTTGGATCAGCAGAGCTTTACATCCACAGGGAACCATTAGTGAGATAATAATGAGACCATGAAGAAGCAGGAAGAGGTGTGTAAGTATGTGCGTAAAGGAAAGAGAGGGAGAAGGAGATACTTACATACTAATAGACATCAAATTGACAAGCAATGTCTTTTTTCTGGTTTATTTTAGCCTCGTAAGAAATCCTTCGAGTGTCATTAGTCGTTAAGTTGTTGATTGCCAAGACCTTATTCTCAGAAAGAAAGAAAAGCTGTGCATTTCATCTGTGACAAGACATAGATCTGCATACAAAATGTTCTTCATTTTTTTACTATAATCCTCAATTTTTTTTATTTTTGTAGAACTTTTATAAGGGCATATAGCATAACACAGAGCACCACATATTATTGTGGAGGAAAAACTAAAATTGTTTGATAATAATCGATCACACTGTACAAATTCTAAGCCTGTTTTGGCCAAATTTACAGAATAGACGAATGGTCTTGCAGCAATGCTGATTTAAAAAATCCCAAATCCAAGCCATAACCCTTTACTATGAAAAAGAAATGCATTCACATGAAAAGCAAACACTTAAAATAAACTTTGTCTTTGGATCCAACTATTAAAGATTGGCCAACTAGCTGAGGAATGGAAAAAGTCTCCTTTTGGTTCATATCTGAAAGATTTCAAATGAATGCACCACTCTGGTGTTGCTATTTTTCCAATGTGTGCGCTTAGTAATAAAGTCTCTGTCATCACTTAAAGGTGTGTAAGAAAGATCCGTTCCATGAAATTTCAATCACAAACATGCATTAGTTCAAAGCTTTTTTTCTCCTTTTTTAAAGCATACTGTTTTGAAATTATGCCGATGAATTGACGTGCCCTTTAAAAAAATATGCGCTGACATGAGTGAGGAGAAGATGCATTACACATAAAGCAATTAAATTAATACTCCTCAGTTGTTTCTGTGGAAAAAGTGTAAATTCTCAACACTCATGCATATCAACATATAACCTCTTTGACAGGCTGAATAACAGCTTTTGATAGCAGCAGAAGCTCACAGCAACTTTGGCTCTTTATACTTCAGCCTGCAACCCTTAATGCCTCATGCTAATTGGATAACTTCACCACACCGACCTGTTAAAAATGGCCTCTTGTTGTCATGCACTGTTATTTATGGGAGAAAAAATTCCAGTTTAATTTTCTGAAACTTGTTGGAGAGAGGAGATATTGGATGCTGCTGTTATGAAAAATAAAGCATGTTCACAGATGCCAAAAGCCACATTCACACACAAATATAAATACATGAACATACAGCCAGTCTGCCTGAGTGCATGTGCAACATGTTTGTCTCAATATGACGGCTTAGTTTGAACCTCCTGCACTGCAAGGGGTATAAGTATGAACGTACCAGAGTGTGTGTCTGGGGTTGTAGTAATGTATCTGTATAAACACTGTAATCTGTCCAAGCTCAGCTGAACTAGCTCATACAACTTGACAAACACGCAGTAACAGAGACACATAGAAATATACTGCATGTGTAACTGGCAGCCTCCTCCCTCTCTCTGACTTCTTTGTGTAGGTAGTTGAAGCATGAAGCATCTTGACATAGTCTTGAACAGAGAAAATGCAGCACAAAGAGAACAGAAAGTGCTAAACTGTCCCCTCAATTCACAGAATTCAGACTGCTGCCAAATGAAGGTGAGGAAGCTCCAAGGCAGCTAAAATGTTGTGCCATGGTACCAGGTCTCATTTCCCATTCTTCTCTAATGCCCCAGCGCATGAAAAGACAAGGGGCAGTGAAATCCACCATGGCATATGTTAACATTCAACTTATTGCCAGCTAACATCACCATTTGATAGTTTTATGCAAAATAATAAGAATTAGATGTGTGTTAATATTTCATTCATGTGACATAATCGAACAGTAAAATTAAACAGAAAGTGAGTAAATTAGGAGGGTAGCTGGACTAGCAGTTAGCTCTCAGGTCCCATATACGGAGGCTGTAGTCCTCAGCAGGCGACCAGGAATCAACTCTGACCCCATGGCCTCTTTACCACTTATCTTTCTTCATTCCCTTTCCCTGAATTTCTCTTCTGTCCACTGTCCTGTCCTCTAATAAAGGCATAAAAAAACTTAAGAAAAAGATTGGTTCAAAACCAGATTTAACTGTTGTGTAACAATAGCTTGTTGGTTATAAAATGTTATTTAACCTTCAAATAAAGCCCAATAGCCCTCCAGATTCATCCATCCATTGACTTTTCACTTGCTAAATAATAAGAAGCACTGGAATTAAATCAATATGTCTGGTTTCCTCCAGAGAGATGATGACTTGCTACCGAAAAGCAAAGCAATGTACCTTTATGACAGAAAGTGTGAGTTTGACAACAGGAGAAAAGGCCACCATGTGAATATTTTGAATTCTTTTTTTTTTTCTTTGATTTTTAGAGTTATTTGTAACACATGTCCAAAACAAAAAACTCCTCACAACAAGGACTAATTTAGTTGTTTCCAAAGCTTTAAACATATCTCTACTCGTGGTGTTCTTTAAGGAGATAGAGTTGCCGAGTTCATAAATTATCTGTGCTCTTAAAACTCTAAAGCTTATCAGTGTCTGAGCAAAGTGTTGTAAAACTAAAAAAGAGAGAGAAAATACTGACAGCTTGGCCAAACCTGAGATTTAAAAAAACATGTCTTATGCTCGTTTCCTTGGTAAAACAAGAAAAATTCTCTGTATGTGCAACAGCCCCCGTTTCACTTCTACCTGACAAGTAACACAAAGGAAAGCAAAGTGAGAAGAGAGGACAGCTGGCAGAAGTGAAGAGGTGAACGAGGACGAGGGAGAGGAAGAAAGAATAAATGATGCCACCTGGAAACTTAAACTGTCACGATGATAACAATACTACCATGATGATCTGACCATTTACCAAGCAGTAAATGTAGTAGGCCGAGAGCAAAACACACACTCAGATACACACCAAGGCACAGTCATGCACACTGTCAGCAGGAGTCACTCATATTCACTGTAAGGCGAAAACACACACACACACACACACGCAGACAGATTTAAAGTGAATTGTGAAAGTCGTAGAAAGTTTATGTGGAAGTCAAACAACCAACTTCAGCAGAGTTTAAAGTACTGACTCAGGCAGAATGTTATTGAAAAAAACAGCAGACATTCCCAATAAGTGTATGCCGAGGAGAGCGTGTATATACTATTATCTCTTATTGACACCTCAACCCCTGGTTTAGGCTTTTCTTGTGTGTTTTCAATTGAAAGGAGCATGTACCAAGTGATGCAGCATTTTGTAAAGCCGACAACTTAAATACTAGATACACAGAAACTCGTTTTGGTGCAGTTGTCCAAACTGTTGCAAGGTTCTAGGCATATGAAAGACATTTTTAGTGCAAACTAAGATTATAAGCAAACACCTGCTCAAGCAGTTCTGTCTGAAATATACTTATAGACTTGACTTCCACACTGAACAAGTGTTTGTCACACAGTGGAGCCCTTCGCCTGCTAGATCAGGAAGCATATGAGCAGTAGTCATAAAATAATTGCCTATGTAGATTTTTACTATCAAATGGTTCATTGTGGGTGCAAATTATGGACCCTATACAAAGAAAAATAAAGAAAAGTTTTTTACAGTTCCCCGATCAGCTTTAGTAAGCAACTCACTGAGCTACACTCCGGGGGTTTTGAAGTGCCTTGTTGCCGTGCTTCTTTCCTGTGAAAATGATGGCTCGAGTGATTTGAGGTCTGTTTAATTCAACACAAACAACCAATGCAGCAAAACTACTCACATTAGCCTGTAGCTAGCTGATAATGCATAATGTTTGTGCATGTTCATGTTTGCGACAGAATGTTTTTCCTTGATGATAAAGCATTATTAACATGCAGATGCATTGCTGCAAGTATCCTCAGGTATTTGCATCCAGTCATACTTTTCTATTGACATGCATTGTATAGATATGTGTAACCCTTACAATTTCCTTCATGTTTGGACTATCAGGGTTGTGTAAGGGCACAGGCTGAAGCTAAACCCTGGCATGGTCTTTGTTTGGGACATATAATGACTGCAGTGCTGTTGCTCACAATGGGAGAGATTGCCTGATCAGACTGCAGAAGAATTAGTACCATGAGCTCAACCAATAATCCGCACACTCCTACGAGCACAAAAAACATGTACCCAAGCAGCAGCAGCCCAAATCCTGTTATGCTGACTACACACAAGCAGAGACAAACAAACAACCGCACACAAACATTGATTTCATTTCCGTTTCTTGGCCAGTCTAATTTTGAGTTTTCTCAGAGCACACTATTGCTTTTTCATTCAAAATATAACCCCCTACTTTCCTATCCTTCTAGCTCTTACACCAATTCTTCTTCCCTCTACTCTGGCTTTCTTTTTTGTTACATCTTTGTCTCTCTCCCACCTTTTATTCCTCTCACCTCCTAATCGTCTTGTGATTTGAAGATAATATACATAAATCTCTTTGAGAAAATGGTTTCAGCATCCTTACAAACTAAAATGTACTCGGCCTATTAGAGTTTCCCCCAAATTTTAACATTGTTTTCCTCCATCTCAAGCATTTATTTTTGCACCATAGAAATGCACACTCATTCATGCTCTGACTCTCTCTCTTTCAATCAGACCACCACCATCTCACACACTCATACACACATACACATTCACCTTAACCCTGAATATTCATAAGCTGATTCTGTGTATGTGATATCATGTCATGTTGAAATGTTCTCAAGGCCAACCAGGCTCTTGTGTTTGTGTGAATTTGGATGCCATGAATGCTCAGGGATATTTCTATCTAAATAATTCTGCAGAAACTCAGTAGACAAACACATTCTGACACTTACAGAATAAAAGCACAAACACCCGGATGCACTTAGAGGTCCTTGTTGGAATTCTCTGTAAGACTTTTACACCTTTAAATGCTTTTTCTACTGCATTACTGTGTCATTCTGTATCTGTGCAGCATGTTTTTTATTTTTATTTTATGCTGCTCATAGTTCTGTACACCAAGGTTTGTGCAGAATAAAAGCCTGCTGCACCAGCAGCCATCCAATACCGGACAAATCTCAAATGGTGTTTGTAAGATTGGTTCTGCTGTTACTACACATGTCAAGTCAGTGACAATTATTTGCATACTTTAAATCAGATACAGTCACTCAACAGACCTGTAGGCACATTTCCAAAATAGTTCTCAACCTATTCCAATTCCCTCTTGATTACTCAACAATCCTAATCTCTGGAGGCCTCTAGTGACGTTACTATTGCTATCAAAGACAACTTCCTAGTTCTGGATGATTTTATCTACCATTATAACTTACATAAACACAACAACAGAATCTGGTATGATTACTGTGTTGTTGTTGTTTTTTTCTTTTTGTCGGCATGATTATAGAAAATAATACTGATTCAAGCTTTGAAAAAGAAATCACCCATTAATTTTGAGATCTGTATTGGTCCAACTAACAAACAGAGGACTCCTTTCACAAATACATCGAACAGAGAAAACAAAAGCAGTCATTTTGTTCGTAGTAAGAATTTCTCTACAACAAGTACTGACTCTTGACTTTAAAGTGTAGTCAGGTTAAAACTTGTGCTTCTTTTTCAATTTTGTATATATAATTGTACATCAGAAATGATGTGCATGGTTCTTGTTGTGCTAAGACACAAACTGAGTTCTGGCATTCAAAAATATAAGCAGAGAGTAAACAGAAGGGCTTCACTTTGATGTAGCTGCAAATTCTTATCATGGAAGCTTTTTATGCCACACTTTAGTAACTAGATGGCTCAGTGGTGACAATAATAGTCCGATACTATGTTATGGTTTTACACTTTTTTGTTTGTTTTAATGTTTACAGTTTTGTGGTTCTGTTGTCTTATTGGGTTACTTTATGTCACATTGCCCCCTAGTATGTTGTAAGTTTCAAATTCATGTGTAACTTTAAGGTAATGTAAATACCACACTCCCACTGGGATGAGTGCCTATGTTTCGAGAAAGCCAAAGAGAGGCAATGTTTAGTTTTGACTACATAGGTGTAGTGTTGTAACATGATATTTTTACTCTGAATATGCACTTACATGAGTGTGCAGCTTTATTCTATTGCTGACTGTAAGAACAAACTGTGCTCTATTGAATTTCACCTTCTTTGGTTCTATATAAAAGTGAAAGATGATTATGAATACATAGTAGAAAGTAAGAGCATCTTCATATTTTGATTTGAGTTTACCTTATTAATTAAAGTATATTTATTGTGAATGTATCATAGTTTAATCAAGCCTGGACTTATTTAATTATTAGAATGTGTTTCCATTTTTTTAATGAATTAAAGGGCTGAATGTTTAAGATTAGAAAAAAATGCACAGAGTAAAAGAGAAGAGAATGAAAGATTCAGAGAGAGAAAGAGAAAAAGGAGAGTGAGAATACATTTCTGGTGATATTATTAAAAGCAATGCATTACAGGCCTTTGATTGCATGGCTGAATAATTGATAAGAATGCTATTTCGGTTGGTATGAGTGCCTCTAGGTGTCACCACGCACACATACACACAATCAGAGGGATACAACTCTGCATACATATAAGGGGTTTCTTTTGTGGGTCTTTGCATGTTGTGTATGGGTGTGTTTGTGAGTTTTTGTGAACATATTAATAGCTTAGCTCCTCTTAGCCTTCCTGACAGATTGACAGAGACATTACTAATCCAGCAGTGACAAGTTGCCATCTCCTCTCTCTCTCTCTCTCTCTCTCTCTCTTCCTCTCTTCCTCTGCTACCCTTCTTTCCTCACCCAACCAAAATTACAACTCAGTGCAGCACATTGAGGTGCGTTGTGCAACAATTCAGCACTTTGTTGCATGCATTAGACTGGATTTATTTGGTTGATCATACAAAACAGATGGGACCTGTAAGATTTAGAGTGGAGACAATTTCAGTGTCTACTTGGAATTTTACACTTCTTTATAATCCCAGACTATTTTAATTTGGCAGTATGTGTTGTCAACATTATAATAAGAGATAGAAAAGTCTGACACAATACATCTCACATCTACACAATCACATTCTCTTAAGAAGAAGAAGATTTACTTTATTGATCCCCGCAAGGGGAAATTCTGTTTTTATACTCTGTTAATGAGCCCTGCTACACACACATAGGCTGAAATATACACTTGCTCAAACAGGATCCTATGGACATGCACTAATGATGTCAGAGTGAGCTCCTGAGCGGGTGGTGGGGGTTCGGTGCATTGCTCAAGGGCACCTCGGCAGTGCTCAGGAAGTGACCTCTCCAGCTACCAGACCAAACCTCCGGTTTCCAACCCAAGTCCCTACAGACTGAGCTACTGCCGCCCTACTACTTACCTCGATAGTTTGTGTGAAACATTCACAAAAACAGAAATCTATTGGATATGTAATCTAGGGATCATCAGGGGTTGTTAAAGATGTGTTATCAGTTCGACTTGGTAATAAAATCCTTACCCATTACATAACTCTTAAATACAGGACAATAAGATACTGAATTAGGCAAAATAAAAAATTTCGGAAAATTTCTCATGTCTGGATACAAACCAGCAGAAAAATAAGCCGCTGTTTTTTTTGTTTTTCTCAACAGGTGGTCTCTGTGGATCTTTATGCTGTTTCCATGCTATCTCATCTGAGTCAAGTAGTTATTCTACTGTTGAAGTGATTTGAAGTATTCTGTATTTTTCATGGGTTTGAATGCATGTTTTTGGCTCATTCTATTGACGCTTTAGTCTTTTTCACTGCCATTAGCCATGAATGTTTGCATGAATGCTTCCTGTATGTTACTTTGAACCTTGCTAACAGAGTCAATCATATCATTGCTGCTGACAGTCAGGACAGCTCGTAGAGCAGCTTCCCTTAGGCTGATTCTGGAGATCTACACCTTCTGTTTGTGAGCAATTCATTTCCTTCTTTCTTTGTAGCAGATGGTGTTATCTCTGTTGTTTATCCCTTGTACTTGCATTACTAAGGAGTGCACATCCCATGAACTGATAGTCCTCTAAGTTCAATAGTGTATCCACCCCTACTCTCCAGGGAGGAGGGTGATGTTCAGGTCCCCTCTGAGAAGTGTAAGAGGTTTCTCCTGTGTGTTAAAGGATGCTGCTCTTCTGGATGACTGCCTTTTCGTTGCTTATCAGATCTACAACTGGGATGCATTCAGGTGGAGTGGCAAGGTTCAATATATTAACCAACTCAGTGTCTATTCCTCTGCGAGTTCAGGTCAAGAGTAGAATAGCATACAGGGAGGAGGGAAGAGTCACTGTTTGTACAACTCCGACAAAGGAAGAAACACTCAAATCAAGGGGACTGTTTTGCTGCATATTTCTTGTCCTCACAAATATAGTTTAAATATAGCTCCTTCAGCTGCCATCTGTGGATTCAAAAATCTCCAAGAAAAAATCAAAGTTATTGGCCACTTTCCTTCTTACTCATCCCAAAAATCAGACATAGGCATACTTTGTTTGTCTAGACTTCTGACACCGCATGTCACTTACCCATTCACACCTATTCTCACACTGATGGCAGATGTTTCTATGTAAAGTTACTACCAGGAGAAGTAGCTTATCCCATTTGTACACATTCATACACCAATTACGAAGCAGTGGGAGCAACTTGGGGTTAAGTTGCAGACAGGTAGCTGCAGGAGCTGGGAATCAAACCCCTGACCTTCTGGTCAGACTCTACCAACTGGGCCACAGCCGCCCAGAAAGATATCTGTTTCAATCAGGGTTGCTTTAGATGCTCTGCCTCTCTTTAACACTCATCCATATATACTGGTTCTCTGAGTTAATAAGGGCCTGTATACTGGCTACACATTCTTTGTTAACAGGGACCACTAAGAGCCATAGAGACTCAACCATACGGACTGGGGAAATGAAACAACGAGCTGTCAGCTGCTGAGAGTCATATCTGCAGTTTGTGGGGATTATTCTCAGTAAGACTGGCTGTACAAGCAACCCTTTACATAACAGCGAGTTCTTATAATAATGATGAAATCTTAAAAATCATAACGGGGTTGTAATGTAATAATTATTTAAAATGTTTATATAAGCAGGACAAGCAGTGACCTACTTGACAAGCTTCTAACAATGTACTTTGTTTCTGTCATTTTAATTATTATTACATTACTTCAAACTAATTTTCAAAGGAAGTTGTGCAATAATCACAAGTCTCTGGATTGCATCCACCTACACAGTATGGGGGTGGGTGGCACAAATGCACAAAGTGCAATAGAGTTCTTCCTCTGCATATATACAATGATGTATTGCAAACATCACCATATACAGATTGTCTACTGTACACCTAACCCAGAAACCCAAAAATAGACAAAAGCATACAGTATGCTTCACAAATTTGCTTCGCTCCAACACACGCACGCAAGCGCACATACAAATAAACCAATGAATATAAGGTAAAGTATCAGAGAAAGCACACACTACAGTCACAAGCACTCCTGGATACGGTGCTTCACATACTTACACACTCACATTCAATCATACACACAGATGTGGTCTGTCTGTCTTTCTGCCTCTCTCACAATTACACATAAACAGTACACATACTTTATATGAGGGTTTTTCTTCCAGTATACAACACATTTTGTTTATGGGGAGTATTATTTGGCGTTTCCCTTTTATTAACTTCTAGTTGGAAAATTGAGCATTTGATTTAAAAAAGAAAGTAAATTGAGGTCTTTTAATTTCATTTTCATAGTTTGCCTTCATTTTTAAATAAGCAGACGGCAGATTTTTAATGGTGTGTCCCTTTGGAAAAAAAACCCTTCATATTCAGTCTTGTACATACACACATACAGGTTTAGTCGTCCATACCTCGACAAATCGGAGCAGGAAAGTCCCAGACAGCTGTGTTTCCAGCATTGGTGATGCAGGTGAGAGTGGCATGCCCGTCCAAGACATACCCAGGAACACAGCTATACCGCACACTGTCTCCCACAGCGTATCGGGGGCCACCACTCAGCACTGCTTTGGGTGGGACACCTGGGTTTCCACATGATGAACTGTGGAGTTCTGCAGAAACAGAGAGAATGAGAGGAAAATAGATCAGGGTTTTTCAATTTCCTTTTGGAATAAATTGTGCTAAAATGTTAAACGAAGCATTTCCCCAAACTCATCTGTCACTCAACCAGATAATAAATCCAGCTTTTGCTGTGATGTGAGGAATCCAAAAGCTGCTCTCAAGCCCTAACAGTCCAATTCCTTTAACTGCAGATACCATTATAAACAGAATTTCATGGTCATATGAGATGCACACTTGCATTGGAATTATGCAGTTTAAAGCTACACATTGTTTCAGCTTCTTTTAAAGTCTTACCCTAAACAAACAAGCCATAAAGCCTGAGGTTCTTTACAGTACATATAGCACATCACGGCAGCTGTTAAAGGACTTTTTTGACTGCACTCCAAGTCAAAGCAGACAAAACGTAGCCCCAGAGAAAAGGAGGGAGACAATACCAGTGTGTTTTATAGTTAATCACATTATTCCCTCTAGATACAGTTATGTGCTGAAGACATATGCACAAGTGTGGGTATAAACAACCGTACACACAAGCACAAACACAGAAGAGAGAGGGAGAGAGCGACAGAAAGGGAGAGAAAGGGGTATTACAAGCCATAAAGCAGGAAGTAGATGGGAGAACAGGGACCAACTCGGGTCTTATTGTTTGAACTTGATTGATACAACTATGGAACTGTTCAGACAGATGGGGGGTTAGGGAGGGAGGGACTGGAGGGAGACGGACAGATTGTGTGAGGAGGAGGCAAGAGCACAGAGAGGCATAAAGAGGGGGAGGTGGGGGAAAAAAAACGAGCAACATGATGCTCAATGTGATAGATATATGTGTGTAACTACTCAGACAGAGTGGGGAGAGGGGGGAAAAGAGGGGCAAGTTTAAAAGGGAAGAGAAATGAGAGAATGGGGGAAATCTGCAGTTATAGTGATAAAGATTATGCTCAGTATGCTCCCAAATGAGTAGTGAAAACAGAGAAAATTTTACAAGAAACTATGAAAACCTCACAGCTTCTGCTTCAGTCATACTTGTGCAATCATTCCTGAATGGAAAGTTTAAACATGGCTGCAGGGGGAAAAAAATGAGGTATTATCATTTGAAAAGCTTACAGTGGGTAAAGAAGATCTGATGTCAGCAAACAATCCGATTGAGCGATGTTTAGATTTGTGGGCTGATTAGTTTTTTCAATCACACCCTTTTCTCCTCTCATATTGTGCCTCCAGAGTTACCATAGTGCTGGTAAATACTCAGAGGATTAGTTGGACATTTTGTATTCCTTGGTGGTGATGAAAACAGCTACTTTTTTTCTTATTAGCGCCCGTGTTGATTGTGATGTGGGTCAAGACAACCAAAGCTGAAGAATCATTTTTAAAAAAAGAACGCAAATAATTTAATAACTGAAATCATTCACTTGGAAGGAAGTAAATACACACATTCATGACTTCTGTGACTAGAGTAAAATCTAAAGTTTTAGTTGAAGAGTTTCTTTGTGTTTATTTAATCCTGCATCCCAGGAAGCATGGACAGAAAAAGAGAGAGGAAAAGACCCTCTTACCGCCCATATCCTTATCTTCACACATACACACACACAGTTACAGAGAAATGTACACTGACAAGACACACTTGCACCCTTGCACGCATCTGCAGGCCCAGGGTCATCCATCACTGTGGCCACCCCCTGTGCTGCGTTGTGATTGGGTGTCAGGTTGGCCTAGTGTTGCGACCTGTTGGCCTATCGATTTTGCCAGTCAGCGCGGCCCCACTTGGTGTCAGGATGTTTGTTGTTCAATGTCCTATCAGACACACATTTACTCTTAGCAACACAAAGACATATACACACACACACACACTCAAACACACACTCAAACACACAAACTTAGAGCGGGTCTGTTGGTGGCTCAGGGTGCTGTTGGAGATGCACAAACATAAACACTTTGTTTCTCTGACACAGGTTTTTTTCGTAAGTGTCCTTACATAATTCTGCAACCTTCTTTTATTTTCCCCTATTTTTTCCATCTGTCTCCTCTTCTTTACTCCATTGTTTTTTTCCTTCATTCCCAAATTCCCTGTTTGTTTAATCCCTCCCTTGTCTTCTATTAATGTCTCTTCCTGTCACACTCCTTCCCTTCCTCCCCTCCTGTTTCCTCCTAAACTTAACACTTTGATGACAAGCCAGCAAGCTCCTTGCCTCCACTTCTCTCTCTCTCCTGCTCAAACTATACCACTACATCACCCTTCTGTCCATCCCTTCATCCCTCCTTCCTTTCTCCCTAGTTTATAGTGTACATCACATAGTTTCATTACACTAGTTTATTCAGTAGCCGGCGGCGGGACCGCAGTCTTCTTCATGGTTTATTGCTGCCTGCCCACTTTCATTTATTCTCTCTTACCCTCACTTCTTCCTCCTCTCTAGTCTCTCTCTTTATCCATCTTTGTCTGCCTCTCTGTCTCTGTCTCTCCCTAGTTTACCATAACCATGATTCCAGTCTCAGTTGCTTCATTACAAGCTGCTGCTTTTATGGACCATCTGTAGAACTATCTGCATTCGTCACACACACACACACACACACACACACACACACACACACACACACACACACACACACGCAGAGAGGTGTACAAAGGCCCTCGTGTAGAGCAGACACCAGCATGCAGCTTCTCTTTCTGCCACACACACACACATAACCATTTACCTGGCTTTTATTTCTCCCTAGATAAGCAATTACAGCGAAGGCCAGGAACAGGGAGCACAAGACGGAAGAATTGAGGTGGGAGAAAAGAGCTGATTGGTGGGTAAAAGACGAGAGCAAAGTGCTAAAAAAAATAGAAAAGAAATGCTGTCATGCTTTCATAGTTTTCAGTAAGACAGATGACACATCAGGCTGATGAATCGGAGGAAGGACAGCGAAGACAGGGAGACGGAGAGGGAGACAGAAAAAGGTAAAATTTAGAGAGCGATGATTCAATGTGTTTGCAGGTTTTACACCTCCGTCAGCAGCAGGTTTGATAAAGGATGAACCAAGTTTTATATATCAGAACATAATAGATGCTGAAACGCATGGAATCTGTTACAAGAAAACATGTACATAGATTTATTTTAACTGTAATAGAAAAATGATTTTCAGAAACTGTTTTCAAGACATTTCCTGTAAAAGGGGGAAGGTTTATGAGGTCTGTAACAGAAAAGACAAATGACTTGGGAGGTCTGTCACAAACAGATAGGTGTTCTGGGGCACTTAGATCTATAAAAGGTTTCACTTGCTAACAACTTCAGAACAAGTCTGCTGTCAGTGTGATTTATTCATCACCTGGACCAACTCTTTTTATAGTCTTGTGAAGAACTTTTGTCATAAAACAGTTTTGGTTCTGGAAGTGATTGACATTTTACAGCCTGAGTTGTACATCTTTTTTTTGGTCAGGTTTATTCCACCCCACAAAGACAGAGGCAAAACACAGATTAAGTCTTGTCACACCTTTTGTCAGTTTAGAGTTTTATTACTGAATAGTTTACATAAAAATAATGAATATTCTTTTAGGAGCTTTTCTGTCAGTGGAACAAATTCAACTTCATAGATTAAAAAAAATAAGGGATATGTATGTAGGACTAAAATACACATTTATGCATGATTTTTTTATCAAGTACATTACAGAAAGACTAACTGAGAAAAAAAAAAGAAAGACTAACTGAGGAAAAGCCTGAGAATCTTCAGAAGAGCAGAGTTAAGGGGCGCTGGTGGCGCAGTAGTTAGTGTGCGCGCCCCATGTATGGAGGCTGTAGTCCTCTAAGCAGACGGCCCAGGTTCAAATCCCACCTGTAGCTCCATTTCCGCATGTCATTCCCCACTCTCTCTCCCTGATTTCCAACTCTATCCACTGTCCTATCTCTCCATTAAAGGCTCAAAAAGCCAAAAAAGAAGAGCCGAGTTACGGAGAAAGAGGTTACATCAATGGATTTGGGAATAAATGAGCGTCATGGTAAACAGCGGACATAAGTCATTTGTGTGCACATTTCTCACTTACAGTAAAAGCATTCGTAATATTGTCAGTGGATTTTTATGTCAATGTTATTCCCCCTATTGTTCGCAAGCTGCTGCAGAGCTGTCAAGCAACTGTCACTCTTACTGGGATTCAAGCAATTTCCTCACATTCTAACTATGACAGCTCAGCAATCACAGAAAGGATAATATGGAATTATTCTAACATGGCTGTGTGCTTTTTAATATGAAAAAGATTAATGCCAAGATGAGATATCCAGCATTTGAAAAATGTGAAAGCTGTCACCATAAAAGCATCAACTGAAGAAAATGTTGAATGGTAGAGAAAATCAGAGAAGAAAGAATAATATGTAGAACCCAAGAACGAAAGGAGTGTACCTTTCTTTTGTAACCCTCGTTTTTGAATCAAAAAAGAGTGTTTAACTAGTTCAGACCTTTTCTTCAGAAGTGTTTATTGAGTAGGTAAGGATAGGGCAGACCATCTCCCTATTCATTGATGATGAAATGATTGGCTCTTCCTGGCATGAAAACCACGACACAACAAACCAGCATGCAAGATAAGCAAAAATGCAAGCAGTACAAGCATCATCCACAGCTCTTGCCTCTCCAGTACAGCATACTGCAACATACGGCAACATACAAAATCCAATAATAGGAACAGCAGGGATACTTTGACTCTAGTCTAACTCCCTGTGGTGAAACAGGGCAGACACACCAGTAGGGACAGGGTTTCTCTTTCATCCACATGCTGGTCTAACTTTGACTTAATAAGTAGGCTAGAGCACTGAATTTATGATTACATACATTACAATATGTGAACTTTGAGGAGGCATTCAACAAATAAGAGATTGGTTAGATGTTGACCAGTATCAAGATTCTCCAGCTAAGTGACAATCAGAACATCACCAGCCATGAGTGACTGATTTACTTGTTTTTATTTAGCATACAATGTTAAAGTGATACGCCAGGTAAATGTGATGATAGTAAAGCTCTAAACTTTTCTAAAATGGTAATGCCTGATTTTAGACAGAAGTATCTAAAAAAAAAAAGCACGCCTCTGCAGTATTTGTGTAAAGATAATGGTCATATTCCACCTCTGCATACTAGAGCAGGCCAAGCATTTTGGGTAGTTTATAGGGAGGTCCATTTCTGCACCAATCATCCACTTGATTTGTGATAACATGACCGCTTCACACTTATTGTTCCAGAATGAAGCACCATAACTCTGCATTTTGGTGAAACTGACAGCTTGATGATGTGGGCACAATTAGTCTTTTTAAATTGTGTTGCCAAATAACATTAGTTGCCTAATTGGCCCCGATGGGACTTATGCAGGGCTATACTGGGTCATAAATTAAGACAGTGCAGCAATAAAAGAAAATTCCAAAATACTTTTGTGCAAAGCATAGGGTTTTTTTCTCTCTCTCTCTCTCTCTCTCTGTCTCCCATTACTTACAAAAATTACAGGGTAAGGGACATCATTTCCAACAATCTACAAGCTTCCTCCCCAAATCTTGACGATGCAGAGGTTATGCATCCTGTGTGGCAGGAAAAGTGAAAGATGCAGCGCTCAGAGTTCTGCATATGTGAGTGAGTAGTGCATAAGACTTTTTTGCCTTAGACCAAAGTTAAGGGTCCCTGTCCAATTTGTGCTCTGCTTTCTATGCAAACTATAGCAAAGCATTTCAGGACTTTAAATTCATGGCAACATAAAGAAAAACGTTTTAGAGTACAATGCAAAGATGTTCATATCAATATTTTGTCTGGTGTTTGATTTGTTTTGTCTTTTATGGAACTTAATACAAAGCAAAGGACAAAATAAATCTTACAAATGCACTGAGAGTACGTCCATGTTTTATACAGTCTAATGTTGAAACTGAGAATTTTTTGTTTTTGTTTTTGGTCACACAAAGACAGAAACATACTTGTTGATGGTGTAATTGAGAATAATTATGAGTGATTATGAAAACATTAATGGAGGTAGAAAGGACTAATGGCGGCTGAAGATGTGTGTGTGTCAGAGAGAAGCTGAGACATTCTGGGGGAGAATTAAATTGGGAAGAAAAGAGAGCTCTTCGATAGAGTAACAGTCATTAAATGCATCAGATCATGTGGCAGCTGTGAGGATCAGTTAATACACACAACCATGCTGCTAATGACCGTGGCTACTTATGGAGATCAAACGTTATGGACTCAGAGCAGCAGACCACTAATGTCTCTCAGGGTTTATTACACGCCATGCCACAGACAATCAAACACACACACCACTCTCGCTGAAGGTAGAGGAAGTCCTGAGGATTGTTTTAGTGGTTTGCTGAAGTTCTATGTGAAAAGTAATCATCTATATTCAATATGGCTTTGAAGTAGCTACAGGAGGCAGCCATGTGTTTGCACTGTTGCTCATCTTGTTTATATGCCTGAAGAGAATAATTATTGACAAGGTGTGCCCTGGGGAAATGATTGACATAAATGAACCTTATTGGTCAGATTTTGCCTATCCCCGACTGATCATCCAAAGTTTTTTTTTTTTTTTTTGCACTCAGATCCAAGTGAAGCGGTTCACAGCGGGCCTGGATCAGTAAAAATGTAATACAAACATATCGATGGCCTGGTTTCTATGTTATGAACCAGTTCAATGAGGTTGTGATTCCTATCCTGCATACTCTGTTTAGCATCTGTAATCTCGTGAGACTTAATGGTTGACTCTTAACCTCTCACAAATGTATTATCTTAAAGAGCATGCCAGTTAGTGTAAGTTAGCTCACAAGGAGAAAACAACAACATTCAATGTTGCCGTAATTTACAGTTCTCCAACCCAGAAAAACAAGTCACATGTACTGATATGGAAAAAGAGAAACTTCCCAAAAGTCTGCCCATCTCTACGCTTTTTGCAGAAAAGTGTTTAAATACAACGACAGAATGAAGAATCACACCTGTTGAGGTGGCAAAGTGAAACCAGTCCAAGTATGCTAACATTAGCATGCAGTAGCCCAAGCAGACCGTAATATTAAACACTTTCTCTAGTCACAACTCTCCTACGTCATGGTGTCGATAGCCCAATGTATGACTAAGGTTTACAAACTAACAGTGTTCTTGGGAGTAACGGCTTACCTGACATGGTTAATACATTTGACTTTGAGAGAATGACAGAATGTTTGATTGTACAATGAGCATATTCTCTCTTCTCTTGGAAAAGTAATAAACAAAAGGACATGTGATTTTGAAATGACACACAGGCTATCATTTTTTTCTCAGTTCTATAATGTAAAAAAAAAAAATAATTTGGATTCAATTATCATATTGTAGTACATCAAATCGAATCAAATCACATCACATCACATCAAATGGTCCAGAATTAAATTGCACCAAATCAGATCTTAGCCCTAGAGAACCGAATCAGATCAAGTTGCCTTGTAAAGGAGAGCAGTGTTTCCCCTACCATTATATTAAATTTTAGATTAATTTATTGGGCTTTTTGGGCCTTTATTGTAGGGATAGGATAGTGGATAGAGTCGGAAATCAGGGAAAGAACTCATTTAAAGATACCTTTCCGATAGAAAAGGACAGCTGTCATTAAAAGTAACACATGAACACCAAGATTCCTTCAAGTCGTCGATTCGTTGTGTCGTCGTGTCGGCTTGTCCCCACCCCCCAACGCTGTAAACCTAGGGGAAACACTGCAAACACTGTCTCCTTTTTTATTGTAATTATGGAAGTCAGGTATTCATCACTTGACATACCATTGTGAATGCAGAATTATTTCAACTATAGATCTAATAAGGACAGACTTTCAAAAACATGAGAGTATGTAATACAAAATAATAAGAGTCATCCGAGTGAGGATGCCATTTAATGTGACTCACTGAAATCATTCAAAGCATGAATAGCCCTGGAAAACATTATTACTTAATATTTTTGGGGATACAATATTCATCTAGGAACGCTGCTTGAATAGATCTACCTCCTTCTTTCTTCCAGCCTTGCATATCTGCATGCAGTTGAATAAGAAGATAATGACGGCAGACTGACTGCTCACGAAGAAACACGGGATGTCAATTATCAGCCCGTTACCTCCACTTCACCGCTGTGTGTGTACGCTCTAGTGCAGAGTGTGTGAGGTTCAGTAAACAAGTGTGTGTGTTTTGTGAGTTTGTTTGTGTCTGTGTGTATAGCTCCTTGATGTGGTGATCAATGTTTCTGTGAGCCCTGGTTCAATAAACCATTACAGTCCCCCCTAAAGACATCCTGCCATCAGAGTTTCATTAGACACACATACACATACACATACATACAAAGGAAAGCAAAAAATAAGACTATGTGTTGTCGTTTGATCCAACCTGAAAGGGCTACCTCCATCTTTCTTAAGAGCACAACAAATCAGCTCCATATGTCTGGATCAAGCAAAATGCTATCAAGGTCCAGTGCTTACAAGCAATGCAAAAACAGGCAGCTTGCTGGTGTATGATGGTTATATATAAAGATTGTACGAATATTTTTGGCAATAAAGGCTGGTTTAATTGTCAAAGTGTGCAGTTTTTTCAAAGCAAAAAGGCAAGTGTGTGTAATTATCCAAAGTCATTATCCCATTGAGTTCTAGATACCATTAGTCTTAATATCAAAGGGCTGCACTGATTTCAGTCAGGGTCCTTATTTGCTTTCTTCCCTCTCTAAATGACCCTTTTCTTCTCCATCTTGCACGTCCATATCTTCCTCACACCTCTCCCTCTCTTCTTCTCTTATCTCTACTCACAGCCACCCCTCTTTTATTAATTAAAACTGTGTGTGTGTGTATGTGTGTGTGTGTGTGTGTGTGTGTGTGTGTGTGTGTGTGTGTGTGTGTGCGCGCACATCAGGCTTCAGTATTAATTAAAGGTGTGAATGCTAATTGGTCAGATCAATAACGGGTCGTTAGGCCTCAGGGGCCAACGGCCAATAGGAAATCGTTAGGTGTCTAACATCACTGTCACTCTGCTAAAGCTGCACTGCACTGTGACATATGCACACAGACACACAATTGCACTTACACACACTGATTTGTACTTGCACCCACACTTCTGTCATCTGGAGAGACCTCAAAGGTTGCAAAAGAGCAGAAGGGGTGAGCAAGCGTCAGCTGGAGAATAGATAAAAACTTACTGTATGTTCCTAAAACTAAATCAATATCCATTAAATACAGCGAGACACTGATAGGGGGAAAGAGAGAGGGAGAGAAGGGGTTAGAGAAAAGATTCAGATGCCTTGGTTGTCACTTAAGAGGACTGAGAAAATGAGTGAGTCCCCTCAGAAGGCCTTTTTGTGCTGATCAATATCAGAGCACTCTTTCTTCCCTCACCCACATACTCACAGTTCTCTCTCTCATCTTTCAATGTGTCCTCTTTCTTCTGCCTTAGATTTCTGATTGTCAAATGTTTTGGTATGATGTTTAATTAGATTGCTTACTAACAGTAAAACGCTTGTCTTTACCTCATTGAGAATTGCTCAGGAGAGTAGAAAAAGAAAACAGAAGACAAAAAGAGAGAAAAGAAGAAGAGGAAAGAGGAGGAGGGAGGGAAGGATTCTTTTAGTTTACGTGGTTTAGGTAATGAAAGAGAGAAATATCACTCAAAGAAAGGAAAATTATCCGCTCAATTTACAATTTCTAACTCACCAAAACAGTACCTTTGTACTCCCCTTAAGGTATTAAATGCTTTTCAAAGAAAAGGTGAAACTTTAGCAGCTAACAAACTCCGTTACCACAACTTTAGATTCTTTCTTAGATGCCTAATCTTGGATTAGGTGTGGACAATACTGTGAGAGATAACATTACTCCATCCAACACACATTGACTAACTACTGGTTGTGTTGTTATGAAATTTGGAGGTTTTTTGAGGTGAGCGATATTTCTTGAAATTTAAACCCTGTTTTTTTACGGCAACGATTTATTACAGTATTACAAATTAATAAATTAAAACTATGAAACATAATAGCTTTAGTTTATTTCATAATTATTTACATGACACTTATGTTGTATAGATTTTAGGGATATGAAGCATTTGAAGATATTCCCAAAATAGGAAATCTGCCCATGAGGACACTGGATCAACAATTCCTTATGCAGTTTAAAGAGTCGATGTGCACATTTCCATAAAGGGTTTGCTACCAACATTTTGTATTTATTCTGGACTCTACATAAGCATTCCTGGAGAAATTTCACCAAGCAGCCCATTCGCCTTCTGTTTTTTTTTAATCGTTATGACCCCAAAGCTTTTCCAGCAGCTCCATCCTGAAGACAAACATGACGGTCTGCTACAGTTAATGCTGTTGATCCTTCCATCTGACATTTCGTATTATGGTTGTTATGAACAGTGCTCCCTTGTGGGTTTACTAGCAGGGCTTTCACTGTTGTCATTTTCCAATATCGCCTTCACAGAGACCTTTTGCTCATCTTAAAACAAACAGACACCAAGTGAGATCACAGTCACTGATAGCTATGCAAGGTCCATGGGTACTGATTTGCAATTTTTGAGTCTCAAGGGGTTCCATGTAACAAAACAAAACTCTGGTTTTAAAAAGTTCACTTGCAATTCCATTTTCCAACAGGTAAGCCTGGTGAGGGGAGGCTTGTTATCACCTACTAGTTCTATGGTCCTAAGGGCCAATCGAATGTGGGGAAAATATACCTTAGTATACCTGGGTGGGCAGCCTAGGTGAGAAACACTGCACACTACATGTTATAGGCCACACGTGGCCCCCTGTATGTCTCTACACCTGCATGCCCCATCAGAATTACTGCCTTAGAGAGAGTCATTGTCAATGTGTGTGTAGGTCTCCAGTCACTGACAACTTCAGCCATACTGTAATATATAATACGAATATATAATAAAAAAAATGTCAACTTAGCCTGCCCCTAAGTGTGTGTGTGTGTGTGTGTGTGTGTGTGTGTGTGTGTGTGTGTGTGTGTGTCTGTGTCTGCATATAACTCGTAACTCTGGGCTGATAACATCTGTGTGTTGCTTCGTTGCACAGGCGAGGTGTGCTAGCTTGCTAGCTATGTGGGTGTGTGTATTTCCCAGAGTGTGTGTGATATCTAATAGCTGTGGTTACTGTAGCATGACTTATTAAATTTAACATCAAGAGACCCCCTGGAAGGCTGACTGACAGATACCAGTACACACACACACACACACACACACAGACACAGACACACACAGACACACACACACACACACACACACACACACACACACACACACACACACACACACACACACACACACACACACACACACATTTAATGCACCAAGCTCACCTTAACTGTGAAACTAACCAACCAACACAAACATAGCTGAGTAATCTTTTAACATATAAATGCACTGATTATATAATGCATGAAAATCAAACATATTGGATGCAGGTTTTGGCATGACCTCAATTTCCTCTACAAAATACAGGTTAGAGAATTAACTTAAGCAGGCAAAGAGCCCAACATAAGTGCCGCCTTCTGTCATTGATGCTACTTCCAATTATAAATGCTGAGCAAATCAACACTCAGGTTAAACAAGGGTAAGAATTCCTTTGTGTCTTGATCAAAAAAGCTGCTATAGCTGTTTTAGTTGATCTGGTTAAATCCCTGACATGGGCCGAGATCCAAACACTCAACGTTTGAAGATTTAACATCGGCTTTCAAAATCATTTTTGTTGAATTAATATAAAAATGTATAGTATGATGACAGCAGCCTTACAGCTGAAATTTACTTCAAGACAAAAGCAGCTGGCCTCTGTCATGTTTCAGTTCTTTCATCCCATTTCCATGATGTCCCTTTAAATCTTTTTTTTTCTTTCCTCTCATCTAGTCCTCTGTCACCAGTCTTTGAACCATTATTGCAGTACAATCTCACATAAACTACAACCCAACAAGTGTGTGAGCAGTGTTGTTTGTGTTTTCATGGGTAATTGATGCACAGTCACTGGGGAATCAGTTCCTGCAGACGTTGTTCTTTTATCACAGGACAAAACTAAAATATTTTCAACAATCTTTTATGACAGAGGCAGGCATCACAAGGCAGGACTCTGTCTGCAAAGTAAAGGAGTTTTAAATTAACTTGCCTTTACTTCACAACTAACTGAATGTGATCAAAACTGGTGTTAATATTTTCCAAAAGGGGTGCGCGATTTATCCGCATTATTTATATTTAGCCATTTATTCCTCGGTGTGGGCGCCCAGGTTCATGTCCGAACGGGGGCTAACTAGTTTCAGCTTAAATAGGCCTTTTATGACACAGCTGCATTGGAGACTATCCAGCCTCACAATAATACATTAAAAACACTTATATTGTTTAAACAGTTTATGAGCGAGACAGAGACCCTGTCAGTATTTTCTTAAATAGTTCAAGCATTTGATTCATAAAATAGCCTATTACTTGAACATTATAAGCCGTGATTAGTATTAACTTAAACATCATCACACAAGTCTGTTGGTTAAAAAAAGGGATTG
The DNA here is from genome assembly GCF_963584025.1 of Labrus mixtus. Classification (NCBI taxonomy): domain Eukaryota; kingdom Metazoa; phylum Chordata; class Actinopteri; order Labriformes; family Labridae; genus Labrus; species Labrus mixtus. The sequence continues at coordinate 24,028,350 of NC_083627.1, forward strand.
GTACAAAAAAAGGTGTAAAAAGAAAAGTGTAATGTTGTCTATGTTTCTGTTTTGGTCCTATAGGCAAATAAAAAAAACATCTTGATAAAGTTTGGATTTTTTATATTGTATGCAACATGTCCTTAGTCAGTCACAACACGTTCAGCTGATAAACTGAACTACTTTTGGTTTGTTTTAGAGTTTTAAATATTTTTTTTACATCATGCTTCAAGTTATTGTCTTGTGCTTAAATACTATCAACCTTTGTAGCCCCAGTTTTATGAGCAAAAAAGTGAAGGTGCAGCCCTGTATATACTTTTTTTAAAAGAAGTTCAAGTCAAGTCGACACCAAGATAGGGTCTAATGTTTAAGGTAGAAATATTTTGTAACCTTTAAAGGAAGTTTATTTAGTAAATGGTCCACAGCAAGAACTGTAAAATTACAAGAAAACAAAGTTCAATGAACAACACATGGACAGCCTGTCTTATGTAGGATGCAGGCAGTAGTCTTGTGATTAAACCTCAAGTTCATATTTTTTTTAAAAACGTTTTTAAACTTTCAAACTTCACTACTCTCCATTACTGTACTATAGTTCTACTTTTTAAAGAAACCTTAGTTAAGACGCTCAAAGCAATCTACAGAGTAGAGAAAAACCAAATCTGCTGATAGAAAGCACAGCACACGGGTTGTAGAATACAGCGCTGACAGTCATTTTAACAATTAATCAGACGATTAAATATTGAGAGAGGAACCCCATTGGAACACCGTTAAATAATGAAATCTTCTGATGAGAGGCAGCTCTAGGAGGTCAGAGATCACTCAGTTGACGTATCTTGTTGGATTGTTTTTGGACAGTGTTACATTTGGTGAATCTCTGATTGGCTGACAGTGTTGAGGGATACCTCTTTCCTGAATGCTACCTCGGACTGCTGTTTGAGTCTGGACATCAGAAAACTGCTGCGTAAGCATGACCCTGCTCATTTTGTAGTTATGCTAATAAGGTGACATTCCTTCCGGCTTGGCAGAAGGAGCTGATTGGATGGGCCGAGGTTGTGACCCTGAAGGGAGGCCGTTTGATTGGTTGGCTGACGTAAAGCTGAATAATGGACTGACATTGGCTAGGAGGCTGTATTATCATCAACACCCTCACATACACACAAACTGTACACTTCTGCAGCACATAAGAACACTTCCACACACACACAAATTTTAAGTGTACCAAGAAGCCTATATTTTAGTCAAGTGGCGACCAGTTGTGTGACAGTCCTGAATATTGGATCAATATATCATTTGATGTCATTTCTGTCCTGTCCCAGCACAGACGGGGTTGGTAGCTATTCGCTTTAATTCCATCATAAAAGTATTTAATACCATCCAGGTATGAGGTCAATAAATCATCTTCTGGGCTTCTATACGTGTAAAACTTCAATCTTGCCAATCCAGGCTGAAAGACTTTACTCTGATTAGATTATCAAGGTGTCACAACGCTGGCTACTTTTTGGAGAATCCTTGATTTTGGACACCTATCATATCCAGGTACTAAAACATTTGGCAGCTTCCTAACATCAATCCATCATCAAATTAGTTCATTTCATCCAGTTATTACATTAATTCGTCATATGCTGGGCTTCTGTGATATGAGGCACCTACAATATCCTGATACTAAGGTGTTTGGCAGCCGTTAACTGTAATTACATTATCCAGACATCAAATTGATACTTTGTGGACAGTTGCTGAAGGCCTAACATGGAGAGATTTGGCAGCTTTTTGTACTTGTCCATTATAAAATTGGATACAAAGATATGATTGGGTAACAGGCTGGTTATACTTGCTTTTGACAACACAAGGTAACCCTGCAAACCACACTTTAAACTTTTTTTTAAAGCCTCACTAATTGTATAATTTCCTAGATAAAAGAATATTATTTTCATAACGGTAAAGTGATTATTTTGGCTATTTTAGTGTCAATCTGGCTGATAACAGCTCCGTAGCACAGGCATTTGTACAGTTATATCACTCAGGGTAAGATAATGCTAAATACATGAGGTGCTACCCCCCTGGGATTAGTATTTTTATGAACCTGGGACTGAGCAAGACAAATATGAAATGGTGCCATCTGACATCAAGAACTGTGACAGTCCTGTGAATATGTATATGGTTTGTTACATCATTTGAAGCTCCAGTATATTACAAAGGCTTCATGCCACTAAATCTACAGAGAGTAACATATTCAGAAATCCAAAGTCATTAATTTAAAGGTATAAGAGGGGCTGGTTGTAACTGGCATTTAAATGATTTGGGACATTGAGGATGTCCTGTCCAATGAAGCAAAGTGAGAAGTTGATGATCAGTAGACAAAACATTTTCCTTTAAAATTCTGTTTGATAAAATCTGCTCTGCTCTCTGTGTGTGTGCGTGTGTGTGTGTGTGTGTGTGTGTGTGTGTGTGTGTGTGTGTGTGTGTGTGTGTGTGTGTGTGTGTGTGTGTGTGTGTGTCTGGTGTGCGTGTGTGTGTGGGTGTCTTTGTGACTGAGAGTGTGACTGTTCATTATCTACAGGGTGAATGCTCCTCACTATTCCAACCGCTGCAAGGTCAGCTTCAACGCAAGGACATCAATCAAAACAATCGCACACACAAAGACGCACACACACACGCACACGCACACGCACACACACACACACACACACACACACACACACACACACACACACACACACACACCTTTGGAGAGCATTGATTTCTACTGTTCAACCAAAAAGCATAGAGCATAACAGGGGTCGCTTCTATACTTCTTTTGTCCTTTTGCTGTTCTCGTTTTCTTCTTCTTTTCTCTCACAGATCTCTTCTCTTTCAGGGATTTCTTCTCATTCATTTCTCATCACTTCTTTCCATTACATCTTAAATCCATTATGCCCCTCTTTCATCTTACCCCTCTCCAATCTTACACGCTTGCCGGATATATACACATGGGAATTGGGAAGATGCATGCATATACATAAAATAAAGACACACACACACACACACACACACACACACACACACACACACACACACACACACACACACAGGACCGTAAATCCATCTTTCCCCAGTGACAGAAGTTAAATATTCCACTCATTTTAAATGTATGAACTGATATCAAGCTGTATATGTGTGTACGCACAGACACTACTTGTGCACTATAGATGTTTGGAGGGTCCTAAACATGTGTCGAGCTGTGTGCCATCAGTAAATGTGGAAGGGGGCAAGGAGAAATAAATAGATATAGAGTAAGTAGAATAAATAAAAGTGAATAGTTATTATATTTCTCTTCCCATTCTATCAAAAGCAGAATTGTCTCAGGCCGACCAAAAAAATCTGTATTTTCTTATTGAAATATTCTTTTGATACATCACATTGCAAAAATGCAGCAAATGAATGGATGTAAGGCTTTCAACGAAAATCAGACAACTAAAAAAAAAAGGTTTCCGACTACTCTCCAAAATGCCCTCCAGAGAGAATTAAAACACAGCTCTGGGAGCAAACATAAATAGAGACATGGCCTTGTGATGTCAAATTTAAGTGCTTTATATAAACTTGAAGTCTATTAATATTCACGCCGAAAAGCAGCATCAAAATAAACAACTGTACAAAAGGAAAGGATTATGCTCTCATCACAAACAGGGCTTTCTTTCTTCTTTAAAATCCCACAAATTGCAAGGACGAAATGCTACAAATTACGAAAACAGGGAAGTGCTACCCTTGCAAAGAAACTTCAAATCTTGAACTTTGGTAATCTATATATTTTTTATTCTTTTAAACATTATCCCCTTCAAGATCCCATTAAGATGCAGCCTCTTCAACCGGCCTGCACTTTTAGAGTCACCTTCTCTTTGCCGTGATGTCTTTAACTTACTTGTTGAATCAAAGGAGGGAGAGAAACACTGAATCAGAAAGAGGACGCAAAGACAGACGGATGGAGGGATGATAGATAGAGGAGTTGATATTGTCAGTCCCCTCAGGTCTTTTTGATAAAGATCAAACTTGACTTTTACACTCAGATCATGTTCAAGTCGGGAGCCTGGAGTCAAAATCAATCAATCAAATGCTGATAAGAGATCAGAGGGCCAGAGAAACAAATGGTGGAATGGCCCTTGAATGCCTGCCTCTAAATATGGATGCAAACCCTTTCTTTAAGTGAGATTCAGCCCCATGAGATGCTACTGACTGTTCAGATTTTACCGGAAATTTGCCTATCACAAGCATTCATGGTTGTTTCCTCAGAGGAGCCGGTTTCTGTGACCATGCATGCAGCAGTCTGATTAGTCTCATTAATGTGAGGATTGAATGTTGTTGGCTAGTGTTTACTGCTGCGACTGGCAAATAGTTATTAAGTCTGAATATAATTGATGCAGGAGATGAAATATTTATGAAAGCTTTCTCAGTGAAAGATGAATCCTAATGTGGAAAAGCAATTAAACACCGCCATAATGAAAATGTTACACTTCCATGATGCATGATCACATTTGGTATAATGTTGTCAACAGATGACCAGGGTAGCTGCCGATCACTTATTTTATGAAGCTATAGGGAGTGATCATGATTTGACTACCATCATTTCATCCTGGTCCTCCTTTTTCTGACTTCTTCCCAACTTTTCAATCTTTTAGAGACTGATCATTTAGGGAAAGCAGCTCTCCCCTCTCTTCATTGCTGCATATAAGTTCAATGGCAGATGAATGTAAAAACCAAACAAATTCATATTGCTTTTACACTTTCACCAAACTCCTGAAAAAACAACGCTGCATGTGTGAGTGCAAACAGCCGAATTGTTCACTCTCATTTCTATCAGGAGTTTTTCCTGTTAGCCCCCTTGTATTTTTTTTTCTGAGGAAAGTCAGAGTGAGCTGATGTGAGAACATAATCAGAAGAATTCAACTCAAGCGAGTGAGAGAGGGTGGTGAAGTGTATTCCCTGTGATCTGTGCACAACCACAGACTGTAAGCACGTGACCGGTACAATCTCTGTGCCTATAACTTAACTTTATGTTTTCTTTTTGGATATTCTGATTTGGTCAATATACAGATAACATTTATATAAATAAATCTAATTATAACGTCCTGTCCGAACAGAATAGTCCCCCACTGTGAGGTCAAAAGTCCTCCAAATACCTCTAGAAAAGTTTAGGAGAGCATATGTGAAAACAGCTTAAGTGGTGGCCAAACATGTAACAAAAGATACAAAACATCAGATAATAAAAGAACAAAGAAACACTTTGTGGATTTGGATGATTTAAAAAAAAAAAAGTTTTGTTCTAATTCTTTTTTTGTAAGACACAAGAAGTTCCAAGTTAGAGCAAGAAAAATAATCAAAAGGTGTGAATATGGCTGACCTTCTATTCATCTCGAGGACATCACTTGTTCTTTTTTAAAGCACTTGTAAGCACTGTTGTAGTCTACAGCAGTAAAAAAAAAAAAGAGAGAAATGTGCTTGTCTCTGTGATAACTTTTTTAACTTTCATCTAGAAAGTTGAACAGTTTTTGTCCACACTTTGACTTAGAAAAACAATGTTGGTAATAAATTAAAATTTAAAATTAAGCTTTTCACTGATTTACAGCCTTCATTTAAGGCAAATATGTTGAAGCAAACATCTAATATTCACAAGAGGGTAAGCAAGCATAAATTAACATAGTTATTTTCCCTAAGCACATACTTTTATTTCTATTTTGTTTAAAAGAACAAAACATGTAAAGCAAACAATCTGTGAACTACAGTCACCTTGTCTTGTATTTTTTTGCTGCCTTACCATAGCAAATCTTGATCATTATTGGATTTCTTCAATGTCACCAGAAAGTAAAATAAGAAGAACTGATTACATGACTTTGTTTTATGTGATTGTATTTCCAACAGAAAACATGTGTAACTGATTTCTCTAGGGGTTTTGACTGGTTTGTCATTAGTTAAATATAAGGGCTGTGGTAAGAAACATAGATACAGTTCTTTGTTGTATCTGTAGCCGACATTAATATTAATATTAAAATGTACAAACATTGGTGATTGACATAGCGAGCCCTGACCTCTGACTGGATTGAAGTTAACCACTTAGTTGCACCAGCTCCTAAATGATCTAAAAACGTTTATTTGAAGATGTTAAAGGAGTAGATTCAACAAAGTGTGCACTGGAATGACTGTAAGCTTTGGTAAGTACAGAAACACTCTTCCTGTTGGGTAACAGATGAATAAACGCCCAAATGGAAAACTGATCCAGCAATCCTACTGACACCAACGTGTGTCTGTCTACAATAGTACAATTAGAAAACCTCCCAATGGAATTAAAGGTTAGGAGTGGACAGATTGAAATAAGGTCATCACTTCTTTAACACCATTTTATTTAGTCCAATGTAACTTTTCCTGCTTCAGTAATAATTTATTTGTCCAGGTCCTTTAGAGTTCAGCTACAGTTCAGGAATTCAAGCAATTAATTAGATTTATGTTTATAGGATTTAATTAATTGTGCCTGATTGGTGTCTGGTGTGTGGTTCCTGCTTTTGTTTATTCTAAAAAAGCAAGTGTTTGAGTTCTACACCTTTTACCATTTACCATTGAATTTATTTGCATTCCTTTCGCCCTCTTCCATATTGAATTAGCCATTGTTTATATCTTCTCTGGAGGCACTATAGAAACTCTCTGGCATTGTAAGTGTAAATGAAGGTAAAATAAGCACTTTTATATCTCAGGCAAGAGGAAAAAAAACAAGCACATCACATATTGTAAGTGCAGAGGAGAGGAGGAAAAACAGCAGGAGTGAGGAGATGTTGGGGATGAGGGGAGTGAAGTGAAATCTCTGCTGACTTGTTAGTCACATGGTAGCATGTTCTCGGATGAAGAACGTGTTCGCTGGTCCATGTTCTGAAGAAAATGATTACATGTGGGAGTTGTGTGTCTCTGTGTGTAGGGTATGAATCTCTGCGTTCCTGTGCACGCTCATGTCCCTGAACACATGCATGACTCTCAATGTATGTTGTATGACTGTGGGTGATGAATATCTATATTTAACACAATGTGATCTTATTTTACACCATGTTTCTCTGCGTGCTACACAAACAAGTGCTCTGATTCCTACATACTTCAAAGTGGATGCATCTCAAGGCTTGCTTTATTATCAGATTTTGCCTGTAGGATGTCACTCATATGCCTTATCTACCATCTACATACCACTTTCTTAAAAAAGAAAACGCAAACTACTTCAAATAGCTCACTACTTCCCTTGCTTAGATGAATCAGAAAAATGTAGAATGTAATTATAGTATGTGTTGTATATTTCTTGTTTACATATGATGGTGGAATCAGCAAATGCTCTTTTATATGATGTGTCAATCAAAGAAAATTATCAGTGGGTGGCATACAAATTAAAAAACAGAAGAAGTGGCTGGTCTGAACTGTATTACCTCCACTTTTCTTCTTTTTTTCCCATATATATATTTTCATTTATGCCAGTCCTTATTCATTAAAGCCAAAAGAACACGTGGCTAAAGGTATACGGTATAATCTAGATGTGTAAATCAGGATAGACAGATGTTTAGTGAAGATGAACAAGGTCAAAAGGAAAAAGACATAGGAAGAGGAGGAGATTCCAAAAAACTGAAAAGAAAAAATTAAACAATAATCACGCTGAGATCGACTCACTTACCACACACCCACAACACACAGATGCACATGCACTCAAATGCACCGTTCTAAGTGCTGTGATAATCTGTAATTCTGTCTCATCAGCACAATATCAAACTGCCTTCAACATCACGCTAAATAATACATCACTCACTTCCTCACTCTGTTCCACACACACACATGCACACATACACTCATGTATAGTATAGTGCTGGTGTATGAATTAGTTATGGCCTGACAGTCTTCAGAGGAAGGCGAAGGAATGTTCAAGTCCAACAATCACATCAAAGTGTATCCCTCGGAGCAGACAGACTAAAAAGAATAGAGTCACACCATGGTACCTTTGCCTTGCCGAATGCAAAATTCCTTCCTATAGAGCGTTCAAAGAATGAACCTTTTTCATGGATCCCTGTTGCATTATGAGGAAATATTTCATACTTCTGTAACAAGGTTTTTGTCTTGGATCCCACAGGACAACATGTAAATCCATCCTGACGCTCAACCTTTCTTTCAAATTCATATCCAGCTCCAAGATGAAGCAGCAAGCAGGTGATACAGGGCAGTCCAGACAGCCTCCAGCTCCTCTTGGGCTCCTGAGGCAACAGTCCCAAGGCATTCCCAGACCAGGGGGGTTACAAAAAGCCCACAAGCATATTCCCGGTCTGCCCTAGGGACTCCTATTAGTTTTATGTACCTGTAATAACCCCAAAGCAAGATGACCTTGAGGCTTTCTTGTCAGATGTCCAAATGATGTCTTCCGATTTCAATGCAAGGAACTGTGAGCTTCTTCCAGCTTTCTTCCTTAAGGAAACCAAGCTTGTCTTTGATCTTTTTCTTAGAGTTTCAAACCTGATGCTGTTCAAAAGTGAGGGATTTGTGTCTATTAGTAAATCCATAGTTTCACTTTGGCTCCCTCTTCATAGTAACGTAGTAAAAAATGAGAGAGGAACAGAAAGAGACAGAGATGGACCCACACACACATACAAAAAAATGAAGAAGTGGGACCTATGATTTGCAAATGTCTTAATTAAGTGGTTCACGTACATTGTTTCACTCAGAATATAAAGTTGTGTCTGTAAACTTAAAAAAGACTTCCATGACAATCATAAGCAGGTATCTTTCTCTGTTCTTGTCTAAAAATGTATAATGACAAAGCTTATGTATTACCTGCGTAAATCTAAAATCTGAATTGGCTCCAGTAAAAGATTAGACAGAAGGATTACACGGACAAAGTCTGACTTGCCAAAAACCGGATGGATCATGCCTCTGAGGAAATCTCCTGTTGCTTGGTTACATTTACAGCCTGGCTGTGAGTCGTGGATAGTATGACACTCTAAATATAGAGAGAAGATCATCAGCATTATTTCTATTTTAGAAAATGCAAAGTGTGGTCCTGCTTCTCTGTCTCACTGCCTCCCACCCCAAACCCACCCCACCCACACAAACACACACACACACACACCCACAGCTGTAAGGATCAGCAGCAGGGCCTCTTGAGATAAGTTCACTGGATGCTTTTACTGAGAGAAAACTGGGACGGGAGTAACTCAATCTGTAAGGACTTGGGTTGGGAACCCGAGGGTCTGCCAGTTCAGGTCCCGGTACGGAACAAAGTATAGAAGTTAGTTTGGTTGCTGGAGACGTGCCAGCTCCCTGTTTAGCACGCCCACTCTGACATCTCTCCATTAATGCATCTCCTGTGTAAAACCAGAATTTCCCCTTGGGGATGAATAAACTATACAAAATCAAAAAATCATAATAATAAAAAGAAAATCTTTCTATGTCCCACACAAACACACACAGAGAACATGAGATAAGCAGCAAGAAGAAATTCATGCCAGTAAATAAATCTGGGACAACTGCTTGGATATACAAACAACAACAACACACACACACACACACACACACACACACACACACACACACACACACACACACACACACACACACACACACACACACACACACACACACACACACACACACACACACACACAGCACCACAAACACATTCAGATCTAGAAATGTATGCACACTCAGACCAAAGATGTGTGAAGTCTTCAACCAAGGCACTTTGCAAACAGTGATATTGTCATTATGGGATGCTCTAGACACACACATAAACAAGATGAACACCCACAAACACAAGGGTAATTAATCGAGAGGGTTTGCTACACTGGGTGTTTCTGTTTTCACCGCCAGGGAAGTGCATTATTTTTGGCTCAACCTGCCCAAAACGAAAAGCAAAGTGACACCTGGTGCACCAGCTTAATGTGCCGTGCTTATCAAGAGATGGCTACACAAGCTTTACATTGGCAGAGCGACACAGTGGCAAAGCTGTGCAGCCATCGAAAAAACAAGAGAAGTCAGAAGTGTGGGGGCATTTGGCACACACCCAAAAGGATCAGGAAGTTATTCAGAGAGACACATCCTCAGTCTGCAAAACCTGCAGCTAATGTGCAAATCACATCAAACTTGATGTAGCATCAGCTGGATCACCAAAGCAAAGGTAATGCATACTAACTGAATGATATCAGTGGCAAGGTACCTGATGAAACACTGAGTTTGTCAAGAATTAAATATAAATCTGTAACTAATCACTTTGTTTATTAATTGTTTATTTCAGGTAATATCACTAAGACTGAAGTTGTGTGGCTTTGACCGAGTTCCCCATAGACTGATTCGGGTTTTTGCACCAGAACAGATTTTGGATCACATAACAGCTCTATTTACAGTGCTAATCAAAACTCTCAGGGCATTGTTTTTCAGAATGACCTCTTATCTGTTTTAGCAAATGAACTCCAGCACTATAACGCAGGATTTCATTAATTGAAATTCATGATGATACATGATGTTGTATTGTTAAATTGGCACAACTTCCTGAACAAAAGACACCATTTCTTTAATGTGAACACCCCGTACCTGTGAATAAGAGCCTTTATTGGTGCTTGTAATTCAGAAAACTTCTCTGATAACGTATAAATTTTCTTTCCACAGTCTCAATTAAAGTGTAATGTTCTTTGTAAAACCCTCAGCAGTGCTGCCTTGGTTATCATACATTCTGTGTAAACACAGTTTTTTTTATTCAGGATCAACGTCAATCTACTAAAAAGTTAGTACATGACCATGACTGCATCTCTGAACATTAACATTGCAAAATAATTTTCTAATAAGTCATGAGTGTTTCATTAGAAAGTTGAGAATTCATATATGCAATGCATAATGACTGTGCACTTTGTCAAACCTGTTTTTGAAATGTCAGTGATCTGCACTGAATATATCAAGGACTTACATAACTGTGAACTTATTTGTTGTGTTGGTTTGCTTGGTGTCGTGTCTGCTGTAGACAGTTTTGTTCTCTACTGTTTTATTCTCCAGAACTAACTGCCTCATTGAGGACATCAAAGTTTGTTTTATCAGAATCTAATCTGAATCTTAAATGCACACAGGACATGGTGCTCATACTAGTAGCTTCTCATTTTAACCATCACTTCAACCATTCCTATCTCTTCTTTCATCTGTGAGAATGGTGTCATGCTGTTAACTCAGGCCCTGAAGGAAGAGGGCAAAAGGGGGATGCATTAGATACCCCTGGAAGAGGCCAAATCCCCTCCAGAAGTAAATCAAATGTTTTGTCTTTGATCAGGTTTTCATGCGCCTTGGGTAAAACAAAACAAATATAAGAAGATTAATTCATATTAAATGCTATTTTTTAACTCAATGATCCAGTGTTTTGTATGAAACATCTTTGCCATGAAGCTTTCTTGCTGAAGTAAAATGATATCAAATTAAGGGTAAAATTAGCTACACTGATGATGTGACATCACAATATCACTACAACTCTTTTTCCCTGTCCTTGAACTTCTATAACAGAGAGATTCAAGTATGCTGCTATTTTGTGCAATGCTTTCCTCTCTCTAGATTTGGAAATTTCGACAGCCTCCAGTGTTAAAGAGGAATGAACTTGTCAACCATAAAGGACTTATTTCCTGTGCAGTGTGAAAGGAAGTTTAAAAAAGAAAAAAAGGCAGTTCTCCTTAAAGCTTTCTGAATAGTGTCTCAAAGGAATTGAATTGAAAATAGAGCATGCAATCACATCAACATAAAAAGGTATAACGCTACAGATGTAAGTCCAAATATTTAGCATTTATAATCAGTAAAAACATGTAATACATTTAGTTTAAAAAAACAGTTGATTATATAGAAAACATCTCCATTGCAAAAAGTGTCATTGATATGAACACAGTACATTCATAGACATTCTAAAGTCTCTAAATCCACTTGTTAATTCATTCAATTTTTAATTTATACAATGATTTCAAATGTTGAAAATAAAATAAGAAAATACACATAGCATAGTGTGTTTAGAGACTCTGTAGTGTAGTGATTTATGTAGGTAAAATGTGTCAACCAATTATAAATATAGGTTGAAGGCAGTGTTTTTTCCTTGGAGCCCCTCTTACTTACTAATAAAAGCTGAGCACCCCCAGGACCCACACAAAAAAAGGTAACAAAAATGTACATACATTTTAGATGTTACTATTATAACCTGAATTAGAGGTGTGGCTGACTAAGTAGCATGATATTTTAAAATGAATAAAAATGTGCTGTTCCACCATTTAATCTACACCACGTGTGTTGAGATTATTGTAGTTTGTATGTGTAAAACTACTTCTGACAACCTTAGAGCAGACAGGGAATGCTCCAGACTGCTCCACAGTCTCTCATAGTGGTTTGTTATTTACTTTGTTCCCTTCATTCAACAGATACAAACACTAAAGTACACAGGCACTCTCTTACCTTCATAGTTGAGTTTGAAGCCGTGTGCAGAGACGGCAAAGTCGCTGGTCAACCTCAAAGAGAAGACATTTCCGGTACTGGTGACAGGGGCAGGAACCTGGAAGCCTGTTAGCCTGTACGAACACAGAGAAGAATGTGTTGACATTATCAACATATCACAAGACACATTAAGCATCAGGAGAGAAAAAAAACATCAGCCCTTCTTTTGTTGACCACATAAAAGGACATACAGCTTGTTAACATATAGCAGCAAGGGGGTTAGCATATTGATATATTTTACATTTACCAATTAAACCAAAGCATCAGTAGAAGGATGAAGAAGACATTTGAAACAGTATTAACACAACTGACATCTTTTATTTAACCTTTTGTTTACTGGTTGAAAAATTCCAAAAGCTGAAAATCTTTTGGAATTTGTGATTTAGTCAAAAACCTGAGCAATTTACAGTCTGTTGTCAATCTGAGTTAAACTTTCAGACAATAACAAGTAAGCTTTTAATACATCTTTTGTTTGGTGAAGCTTTGGACAAGAAGTTTGCATTCTTTACACAAAATGCACAAAAACTACTCTGCTGTGTTGCATGTAAGGCATACAGAATGCCTTCTTGTTGTTTGTCTAACTATTTTACACCCCATGATTACACTCCAATTTCAAAGGTTTCCTCTCACCATTACTGCTGCCTGGTGTAGGGCCTCTGAGGCAGAGCACAAACAGCTTTCCGTTATTTGAAGACGTAAAGAAAGGCTGCACTAAAACACACTTCTCAATAGGGGCTTTTAAATAAATCAGGCTACAGGATCAAAGTGTGGCCATGAGCATGGTGAGCTGTTGTCAGCTTACCAGTAATACCCAAATGGGTTTGTGTAAAGACAGGTGAACAAAAAAAAAACAGGAGTCAAATAGAAAGGCAGGGTGCCTTTAATCTTTACTACACATGTTTGAGTGTGCCTTCCAAACAAAAGCTACCCCATACATGCCCAGTTGTGTCTTAAGCTTGTCGATTCCTCCTAATTAATGGAGGCAGAAGAGAGGAGGAGATGGCTTTTTTTCAGATATGGCAAATTGCCAAACCTTCCTCCTGCCACTGCGACATTTTCTGTTGTCCTCCAGCTACACGTTTTCCTTCTTATTGTGCTTCCTCCTGCCTTCTATCTCCTCTTCATCCTTCTCTGCCTCTTTCCTTAATCTACCCGTACCATCATTTCCTCTGGCATTGAGTCACACTTCTTCTTTTTCTTCCTTCTTTGCTCTTATACACTACCTTCCCACTTTCCTCACTTCCCTCTGTGGCATTTATCCACCTCAATTTCTTCACCTGCTCTTTAGTGCTTCTTCGCCTGTTCCTGGCATTCACACAGCGACCATTTTTTAGACTTCCCCACCACACTTTCTTCTTGCCTTTCTTCCCTTTTCACCTCTGTCACCTATTTTCTACTCTCTCTCTCTATATATGTTATTGTTTCTACTTTTTCTACATTACTTTTCTTTTGAACCTACAGTATATTCACTTTTATTACTCTTCTCACGCTATACCCAGCGTTTCCCTCTGAATTCTGTATGCCCCCCCCCCCACTCTGGGTGCAATTTGCTTTGGATTAAAATAAAATGACAAATGGTAAAAGAACAGTAAATTAAGTGGTTTCAGTTTGTGTATCTCTTGTATTATTTCAAGTACACAGGATGTCCAGTGAGGGAGGGCTATAGCCAAGTGGCTACTGACAGCTGTTGGTTTTTGTAAACACATGAATCATCTTTGAGGGCAAATTTGTAATCTTCTTCTTTCACCCCTTTCGTGCCCCTCGGTTTCACTCATCTTTTCTTTTTTTATAGAAGAAATGCACTTTCTATACAGGCAAGAAAAAAAAACTTTTTCACTTCATGTACAACCAAAAAACTGCAGACTAACTGGCTATTGTTTTTTTCTCCAATGAGAAAGGATGCTAGCTTTATCCATAGCCAAACAAAACATCCATAGCTTATGACCATAATGAATGTAAACTTTGTCCTATGACCAAATTAATGAACAAGCTATTCAGTTAGTTTGTTCTTTTTTGATGCATGCTCATCCGTAAGAATTGTGAGGGCCTTATTTTGTGTTTTCTTTCTCCGCACTCATTGAACCTTAGAGTGCCGTATATTTCATAATACAAAGAAGGCACTTGAGGAATCTTTAGAAAAAAAACTAGCAGAGGTGACATATTCAACCCTCTACTGAGAACATTTCTAATGTATTAAGCTCTCCAATACTGCTTTTTTTTTGAAAACCCACCCTCTCTCCCTGGCCTCTATCTACTCATCCTCTCAACTCTTATTCATTCTTTTCCCTCCTACCTCGCTTTTATCTCTATATGGACATACTTTATCCCTCTTGTCTCATCCTCTCATCTCTCAGCCTCCTCTTCATTTCTTTCACCCTCTCACCTGCCATTTTTCATAATGCATTCATTGTTCGCCCTGTCCTGACCTCTCATATCTGTTTTTTACCATGTTCTCCTCTTTCTTTGCCACCACCAGATCCTCCTCCTTGTTCTGCTCGTAAATTGAATTTATTCCAACCTGTAGGTGCAGCTTTTCACAATTATGCTAACAAACGACCTTTCTGTGCTTCAGCCCTTCATGCATGCCTCCTCCTCTCTTCAAAATGTTGCCATTGTTTTTAGTTTCCTCTCTCTCTTTTGGTCAGCCCTTTAGATCTTCTTGATGCTCATTTCTTAACTGACTAACTCCCTTTCTATTTCTTCATTGTCTCACAACTACTCCCAATACCACACAAAGAATAAATGGCGGCCAAATTCGTAAAAGCCTCAAACCATCTCTTTAATCTCCCCCCTGTTCCCTATATTTATCTTATCTTTATTTGTAAGTTTCTGTTGCCTTCCTATTTTTGGTTCTCTCATCTAACATCCCCTTTAATATTTTCCTTTTTCTTTATCCTTTAGCCTCATATTTGCATCCTTTTGGTATTTCTTTTTCACGTTCATTGATGCAAGAACTGCCATTGTGTTTGTAGCTTGTATAGCTTTGCAAACAAGATGTGTTCTACCGAAAGCCATTTAAGAGAAAATGGAAAGGAAGGAAAAAACAGTGAATGTGTTCTTGGTATTATGAGGAGCTGCTTGATAAAACACAGCCAGCATAAAACAGCAAATACTGTGATGGGTAAATAAATCTTGAATCATTCCCCTTTTTCCTACGCTTCGTCTAAAATATCTGGTTTGTAATGCTTCACACCTACAGAAACAAACTTTCAGCGCATATGCACACACAAAGTACACACTTTTTTATATAAAAAAAAAAGAAATCATCTCTGCATTTTTGTGTTTTGAGATTCATGAGGTGATGCCAAAGTACTTCTACAGAAACTGAAAGACAGATAGAACAGTGGGTGCCTGATGTTCAAGGTCTATTGTTGTGGGAGAGTGTGCACTTGTGTATGTGTGTGTGTGCGTGTGTGTATGTGTGCGTGTGTGTGTGAGAGATGTATAGAGTTGAATCACATTAGCCAGTGAATGAAGAACTAGCTAATATCAACAGAGTGCTTTCCCTGCTCTGTCTCTCTCACACACACACACACCACAAACACACACACACACACACACACACACACACAAAGAAACGCTACACGTGCACGCACGCACGCACGCACGCGCGCCCACACACGCACACACACACACACACACAAAGAAACGCTACTCCCCTCATTTTCTCCAAAAAAGCAACCATGCAGTCTGCCTAATGCGATTGTCAGAGCCCCTCTCTCTGTTTTACCTCATCTCTCTCCCCTTCCCTTGTATCTGATGGTCTCTTTATTGCCAGCAGGCTGAAGATATTTTTCATTATTAATACTGCATTATTACATGAAAAATAAATAAGTGGGTTGAAGATATGAACTGTAAAAAACAAAGAAAAGAAAATATATCACAGTTTAGGCTTGGTGTTGATAAACTAGTTCTCAAATTGAATTATATCTGAACTATATTTGAACTGCACTGTCAAATTGCATCAATCAATTATTTGATTCTTCAAACAGACATTGACACACCTTTGACCTTGAGAAAATAGTTTCTGTCACAAACCCCTCTTTTAGCCTACAATACTTTTGATCACTGTGGCCAGTAGGTTGCACAAATTCACCCCCCACTGAACTAAACCCTCGCATTTGGCGGGTGGCAGATGCTAATTTGTAACTCTGGTCAGCACTGATTATGTCCTTAAGGTAAAGTCTGAGAATCTTAGAAACTCTACTGATATTATTTGACAAAGTTAAGTACATCTGAAGCATTTTTATCTAAGTTGATGTCATCCACATTAAGGCCAAAGTATTTTGTAAATACAGTCAGAATAAATGTGGAAAGGAGCTCAGTGTTAGAGTCTGTATGTTAAAAGCTGTTTATTTCCCCTAGGCTAGTGTGAGTTTGTGTAGTCTGTCAGTCGTTAACCATAAAAGCAGCAGCACCAAGAGACCCCGGGCGTGTTCGTCTCTGAGCAAGAGCAAGTGTGTACATCTGTGGTTGTGTGTGAAATGGTGTTAGTGTATTTAAGTATTTTTTTATTGAGTTGATACTGACCCCATGTCTGACTCCCCACACCAAAATGCTCTTAACCTCCTCCTCCTCCTGCAGTCCCTTCTTCCTGTTCCTCTGTCTATTCTTGCCTGTCGCTGCTTTTTCCTGTCTCTTTCCACTTAGACGATGTTTACTGTGTCAATTTCCATTTTCCTACAGACACTCTTTCCCAACAGGCAGGTAGCTTTCTACATGTAGAGGAACAAAGCCCTTCCTCATGTCTCTTGTCATTCTATTTTCTAACTATTCCCATTGTCTTTAATAGAGACAAAAAAATGTAATTCTTTACTTTTAGCTTGTTTTCAGATTAAGAGAAAATGTTCTTTTGTTCATGATTATGTTATTTCGTGACAGACACCTAACAAACCAAATAGATAATAAAGCATTGTGCATTTTATATAACTCAATGATTCATCCATATCACAACTACTGTGTTGAAGTATGGGGAAGTGCTATGGGGAAATATGAAGGCATAAATGTTGATGTTAATCTTCTTTAGGCTACAGGGGCTGTGAATGTTCAGTTTCCTTTGGCTTGAAAAAGGCCACAATAAATTGAAGTATAATCATGTTGTTTTTATTTGTTAAAGGCTTTATATGTGATTTTTCACACTTAAATATAATATAAATCAAGTATATCCTCTGAAAATAACTCTGTGAGTCATGCCTGTCTACAATGGGTGTAACACCGAGTCCCACTGTCTGTGATGTTTTCAGAGTTTTCAGAGTCCTATCTTCACTTTGTTTACATCGTCAGGACGGCCGGCCGACTCCTCCCCTCATGTATAAAAGTTGTTTAATTGAGGGACTAGAGAAAAGAAGAATAACATACTGTACTCACTGCTTAACTGCGTTTCTAGATCACGCTCATTTCAGGTAAATTTACATGCAGTGTGAAGATATGAGCATAATAAAGATCGCTAGCATTAGCATGCTAACACAACAATGCACCGCAAGTTGTTTTGGTTCCATGCTGGTGCTCAAGGGCGACATCTTCTGGATCAAAAAAATCACATATAAAGCCTTTAAAGATAGTTGAATGCGAATAAAAAATAAATGCATGTCATTCACTTTTCTGTCATTCCAAGCATGTTAGTATCGGTGGAAAAAAACGTTCTTGACGCCTTCTATTTTGCATCTCTCTCTCTCTCCCTCCCCAGCCTTGTTGCAGTACAATACGTTTAATTATTATATATTTTATATTTAGTGCCCTTACATCTTGGTTTCAGCAGAAGTAGAGAAATAAGATAATAAACGTATAAGAAAAAGGTAAAAGCTTGTTATTGAAACAAAATCTGTCACTGAGGCGAAGAAAGAGCGCGAGAGAGAGAGAGAGAAATATTGAGTTAATTACTGTATTACACACTCAGGATTAAACAACTTCACATTATCAAAACTGTTTTTCAGGACAAGGGATGGTTTGGTAAAAGGTCTAAACTGGACCAATTTACAAAAAAGCTTTTCCAAGTTAAATTAGCATTGAAAGTGAATCCCCTTTTATATAAAAATCATATTTATGTAAGGTGACCACCTTACATGGCATCAATCATTCACACGAGGGAAATGACACCAGAGACGTCTCTCTCCATTGGTCGCTCAGATGGATGAATAGGAAAATAAATAACAAGCTATTCTAAAATAATGCCCTGGCTAGAAAATTGCATTCACAAGTCAGGGACGAAAATGGTGTAATAGTGACCTTGAACCTCAACCACAAAAACTCTAATAAATACTGCCAGTATAGCATGGTGAGTCAAAGAGCAATGTGTGTGATGCACGTATTCCTAGACTATCATCAATGCTCAACCCTCTATGTGTTTTTTAAAGGGAGACTTCAGGTTATCAAGTTCTTCAAATCAAATTCTAAAATGTTTATTCCATAAAAAAGTTATTTGTTGGTCAAAATAAGATAAATATTGATATACATTATATAAAAAAAGCATCTTCCTCTATGAAAAAATAAATCTGGTCTCCCCCTTCCCACTCCTCCACTTCATGTCAGAAGATTTATTTCCTCTGCTCATGTTCAAAGTTCAGGGTCTGTAGTGAGTGATTGATTAACATCACTACCCTGAGTGACACACACACACACACACACACAAGCGCACACACGCACAAAAACACACACAGACCACAGTCATTTTTCAGGTTACACCCTATGTGGTCAATAGTCACTAGTGTGTCTTGTAAATCAGTCATTCTTTACCCACCCTGAATTCTGTGTGTACTTCAGTATGACTATATGTGTGTAAATGTGTGTGCTCTTTTGTTTTAAGGGGTCCTTGACCGTGGTGGCATGCTATCCATTAAATGAGTCACACACACACACACACACACACACACACACACACACACACACACACACACACACACACACACACACACACACACACACACACACACACACACACACACACACACACACACACCACCTATACACATATTGGCCAGGTCGCCCTTACACCCCACTTATTGACCTGCTCCATTCATCACAGATGGGGAGTGGAAAACAGATGCATTTTTTAGCTCAGTATGGGATAAAAACAAAAAAAAACACAGCAGCAGTGAAAGAGAAGCATTAAACCGAACCCTGAAAATTGAATAAAACCCTGTCCTATCTGTTGAGGTGAGGGAAACCTGAAATACTAATCTAATGACATTGAATAAAAATATGAATTCACAAAAAAACTCTAAGCAAACCTCTTGACAGCTCATATGCATATGCTTGGATGCATAAGTTGGGTCAGAAACAGAGAATGTATTAATTATGGACGAAGTCTGAGTGAGTTCACCCATTACTGCAGGTAGACTTGGAGTCCCATTGCTAGAAATTCTGTCTCAACCTAACTTTTAGGCAGAGAGCTGGAGCTGAGGCTGGTTTTAAGCCTCTTGACAAACCGTTACATCGTGCCTGCCCGTCAATCAAGTCAGCTGCACGCTGACTTTGTGAACATTGTGAATAATGTTTATCCTTTTTCAAATCAAAACGGATGAGTTATCAAAAACTTCAAACCTCATACAGTGTGTGCCATCTCTGTGACACGATATAATCTGACCATTCATCTTTTGAACCAGGCTGTAAACAAGGTCATTTGTTTACCAGGCATGAACTTCTCCACACAGACTCTGTTAAACAGTTGTTATGAACATTGATCATTCAGTGCACGCTAAATGTACACTCCACTTTTAACTTTCAACACTCGATTCAGGAGCAGTCAGAGATGACCACACCTCCAATAATGAACAGTCTGCTTATGTTATGTGTTCAACTTTGTCAAAGCTAAATCGAGAGAGTGTTTTTGTGTATTAAAGCAAACTAATTATTCCGGTTGGATTTTTGTTGTGGATTTTGAGTTTGTATTGTTGTAATGCAGCGGTGGTTCCAGAGCATGGAATCAGTGATTCGATTCAACAAAACCAAATACCTTATTAACTCAATTAAATGGACTGTAACAAATGTGTATGTGAGATGAAAACACAATATATTACTTTGTATATACAGTATATGGTGAATAAGTTAATCTATCTTCCAATTAATATTGAACCCTGCTTCCGGTGCTTCTGGAGCCAGCCTCGAGCGGACACTCGACGAACTGTAGGATTTTGCACTTCCGTATGGGCTTCTTTTTTCAACACCAGAGGTTGCCACTTGGTCAGAACGAACAAAAAACAATTTACTTCCAGCAGATAGCAATCAGTGCTACTAGCATGGCTTTGTCTCACAGTCCATATACACCCGCAAAAATTCATGTGTGTTTAGTAAACTTTGCATCAGTGTGCATGTGCAGCCCTTACTTTAATCTTACCACTATACTTGTGGATCAATCTGTTCATACATGTATGTCGGGCCATTTGTGTGTGTGTCTATGTGTGTGTTCGTGTCACTTATTGTCACACTTATTGCCACCCAGCAGTGCAAACACCCATCTTCTCCAATCCCCCTTAGCGTTGCTGAGATGCTCAGAGATGATAAGCCGCTTTGTGGTGTATCCTGAAGGAAGGGGCACCATCACTGGTGACAGAGGCACCATGGCTGCTCTCAGCTCAACCCAGAGGAGAGACACTCTGACTGGGGTTGAACAGTGGATTAACCTCCCTGTCAGCCCCAGAGGTTCTAAGACAAACATGCAGAAACTCAGCCTGACATGAGCTAACTCACATTAAATGCCCAACTGTTATTGTGGAATAGAGAACTACCAGTCATGTTGCCTATTAATGCAGATTTTCAAATATTTTAAACAAAAATGTGGATATTATGCTTTAAGATGAAAAAAAAAACCTTTGCTAACATTACACATTTTAAAGCTGTGATAATGAGCAAATCCAAAGATGCAACATCCAAGAGGAACATATATGGCACTTGCAAAGAACTGGGCTTGGCTAGAGACAGATTTGGATTTTTAGGGTTGCAACTAACAATTATTTTAATAATCTGCTGATTATTTCTCTAATAATCAAGACTAAATGTCGACAGGCTTTGCTACAACATCAAATAGCCTTAACAGGTTATGCAAACACAACAAAAATATATGCTAAACAATGTGTACAAGAGATTTTTGATTTACCTAATTTCTCACTAACATACATACATACTTTAAGACCACACTGATGACAATACTGATATACTTTGACTTTAATATAGTTTTACTCGACTCGTAAAAAAACTAAACTTGAGTTCCTCACTGTTTTTTTGATCAAAGATCTATTTTTTTTATCTCTACGTCGTCTCGTCATCATTATGGAAAAATTGCCTTGATAAACATTTATCCTCATATTTTTTGTTAATCACTCAATTATTACCATCATTGTTAAAGATTAAAGCAAAGTTTACAGCACATTTACACACAGCTTAAGCTGAAATCGATAATCAAATTTTTTGCCAACACTAGATTTTTATTAATTTCATAGTTTTTTGTCACAGCCCTACCAGATTTATAGAGTAGAACTTGGACTTCTTATATTCCATTAGGCTTTCAATAGTAACAGTAAACAGAGCCCTTTCATTGTTCAAAAAATAGTTGTTGCTTCCACTATTAAATTATGAATCTTCAGTTCTTACTTCTCCCTCCCTCCCACTGCTTCAGTCTCTCTCTCTCTCTCTCTCTCTCTCTCACACTCTCTCATCTCTCAGGCAGTTAGACAGATAGTGAGTGCTGCCCCCCTGAGCTAAAGCATGTTTAGGCTGCTGGCTAACCTATCGCTTACTATTAAACCTGACACGCATACAGAGAAAGAGGCAAACAAACACATGAAGGCAAAGACTGGAAGGGGTGCATACATTAATGCAGGTTTCACAAAAAAACATTGTTTGCATGCAAGTGCACCTGGATTCTGTAGATAGGTAGAGACAGATTGCATGTCTGCTGGTATTTAAAGGGGAGGTGTCAGGGCTGACAGCACCTTAAAGGGACAGCCAAAAGAGAGATATATATGGATGGATGGAGACCAGAAGGAAAGGGAGGATGAGATGGGATGGAAAGAGACAGAGGGAGAATGTAGGTGGAGAAATATGAAGGGGGAGGACATTCACACACACACACACACACCAACTGTCAGTACCACAAATTGACACAAATGTCAGGGAGGACACGTTTCAAAAAACCTTTTCTGTTTTTGTAGTTGAATATGAAGAACATAGAACTTGCTGATTTTTGTGATTTAAAATGATGCACAATAGGACCAAATTGTAGGTGGTTATTAATATTCATCATTGCCAACTTTTGCTGTGAGATGAAGATAATGCTTTAATGAAGAACACTGAGTATCTATAAAGTAGGTGAACAATATTAGAGAAAGTAACTTTCTCTTAACATGTTTGTTGATAACATTCTTGGAATCAATGCATTTTCAAATGCATGCTCATCTTGACAAAAGTCACATATTTTGTGCACATAAACCTTTATATAGATACCCAATACTGAACCCAAAGGCCTATTCAACCTGCTGTAATAAGGTAAACAATAAATTAACCGTACTGGTAGTGGTGGCCGATATAACGATCTTAGATCGTGAAGGATTTTAACGTGCTGACAATCTGCCAAAGCAGAGAGATCGTAGAACCGGGCTAATATGATTCATCAATCATGCTGCAGTTTATGCTCCGACACAGCCGCGTCTCCCCCTCTTCTGCTCCGCAGCGGTGAAAATGAAAACAAAACTTAAAAGTAAGTGCGCAAAAACAACTCCATCCCGGTTATATGCAACCGTTCTGATATTTTCTCAAACCGACACGGGGTGAGCAACGGTTAACTTATCTACATAGTTTGCACAGTGAAGTTTACATCTCGGATAGTGACACAAGAAACCATTTAACGAGCCGGAAAGACGTTAACAGTCTGCAGAGAGTCAGACAGAGCGGAGCTCAGACAGACAGACAGTGATGGGAGATATAACCCCGGTGTTTAAAATGTTGCCGTGCGTATTTTCTGCTCTCTCTCAGTTTTTAAAAGTTACTAACAAGCCTCTCCACCCGAAGCTCACCTGTTGTGATAACCAAATTAATAGGGATTATGCTAAACGACATTAAACGTTGTGTGCAGCAGGCAGGTGAGAGTGAGTAACCATGGTGACTGTCTGTCCCGCCCCCTCTATGAATGCAACTCTTCTTTCAGTAAAAATTACTTTGATCATGTGTTACAGAATTAGATTATGTTTGATTATATATCAACATAACTAAAGTTAGTCCAATGATGTCATAAAAAACAACATAGCCTATAAACAAAGGCTGCAGAGCCTGTATGAAGCTACAGCTGTAGGAACTCTGCAGGGCTGAAATAGAACAGAAACACAAGAACTTGAAGTCTACATGTTTTTAAATGAATGCATCACTGCGTGTTCCTGATGAACACAAAACGAGGAAACATTACTCAATCATAATTTCAAAGTGGTGCAGACAACCTTCAAATTGTGCATAAATAAAGGTCAAGAGGGAAAGACGTTTCTGGTGCTAAAAATGTTCAGGGGTGAGACCTCCAGACCTCCTACGAAGACATTAATCAAATAGACTAAAATTGTCAGCACAGTTTTTGTGCATTTAAAAACATTATACAGGGAAATATGTTTGGTTGAACTGGTCAGTAACTAGCAAATTAGTCTTAAGATCAGTATGAAAAAAATCGTGCTAAAATCGTGATCGTGATTTTGCCCCAAAAAAATCGTGAGATGATATTTTTTCCATATCGCCCACCTCTACGTACTGGACAACAGAGCAATTTTTCTAAATATATCCTTTGTACCTCCCCATGAATTAGTTTGTTTCTTAGTTCTGGATGTGGAGCCAGAGACAACAGCCTGCTTTTTGTCGTGCATTCCTGTGTTGTAGACTTAAATCCTGCTTTAACAATTAATAATGAACCTGCAAAACATACCTGTTCTGCCCTCAGACTCTTGTTCTGGGTAGAAATAATGTTTTAATGTGAAATGAGATTCATCAATAAACATACTCAACTTAGCTTAAAGAGTGTAAAGGCTTGGTGGATAACTCCTGGAAAATGGCTTCTTCAAGGAAATAAAGTAAGGGTTATTTCTTTAATGTTTGGTTGTAGAGGTCAGCAAGGGGTTGCAATGTCATCTAATCAATTTTTCACATTTAACACTTCAATATAAAAAAAACCTTGTATCCCTTTGTGTGTCTGTTTGAACTGAGGCCTATAACCTGGCCTTGAAGTAATAACTACCCCCTTGACTTGTAAGAGGCAAAAAACAACTACACAACGCAGAGTGGCACACAGCAAAACAGTCGAATCTTATACACACAATAGCAAATCACACACACATGCAGAGCAGCAAATGTTGGCAATGCATCAGATACATGTATGCAGCAGTGAATGGTTGAATGTTAACATGGCGTTTTGCCTGAAGGCTTTTGGCACATTTTTCTGTTTATGTGAAACAATTTCTCCGAGATAAAAAAAACTGGATCCAAATTAAAAACAAGGACAACAAAACTGCTTGCTCCGTAGCTCATGTGTTCACTGTGTGAAATTTCTGGGTGGTACAAAATGTACCACATGAAAAACCTGATAATCACAAGGAAATACATTTTAAATGTAGTCATTTATATTTTCAGAAAAAAAGAAAAGCATTGCAGGGTGAGCTTTTTACAATGTATTTTGTGGTTCAAGTAAGCTTAACATTGTACACTCGCACACGCACACACACAAAACCTGGAATTACCAGTATGTTAAAAACAGTTTAAACCCCTGAATATCTTGCTTTAGCTTTTTTTGGTGTAACATTTGAGATAGAAATGCACTACAGGGTATGTCAGCAACTCATAAAATAGCATTAAGAAGCTACACTTAATAATTGTGTTGGTTGTGGGGCGCCGTTGGCTTAGTAGTTAGTTTGTGCAGCCCATGTACAGAAGCTGTAATCCGGGATGCGGGTTGCCCTTGTTCGATTTCGACCTCAGGCTTCTTTTCCAGCATGTCTTTCCCCACTCTCTCACTCTCTCCCCGCTTCCTGACTCTATCCACTGTCCTATCTGAATAAAGGCATACATGCAAACATGATTTTCTGGTTAGTAAATGGCCCCTCTGCTCCTTAATCAACCCCTTTCCTCCCCCCTATATGTGTACTTTGATACCGGAAACAGAACCTGTAGAAAGGTTTTCTAAATGGATTTTGAATTCACTGAGGTAAGTATAATTTACATCAATACAGTCCTAACTAAAATCAGAAACATACATAAGTTCATCTATATATAGCTAAGATCTAATGGTCATTCACTGAGTTAAAGCATTCTCGTGTACTTTTGCATACTACATAATAGATAGATATAAACCTTTATAAAATGGTTCTTGCCTGAGTATCTTGCCTGGCACAAAGCCATTGAATTCCTTGTACCTACTATGAAATCAATAGAAGTGGACCGACCACACTTAGAGACCTCAATTACTAATAGTGTAAAAATAAATTACATTCTTTATTCAAAATCGCTACTTTAAGTATACGCTC
Source organism: Labrus mixtus (assembly GCF_963584025.1). NCBI lineage: Eukaryota > Metazoa > Chordata > Actinopteri > Labriformes > Labridae > Labrus > Labrus mixtus. The sequence continues at coordinate 24,054,299 of NC_083627.1, forward strand.
TATATCATAGCTTTGGCTTACAATAGACATTGAAATGCCTTTTTGTGCATGAATGTCTTGAGGCTTGAGTGTGCATGTGTGTTTCCCACTGTGTGTCGTACTATGTTAGTTTTAGCCCCAGGGCTCAGGGCGGATTCTGTCATCATGTTTTAATGTTTAATAACACAAGGCTAGTACACAGCACTGAATATAAATGACGAGGACACACGCACACGCACACGCCCACACACACGCACAACAACTCAAAAAGAACCATTAGAGATCCTATTGGACCTTACAATTTTAAAAAGTCGGGACTAACAACGGTCATTATGGCATGGAGTGACATTTTAAAAACACACACTGTATATAATGCCCATGGTCCAGTGAGGATACACAGGCTACAATGGTCAAGTGACAGACAGTGATTAATTGATACATCAACCCTAAGGGTGTTCACGCATGTGCCTGTGTGTTAAGGTTACTACATGGTCTTTTAATTGAATTCTTGTATTTCTGTCTTAAAGGGTAATGGAGGGAGCATTAGAGCAGAGAGAAACACATTGTTCTCCCTCACTCTCTCTGTCTATGGGCTTTTATGTCTCCTAATGTGTGTCTGTCTCTGCTCTATTCTTTTTTTGTCCCTCTAGGTCAAGTATTGAAAGTGTTACTTAGAGGCTAAATGGAATTTTTAAATGTGTCCGATGTTCACGTATGAACACCCTAGCAATAAATCAAATGGAGTCATTGATATCTTTTTAAAGATAGGGAAATACTTCACTGAACTGGCAACACCTTGTTGTATTGATATAAAATACAAAAGTGTTTATTGCTGTTTAATGTATGCATAGGCAAGATAAGGATAAAGATGATAAGACATACAAATCATGTCACTACCCACCAAACTGTAAATAAAAAAAACATTATAGTGTCCATCACCAGTTGGCCTGCACAATTAATAGAAATTTCATCGGCATCATGATTTTGGCCGACCCTTGGTCAAACGAATGTGATTGATGGGGATTATTTACATTTAAAATATGCGGTTAGCCAATTGAAAACTCTATTAGGTCTTTATTGAAAAAGTTTCAAAAAGGTTTTGTTCCATCCTACTGGGTCTGTTTCTGGAGCGTGAGCGCAGCCATGAGCAGCCATCAACAGCTGCCCTAACAGCTTCACAAGATCACAGGAGAAGATCACACAGGAACAAAGACAAAAACTTGCAAACATGTTGCATTGTATTTCTGAGATAGGTGCCTGTTTTGACGAAATGTTAACAAAATGATGGGATACACGATCGGTTATCTGTATATTGTGTTTTATTTTATATTCTATTTGTGGTTTTATTTGGAACGGAACAGTGTGGAGTGGCACTGCTGGTACGCTCTTGAGAAGGACTGCGGCCCGTGCTGTGGAAAGTCGCAAAGGTTGATAATAAACTGCAACCATTCCTTGTGGAAATTCCTTTTCTGATCCATAAGTTGGAAGTATAAGCATAAGTGTCGAACCATTATCGTTTCAGGTTCAAATAATGTTTCAGTATCCAGACTCATGATGCTATACTTGGTATCGAATGGCCATCAACATGGCAGGTCTATAATCAGGCAAACAAAGTGAGAGTTCCATGAAACATTTGATTCAAAGAAATAGATCATTTGTGAATCAAGCTTTGTATTTCTCTTTCACAGCTTTTTAAAATGGTTATTTAAGTATCCAATCACAGAATCTAGGGTATTTCTATCGTATAGTTCATTTCTGGCTTAAGGAATGATGCAAGGTGAATAACCTTCTGCACTTTGCTTTGGTCTTTGGATAGAATAAAACTTTACATATTAAAATACTAAATCGCCCTGGACAGTGAATTTATGTTGAATTATTAAAGTAAGAATTTCTGCAGTCTTTGAGCTAAGAAGCACACCTATGGTGGTGTGATATGTACATTAAGAAAGAGATACAGAGAGAATATTTCTGGTACACTTAACTAAGGAGTTTCCAGGAAGAAATGCTGAACAAGGCACACACAACCAACTGAGCAGTTTTATAGATCATGCAGCGGAGACAGAAAAGAAATACGGATGACGAAGAAGAAATCCCACATTGTGAATGAGTCATTGTTGCTGTCTCAATGTTTCTGTTTAGAGACATACAAAAGGGAATGATTCCTCTGTCGTCCCACGTCAAAGTACAGTACTGAAGTTTCAGCGCTCAAATGATAGACGCAGAATTGTACAGCTTCAGTGCTGTAATCATCATATAATGAGAGAAATATTTCTCTTTGTGCCAATACAGTTCAATTCTGAGGGATGCTGGGTGGCTATGAGACTGCAACAAGACATGGCAGTCTGAACAAATGACACATATATCTAAAAAAATGTTATAAATAAATAACAGAGTCCTTACTCAATCACTAAGACATACTTTTGTACTCTGAGGGGCTTCTACAGGTTTCAAGAGCCATGACAGTCTAAACAGTTATCATCCCAGCAACCTGACTAAAGGAAAAAAAAAGTATAACAGGAACAAAGATGCCATGTGAAAAAAAAGGCTTTGTGTTTTTCACAGAGTCCATTTCTGGCTCAGGTCAATCATCTGTTTGAGGATACTAACATAAAGGAAACAGTGCCACACAGATCAGCTGATGCCACTTTAGAGACAGAAACAAGCAGAGACATCAAAGCAGATGCAGAGACAAGGAAAAAGCGTTATGTTCAAAACAAAAAAGTAACAGCAAAACTAGGCAGAAATCTGTCCAAGTGGTGGAGGGGATTGTATCGCAAAACTGCAACTTTTTCTGAACTCAAGTTCAGTGAGCAGAATAAAACAGAAAAACATGTTTTCCCTTTCCTTTAACTTATTTTATTTCTCCTTTCTGTTCAAAATCCCAGTTTCTCTTATATTTATCTCTTTCCAGTTCTCCTTTCTTTCCCCTCCAGTGTTTCCAGTCTGGCCTTCATCCCTGTCACCCTCCCTTCTGTTTCCCTCCTTATCTCTCCCTTTGCCTTTGTCTCCCTCTCTTTAATCTGTATGTATTGTCAGCCAGTGTCTCTATTTCTTCCTCCAGGGGCAGTTGGCCAGCTCTGTGGCTGATCATAGTGATCCCTCCCTGAGGAACAGTCGGGCCTGACACCTTGGTGACTGCCCTGAAGGAGCTGTGTGTGCACGAGTATATATGTGTGTGAGTGTGTGTGTGTGCGCGCGTGCCCGTGTGTGTGCGTGCATGTGTTTGTGTGTGTGTGTGTGTGTGTGCGTGTGCGTGTGCATGTGCCAAGGGGCTAATGGGCAGCTTGAGGGGATTACCAGCTAAGCCACTGGGATTACTGGAATTTCTCACACAAGCACACACACACATACACACAGTGTGCACACATACACGCACACGATCACATACACAGCACTGTCTATATTACCAGACAGTTGAGTCATCCAAGGTATATTGGCTTACTCGCTCTGCCACCCTAGTTCTCATTAGCCTACCATTCAAAACAAACAGGGTTAAAAAGATTCAACCATGACCAAGTCTATGTGGGTTTTACCAGTGCAGTGCACAACTGATGTTTAGCACATAATATCACAATTATGTGCACCCCCTCTATCTGTACACCCTTTGAATAAGTAACAAGAAGTCATATTTTAAAGTTCATACTTACAGGGATGACTCACAGTAAATAATATTCTAGTATAACTTAATAAGAATGTTATTATCCACTATTGACCAAATCACAATAAACAGTCAAAAAACATTGTATCTCTAAATAATTTCAGAGCTAACCATATATTCTAAATGTATTTCCCAACACATTTGTCCTGCTGAATCTCAACATGCTCTCTAATATGTGTCATACAGTCTGATTAAAGAGTTTCCCTGGCTGATTCACCTGTCAATATTTAACATTTATTATGACTTATTGAATTAATTACATCTGAAAAATCACATGAATTGTTCATTCGTCAGTTTCTTAAGTTGAAGTTTTCCCTTTGACAAGCACTGAAAGGCAGTTAGCATAAAACATGCTCATTGTAATGGATAAGTTATTGCTATGATGTTCAAACAGGTCCCATTTTCTGTGGTACTGTAAGACTGCAGAGACACCTCAAAGAGAATGAAGGGAGAAAAATCAATTAAAGCCAGCCCCAGGTGTATTAAAAGGCACGCAGACATAATCTCTACAGTGGTCACAATAAGACACAAAGAACAGGAGCTCTAAAAGACTCAAGAGAGATATTTCACCTGGGGATTTGACTCCTGAATATTGTACTGCACTGTTAATGTTATTGTAATGATTCTAATTATAATCTGAGCCAGGCTGAGCTGAAAAGAACAGAGCTGGTTATCGGTACTGAATTAATGACATTTATAGGAAGAATTGAGAGAGAAACAGGCAGAGTGAGGAGTGGGGGGGGGGGGTTGAATTAATATTGCGAAAAGAGAGACACAGAAAAGGGTTTTGAAACAGACATGAAGATGTAAGAATAAATTAAAATAATTCAGAGAGAGGCAGACATTGACAGAAAGACTGAGACTGGCTTTGTGAAAGAGAAATGAACTGAAAGCTGAAATTTAGAGACACAAAGGGAAGTTATGATGGATGAAATAAATCCATCAGGAAATTACATTTCAATTAACACACACCACTCTTTTTTTCCTCTCTAGTTCCTTCTTTGTGTCTCTGTTAACTGTTAACAGACAAAAAGCTGCTAAAAAATGAAGTAATAAGTGTTAATGGGGAAAATGTTTTTGTGCTCTCAGATGGTTGAATACCATCCCTGTTGAGTCACAAATTTAATGCTGTGTGCCCTTTCCACAGCACTGCATTCACATTAAATAGAAATATTACTGATCTCTTAAATGGCTGAAAATAGCTATGAAACTTCCAGTGAAAGCATCCATCTATGAAGCACAAATACACTCACACCAACAGCTATTCCCTGCACGCTGTGCCAGCCTTAGCAATTATGCACAAATCAAAGCAGGTCCACACTACATTTTTCACTCCTCACAGCCTTCTCTCAGGGATCATTTACAACAAATTGGACACCTGAGGGACACCAGCTGGGCCAAAATGTTGTTTACTGTGATAAAAGTTAATCAGCCGTTTTTGGAAACAGGATATATCGAATTGACAAGGATATCAAATAATTAATATAGACAATATATTTTGTAACATACAGTTTTAGATTTTAACAGTCATAAGTCTTTGCTGATTTGAAGTAAAGCCTGAGACTAAGACATAAAAGCAGGCAGGGTGACAAACACTGTAAAGAAGCCCATAAAGAAGAGTGTTCTTTTTCACTTCCTTCCCATCTTTTTTAACCTGAGCAAAGCTATTTGGATCTCCCAACAAATACAGACACACACACATAGACACATACACCTCTTACCACCTACAGGGCAGAACTGATGCAGGAAGAGATGAAATACCAGTACCTCAGGGGTAAACATACCTCGCTTCACACTTACACAAACTGCTCACTCACGCACACACATATAGGCTCCATCTACATCCACACTACTTGCTTTCTTCACAAAAAAGTGAACTCTATTCCACTCAGTAATATTGTCCAAACATCAAAGACCATATTTGCTTATTTTCACACAAATCACACACTGCAGTTTCCCTGTGGCTTTTATGTATGTGTATGTTTTGCTGTTGTGCTCGTGTGCAGTGGATGCAGGTCAAATCTGTATGATTGTGTGTCTAAGTTGGGTTTGGTGACTGTGTGTCTTTCTGTTTCTGTCTCCAATGTGTGTTCAGGGATATTGGTGTGACTTATCCAGGTGTAAAATTGGTGCTGTAGAGGATTGCAGAGTCTAACTGGGTCAGGGCAGGAACAGGCATGGAAGAATAAACTAGCCTTTAAATGGCAACCCAGAAAAATGAGATCTAACCGATCCTGTCTGCTGTGAGATACTGTAAACATCAGATTGGTTTATTTTCTATATTTGGAGAGTAAATTCTTGAGTCATGAGTATCCGTAAGGGCCAGTGGCTACAGTGGCAGGGCCAGAGATTTTGAAAAGTCTTGACATGTGGATGTTAACCTTTAAAGGCTTTATATGCGATTTTTCACTCTTAAATATAATATAAATCAAGTATATCCTCTGAAAATAACTCTGTGAGTCATGACTGTCTACAATGGGTGTAACACCCGAGTCCCACTGTCTGTGATGTTTTCCGAGTCCTATCTTCAGTTTGTTTATATCGCCAGGACGGCCGGCTGACTCCTCCCCTCGTGTATAAAAGTTGTTTAATTGAGGGACTACAGAAAAGAAGAAAAACATACTGTACTCACTGCTTAACTGTGTTTCTAGATCACGCTCATTTCGGGTAAATTTACATGCAGTGTGAAGATACGAGCATAATAAAGATCTCTAGCATTAGCATGCTAACACAACAATGCACCGCAAGTTGTTTTGGTTTCATGCTGGTGCTCAAGGGCGACATCTGCTGGATCAAAAAATCACATATAAAGCCTTTAATGAGGACTGAATGCTGGTGGTGTTAGCACTGCTAATGTAAACAACACTCAGGAAATCAATTTGACATTGTTTACCCACAGAAGTTGTGATTCCATGATGACCAGTGTTAAAGGAGTTGTGCTCAATTTGACATTTGTCTCAGTGTTTTCTTACCTTTAAAACAGTTGAATTGTCTGAATTGAAATTTACATATAATCGAGTGGCAAATTAGTCACAAGGAACATCTCTAATTACAGGGAGATCAGTTCAATCAAACTAAAGACATCCTATTACTCTTATTTAGTTAATACTAACTAATTTAGTTCATACATCTTTATGACACAACAAAAGCCTGAACACAGAGTCTGTGTAATAAACAAGTAAAATATGTATAACAAAGTTTGAGTGTCTTATTTTTAAGTGCTTTCTTAAATTTAACACCACAAATCTCACAGACTCAGTTCCTCTGCAAAATTTACAAACCAACTGCCAAAAACTGTATAATAAATTAAGAACATGAAGTCAGTGGTAACGCTTAGGTTCACACACCGCTGACATCTAATATGAATGTGCCCCTTAGTCACCTGGGCTAAACGTGCCACCTGTTTTAAAAGAAGGTCTTGATTAGGCCAAATTTGATCGGAGAGTGTCCATACTAAAGGGTTTGATGTCATCAGCTGGCCAGACTACATTTTAGCACAATCAAAGATCTGGATTCATGCTACAACTTGCCTCACAAACCAAATCCTTTCTAGGTCAATTGCTGCGTTTTGCCTTAAGGCTGTAGACATCATTTGCTAGACACAGTTTAGTGTTTTGAGTGCAAAAAAGGGAAACATATTGCTTTACTTACACCGACACAAAAATTGCATACAAACAAGCTGCATGCAAACTCCATCAAACAGCTGCAACACCCAAAACAGACTTTTTGTAGCTTCAATTAAAGATGCAACTTTGCATCAGCTACACTGGCAGGATTTGCAAACATGAGCATGATGTGCATGCTTTTACACATATTTGCATATATTTATGAAAAAATAAAATGACTAAAAGCCTTGTTGTTATTTCAATCTTCTTTCCTTTCCTCTGTTTTTGTGGCATACCCCCTGCAATCTCTAGTATTAACATTGTGCACCAGCTGCTGGGCAATGCAGTACATAAACTTTATAAATCACTTGCATTATGCATATTGTTTTGTCACATACATCAGTATTATGTATGGTTTGCCAAGAAAGCTACCCTGCTGCTGCTATATGGGTTACCTGAGCATCTGTCCTTTCTTCTGGGGCTTCCTCTGTTTGCTCATCCATTTTTCTGCCTCCTCTGGACACCTCACCACATTAGGGACTGCTCTCCTCTATTTCTCATCTGCTACTCTCCAGTCTTTCCTTCTCTCTCCTCTTTATGTGCCTCAGACAACTCATCTGAAGTGATAGTCAAAGAGGTTATTGTTAAAACAATAGAATTGATTATGATTGATGGCCATTAAATGATTTTTAAGCTTTCTATTTGTTCTATAATGTAAAAACCCTCCAAATATTTCCATTATACTGCACTAGATTCTAAATCCATATCAGGCAAGTTAATGCAAGAAATGAACATTGTTTCAACCACATGATGCTACATTTAGTGCATTCGCCTTACGAAAAGTAAAGGCAGTCAAAACAAAAGTTCAACTTATTTAAGCCCACCAAAAATGAAACTTAGACACAATGTGCCTTTTGTGAATGAACAGCAGACTCTAGTTTCTGAGCACTATTTAGATATCATAATACTGAGCCAAAAAATAGTACAATCTGGTAGAAGCATTATTCTCACATTGCCTCTGCATTGGTGATAGTTTGTTTTCTGATTTATCTGAGTTAGGATTCTAACATTAACCCCACCATAAAAGTGAATTCTGTCATTCTGATGATGGGGAAATATAAACACAAGCCACACTTTGTTCAGAGTAATGCAAACTGAAGTAGGCTGCCAAAGCCCTGACATGCTCCCTTGTCCTTTCACCTCTCCTACAGGCCAGCTTTCCTCCCCTGTAACCTCAGCCTCTCACTCGCTGACCAGCCTTAAGGCAGATGCCCCTGCATCACTTCGTCCACTAGCCCCAGGACTTCCAGCTAACTCACATATCACACAGCTGCTCTGGTGACACCTGACAAAATAAGCTCCCAGGCCCGCTGTTTTCCCAAAATCTCACCAATTCTTCTTTTTTCACAACTGTGACACATAAATAACTCCTTTTGATGGGTTTGTCCTCAACTTCACATCATAGAACAATTCATCAAATATATAAAGTCATTAAGATAGATAGATAGATAGATAGAATCTTTATTATCATTGTGTACAAGGACACAACAAAACTTTGTTAGCAGCAATCCTAAACAGCAGCGTTTATAAAAACAACAACAAAAATATATTTGTGGTGATATGAGAGAGAAGTATGCAAAAAGTGTCCAGAGCAATTGCTGTTCAGTGAATGAATGATAATAATAATGAATAAATAGACTGAAAGAATATATACAGTTATTATTTTGCAGTGACTGATTAATTAAACAAATATAAATATAGAGATATAGTGCAAATAAGTGAAGTTATGGTGCAGTGACAGAGTATATACAGTTATTATTGTGCAGTGACTGAATGAATGAGTAAATAAATAGACAATAATACATTTAATTATTTCCACTGCATTAGCAGGTGTACTTACATGCTCAATTGAGGGCATATAATTCGTTGTTAGCCCCTCATATTCTCAGCTAGGTTAGCTAGGCCAGATATCATATGAGCTAGAAAAGATTGAATACAGAAATACATAACACAATACGGTAGCTGCTAACCTAGCTTGTTGTTTTGGTAAAAGTGCGTCTGAAATGACTAGTATTAAAAACATAAACTTTAGGTGACATTTATTTTTATTTTAAAAGTTAAAATATACATAAAAATACTTACAAAAGGAATTTAGTCCATACCGAGAACTTTATTCGTTCTTATACTGAGAGATGATTGTTTCACACCTGAATCTGCGATGCTCATTAAAGAAACAACGTTTATGTTGCATTCAGGGCAAGTGGGAAAATTGTCTCTTTCTAGAAATTTCAGCTACATTTTCACTATGAATTTATTCCAAAGATTTTATTATTGGATGTTGTCAAGCAACAACAGAAAATGATATAGCTCTGCAGCAGTGCTCCATAAATGGTTGGGGTTAAATATTTTTTGCATTGGTAAAATTGAGAATGCATAAAACTGCCAAAAATCAGTTCATAGTCAAAATATCACTAAAAAGATTACATTTAAAATCAAATTGTGAACGCTTTACTGTGAAGTGATTTGATATTAAGGTTAATCACATCAGCATGTAAAGTGTCATCTTTGTCTTTTTCAAAACCACAATAAAAACATGCAAATTGTATACTGTATACTCCCATTTGATATGATAGGATATGGGATGCTGATATGTCTACACTCATGCACTTTAACTTATAGTATCACTGATTGCACATCTCGCTATGTCAATACTGTCCATTTACAACTCTGTTTTTGCACATGTACATTTAATCTTTCATATTTTAGACTAGTAATGCTAAGTTAAATCCTGGTTGTATATATTCACATTCTTAGTTTTGATATTTTTAGTGCTTATTTACTTTGTATTTAATATTATATTATGTTTCGATTCGCTAATATTGTGTTTTTTGCTAATATTGTGTGTTTGGACAACCTGCTGCTGTAACGCCACAATTTCCCAGTTTGGGATCAATAAAGTAATTCTATTCTATTCTATTCTATTCTATTTTTCACCGCCGTAAAATATGTACCAACTATATTTTGACCACATTTCTTACCATTAGTAGAGTCTTATAATATCCCAAATCAAACAGATGAGGCCTGTGAAAATAATCCTTTTACTTTCAATTTTAATTGTATAAGAAAATGCCTCACTTGCAAACAAACAACAACAACAAAATGATAGCAAATAGACAAAAAAGGACAGATTGACAGATTGCATTGATCAAATATTCGTACAGTGACCTAACAGGACTTCAGTGTCTGTTTTTGGAAACATCACTGTGTAGTTTTTTGTTTTGCGAAACAAATACTTACATCACATAGTGTACACATGTACACTAAATGTTTATAATAAAGAACACAAAAAAGTAATCTGTTAGAATATGGCAATAGATAATATTACTACACTTGAACACAGTACTAATGATAGGCTAAGTTAAGATCAGAAGGACTCTCGTGAAAGGGGGCATAGGGAGGTTACACACATTTTTTCTCTCTCTTTGATCTATCATGGTAATCAATTATCAACTTGCATCTTACTGTCCTCATTTATGTGTAGTTTCATAATTATTCGAGAGCTTATGCTTCTCACTTTACAAAACCTTATACATCTATTCTTCCTGTGCCCTGGATGTGTAAAATGATTTTATTTCCTCATGCTGTCTCAAATTTGTTTTGTAACAAAAATGTGGGTTGCTGCAAATACCTGCTCAGCGAAGCATCACCCCCTGGTTATACATTTTTAAATAAGAGCAGATTTTCCAGCCTGGGTGGGGAAGATGGTGTTATTCACTAAAGAGTTGAAGTGTCTTTCAGTAAGTGGTGCATTCAAAACCTTTGAATTGCTCTCAATTATTCTTCTGAGACACTTCCTGGTTTACTGTGGATTGATTGATTACACTCCAACACCCTGTGATGACTTCATTTCAGGATTCTGTGACCTGCTTTCTCTCGCAATTACTAAAAATGATTCCTTTTGATTTTAATTTGCCTGCTATTGAGTGTCAGTAGCATGCAATTACACATTCATCCACAATCTGTTATTTTCTATTTTAATCCTGGATGTCTGCTGAAGACAAAAAGTGGGCCTACTGTTTTTTCCCATTGTTTTAGTATTTGCATCTCATCCATTTTTCCATCCAAGCAGAAAAAAAACTCAGACACTCTCTTGGCACTGACACATTATTCATTCTCAGACAGCTGTTAATTTCTCTAAAGTCGACTGGTTGTCCCACTCGTGTCAACGTTTAATTTTCCACAACCGTACCAGGCTTTCACATTTAATGTGACAAAACATCCATGAGTGACAGGGAACCAAATGTCCAAAAGCTGGTGCCAAAGGAAAGGGGCTTTCAGGTGGTGTCTGCTGCACTCACCGCAAGGTAGGGCAGAGCAGAAGGGGAGTATGCACATGCACAAAGCAAAGGCAGGTTGCTAGTTGACTGAAATGATAGTCAGGAAAATAGCTACCTTTTGAATGCACAGTATGCATGTATGTGTCCACTATTCAAAAAGCCATGGCCTTTCATCTGCTGAGGAGGAGGGGGACGAGCATAGCAAAGAAGAAAAGGGTGTTTGTTCATGAATCTTGGGACACCGTTTGTTGTGATCTGATTATCCATCCTGTTGGACGCGGCAAAATGTCGTAAGACTGAGGACATTTAAAAAAGAATCAAAAGGGTAACCACAAGATGACAGATGATGAAGACTATTAGCAGATTTAAATTAAAAATGTCACACTGTCTTGTTTAAGGGTCTCAAGATATATCATGCGCACCTCGAGGTTTCTTCTTTTTAATTTCTCATTTTGACACTGCCTTTCACAGCAGACAGGTATGCAGACTTGTATCACATTTATGGATTGTTTATTGGATTATGATGGTGCCCAAGCACCTATAAAAGTGAATGGGGTCCATCCCAAAACTGGCACAAATGGCCAGGGTTGTTACTAAGTAGAAACAATAGATTTCCTGACAGACAGTGCTAGATGGTTACATAAATGTGTCATCTGCATTCTCACATGGAGGTTAGCATGTCAAGCAAAATAGTTGTATTTTCTTTAAAATGCGGTCATTTTGGTTACGTACTTAGATGAAAAGTCTGGTTATATATATATATATAATATGGTTAATAAGGAGAAAAATGCCATGGATACATAATTGAAATTCAGTTATCACAGTGGTATTAAAGAGGCCTAATGAGCAAACTACACATTGAAGAGAAAAAAGACAGATCCGTATAACTCTGGAACATGTTCAATGACAGTTTCATTATATATTAAACGTCTTCAGTGTTAGTGTAAGCAAATCCACTCACTGTTGACAATGATCACAACATCATCCTATATTGACATCTGCAGTCATATCACGCTGTCTTTTACCTCTGACCTTTGTGTTGTTTTCCTTTGTTATTATTTATAATGAACACCGGCTGGACGAGTCATATAAAATAATGATGAGGAGAACAAAGAACACAATCAATTAGACCATGTATGCATTTCAATGAGAAACTTGGTTTCATTAAATAATTTAATTGCCCTAATTAAAACATTTTATGAAATTAATTAAGAGATCCTGCCTTGGGAGAGTTGAAATTGCAAGTAAAATTAAATATTTATCAGCTCCTAATTCTTCCAGGTATTACTATCCTTGTGGTTGGGACGCACCATGGAGTAACTTAAGTTTTGAAGGACTTCACTAAAAATATATATTATCTATTGAAATACAGACCTTAATATAAGAACTTTACAAAACACACACACAGAATGTCATAAGGGATAGAAATGCTAATGAGCCTAATTTTGGATTATGTTGAAATGGAAAGGGAAATTTGAACCAAGAAAGCATAATTATACCTGTGTTCTTTATTTCTCCTTTATTGCCTGGGATGTTTCTGTGACGTCATTGCATTATAAATATGTGTTTGACGTTGGGGTCACAATGTGTGCTCATATTTGCTTTCAAAAGTCAACAGGCTAAGTAAATACAAACTAGGCCAGCTCCATTAATCATATCTGTGTGGTGCACCATGAAGAGGGTGGACAGGTGGGACAAGATCAACCCAAAGTTCAAAACCCCATGTTTGCCACAGCCAATAATTCTAACTACCAACCAGTCACTAAAAAAGCTGAGTGTGGACTTTGATGAATCAATATTTTAAAGCTAAGATGTGTGGAATTTCTTTGGGGAAAATCATCTTCAAAATATTGAATATATATCGAGGTAGTATATTATATTTTCATATAAAAGTCAACCCTGGTTTAAGGTAAATAAGTTTCATCTCAATAGCTGAAAATTAGCTCATAATTTGTCATCACTTGGGTAAAATAAAATGTATGACTTTCGTGTTTTATTTTTGTTCAGGCAAGTAATATTAGTCATGTGACTTCAGGCCCTGTTAACTGAATAATCCTTGAAGAAAACAATAATCCTTTGGTTAGTTACATGACAGCAAAAGAGAGTGAGAGAGAGAGAGAGAGAGAGAGAGAGAGAGATTGTGAGTGTGTGTGTGTGTGTGTGTGTGTGTGTCTGGGTGTGTCTGGGTCTGATCCCTGTTAATCACTCTTCCCATAATTACCATTTTCCTGTTAATGGATCAGACCTCTTAATCACCGTTTTGCACCTTTGTCTGTGTGCATGTTTGTGTCCAGTGCATGTCCAGTGCGTGTCCAGTATATGTGTGTGTTTCTGTGTGTTTGTGTGTGTGTGTGTAAAAGGAGAGAACAAGAGAACAAGACAGCAGAGGTAATTTGGCTCAACTAGCTTGACGATTGTAACTATGCAGACCATAAATCTATCTCACAAACGATGCTTTTGCACACACACAAATCCTTTCCTGTTGTCTTACATATACAAGAAATCGAAATCTAAAAATCAGAGCACAAAGGGGACAATTTAATTCCAACTCTTTTGCCTCTCTTTCTCTCTGCAAGAGGGGGACTGAAAAAAAGAATTGGGGAAAACCTTGTGGTCACTCTACTGAACTTCTTGCTTCCTTGTTTGATTAGCCCATCATGGCAATTCAAGTATTTAAAGCCACAAAATTGTCAAAAATAAACTGATTATGGCAGCTGGCTGATTTGAAATTATGGCTGTTGAACTGTAGAAACACGGTTCATTCCCCACAGCAAAGTAATGAATCAAGTGGACTCATTTAATCTCTCCATGTCTACAACCTTTTTATTAAACTAAACCAAACTGATTTCTCTATCCTACCACTGCAGGAGCAGTATAGTTGCCCTATCCATGCATGCCTGGTGTAATTAAAGAAATAATATCTGACACAAACCAGAACCCTATCGACAGAGGGAGCTCCTGCATAATGTTGACGGTGCAGTTCAAGTTCAGTTCTACAAAACTAATCTCCAGAGGTGTCAGTGAATAGTCAGGCTGTAATGTGAAATGAGAGATATGCAACAGGTTTTAAAAAGCATTAAAACCATAGCACCATTTGATAAGAGTTAAGTTATAAATATTTTTCTCATAAATACATCCATTAGGAATGTATTTGTAATGTGCATCACCTTCTTTTTATCAGCTAAGCCCATACCAGATAAGATAGGACAGCACAGCAGAGCTAGTAATACAGATTCAGAAATTGCTATCCTGAAAATAACAAAACAGTTTTTGGATGAAAAAGTGTTTACATATTACACCAAATTGCGAAGATAATTGAGAAAATAACTTTTTTTCAGGGATTTCAAGTCTTAGAACATTTATTGTAGTTTAGCTTTGCGGCATTAGCGAACCATGCTTATGCATCCCTCTGGAACTGTCCACAGCGTTTGTGTGTAGACAGTGAGTTTAAACTCGATGTGAGATTCATTCATGTCTGTGCTTGTTTTGTTGGAAGTCATGCTCCCTGATATTTCATCATGTAAACATATTAGCTCATTACAGCTCAGCATTGATTGGCAATAACACAAAAGGAAACCTTTTCATAGCTGCAGCTTAAAGGCGTGGAAACTGGCTGCACATCAATGGTAACCTAATAATAAGCAACGGGCTGTATGCCATAACAGGTGTTTGTACTGTGTCTGCCGTCTTACTTTTTCATGGAAATTAGAGGATGACAAACACAGATAAATTGCTGTGAAAGAGGCCTAAAAAAATGTGGAAAATACAGTTTTAATTTGTCATAGAAACGACTCACAGCCCTTACACAATACCTTTGGAAAATTAGAAAACTGCCCCTTTTTACTTTGCCAGGTTTTCATATGAGCAACCCCCACTTTTCTAAAATAAAAATAGTGGTCACAAATCATAAAATAGTAAAAACTAGTCACTTTAATCTTGTCCTACCTGGTCCTGAAGTTGGCAGGATGTGGGTGTCCATCATACAAGGACAGAAAGTCATATTCTTCTTCTATGGCAAATGACAAGAACATGAGCTGGATTCTACTTTCTTCTTCCCCGACGATGACCCAGGTGCAGTTTGCCCCATTGGGGTACCCATAGGGAAAGCCTGGCGATTCTATACTGCCGTTTCTGCCCTTCAAGGTACCTCCACATGTGTAGATAAAACCTAAGGAAGAGAAATAGGAGAAAAATGTATTATTTTTCACATGTTTTTTTTTTTCAAGGAGAAAATAAACAGCCTCTGTGCTGTATATGAAAGGACAGCGAGCAAGAAGAAAAGAAAAGGAAAGGTGGTTGAAAGAAATTCATCCAACATAAAACACCTAATTAAAACATACACAAACAAGGCAACATCAAACTTTCACATCCATATCTCTGTGTGTGTGTGTGTCCTTGCAGACAAAGGGGTCATTTTATTATGTGAACATGTTGGTGAATGCATCTTCGTGTGTTTCTCTGTGCATGTAGTTAGCAATAGTCGGTGTGTATCCGCAGCAGCCAGTGCTGTAAAGTTTAAGCTTTGACAGAGACAGTGTAAAGACTGCAGGGGTTTTTTGTGCAAAATAAAGCAGATACTGTTATTCATGCCAAAGAACAAACATTAACACCCACACAGTTTTAATCTGTATCCCTCCAAAACCCAAGGACATGACTACAACCTTTAAGCAACCAGTTCCAAGTCTGTGATTTAATATTCACTTGTTTTCTTGAAGGTGATATAGCTAAAACATGCCAGTCTTGGCCGTATGGTTAGGGCGCACACCCCATGTAGAGAGGCTGTAGCCCTTGAAGCGCAGCCCAGGTTCAAATCTGACATATGGCTCCTTTCCTTCATGTCATTCCCCACTCTCTCTGTCCCTAATTTCAGACTGGATCCACTGTCTTGTCTCTCCCATAAAGGCAAAAAACCCTAAAAGAAATCTTAAGAGGAAAAGATGCCAGTCTGGTATGATGTATGTAATTTCATTTTTGGATTGAGCCACAGGTCAGCATGAATCATTATTCAAATTTGGTCTGATATATCCTTATTCTCTGATGCTGTTCAATGATATGGTATTCATGCAATATATATACTGTTCTAACTCGTTCAAATATTCATCAGCAAATCTAACAACCCCATGTATCAGTAGTTCAACATAATCTTTTCTCTGGCCTCCCCCACAGCGAGGTTCACAGGGTGGGTTGTGTTTCAGAGAAGCACCCCAGGAGCTCTTATTCACATTCAGCGTGAAGTGCTTGAACCCAGGGCTCCCCGACTGAGGGGAAAATAAGTTGCTACTGAGCTTTATTTCACCTGACTTAGGAGGTGAAATCAATAGCATTCTCTTGAATTCACATTTGTGTCCACTTCTTTTGCTTTAGCTAGTCAGTTACTGACATGTCAAGTACATGGGAACAATGTATACTGTCTGTTAGTCAGCTTTATCGTTTAAAAATGACTCAGCACTTTATAACTGAAGGACATACGCATGAGTTCCTTTAAAGAGATATACATCTCCACCCACTGTGTCTATTTAGATGGGAGAATGACAGACATGACGCAAATGCTAACTCTCACAGTATGCAGCATCAAGGGCATGAGAATAACACTATAGATCCAAATAAGCTGCTGTAGGTACTTCATTATGGCTCTATAATGTCAAGCTGGTGTGAAAAGAGGTGGAGGCAAGTGTAGGAAGAGAGAAGTAGATATCAAACTAACAACAACAAGATGAACTGAAAAAAAAAGATGTTTAGCTGCTCTGAAGCAAATGTTTCCCAAGTGAATATCACAATGCTACATGGAGCTATTTATCAGAATTTGTTCAAGTCAATTCACTTTGCTTTATTGATATGTTTTTAAGACAATGTTGCCAAAGCAGCAAACCTAAAAGTCAAGATATAGTAATAAAAGAACATGCATTACTATCCAGTAATGACTTTCAGCAGTCATGACTATACATGAATTAGAATGAATGCTATTTTAGGATTCATTCAATGGGACAATTAAATACAATACAAAAGGATTTTGTTTGTGTAGCCGAAAATATGAATGGCTATTGAATGATCATGTACTGAATGTCTTTTTTTTATTTGTTGATTTTTCTTTTGTTGTGAATCTCAATGTTTCTTAAAGCTTGGCAATATGGTGAAAGTATCAGATCTTTATATATTCAATATACAAAATACAAATGATTGATTGATTGATTAATTGATTGATATCATAACCATATAGGATTAAGGTTAGGGTGAGGGTCGATAGTTTACTTAAAGCCAGATTAATCCATGTCAATTTAAAATTCACCAGCAACCCTAACCTAATTTTCAGTTGTTTCTTCTATAATCAATAAATATCTGGTACAACAAAACAAACACAGATCAGAAGTAGGTATTTTCTGTGGCTATGATATGATGATATTTTGAAGATGATGGTAAATCTAGATAAAAGGAGGAAGTGTAGATTCAGTTAATATCCTTTGAACTTCCTTCCACAGGCTGCTTGTACTGATAAAGAAGAAGTTAAGGTAATTCTGCTGCCTTACTATTTCAAATCTCTCCGGGTTACAGCGCCGGCTAAATGCCTAAATTGTAAAATGTAGATGTAATTGATCTCCTCGGACTTCATGGTTCACATCAGAATCATTATCCTCTCCCTTTCATCTTAATGATCCTTTTATATCAAACACACCACAGGTGTTAGATGAAAAACTTGCAGTGTTCAGTAGTCAACTTGGTCCAGAGCTTTTATTTTTATTTTTTTTTGCAATGCTTTATCGATCCCCAATGGGAAAGCCCTCTACTTCTTCCACTCCAGGGGAGCTGGACTGCAGATTCAGCTTACAGAGCAGAAACCCTTGAAGCTGGGAGGGATTTAGCATCATCCTGCACAAGGACACTACAGCAGAGAAGAAACTGGCTGTTGAATTGAGCATGATTCTGTCTTCTTGCTGGGAGATGGTTCTGCAAATCACTAAGCCTCTGTGCCTGTTGAATTTTTCACATTTGTCATTCTCTTTTAGCTGTGACTTCCCTTCATCATTATTAATCATGCATAATAAAATGTATGAACTCTACAGCTTCAGACCAAAATTAAGAAACAGAGAGAAAGATTTCCAATAGTTTTTGACACAGAAGCAGTGTTCCTTTTGTTTATTGTTCAAGGTTTAAACTAGTGTCTTAATTTAAAATGGCTTTACAGTTTGTTTCAAGTCCAACTTCTAGGCCCGTAATTGATCTCCTCTGAGCGCAAAGCTCAAATCAGGATGATCATACCCCTGCCTTTCATGTTCATGAGCTTCGTTATTTACCATGGCAGCCAGGGCCGCAGGAACAGCAGGGCCCTCCCACTGGATGCTTTTCCAACCAATTATCCAAGACGAAATTCCAACCATACAACTATGTGTGTGTCTACATAGAGTATATGTGTTTGTCAAACCCTCATTTAAGCTAACATTTCTAAGACCTTAACAGTGACGGATGTAATGACCAATGGCAGATTGCATACAATTGAGGTTCTATGTCTCAGTTTGTTCAGACGCAATCAGAGCTGCAATGTTGAGGAACCTTGGGGCTACAGAAAGAGCCATATGAGATCCAAACATATAGTATGAACATACAAAGACCGACAAAACTTATATAACTGACACATGCACTCAACACACACATCAATTTTAATAGTTTGATTCTTTAAATTTGACAGAAAGAAAAGAAAAGGCAGAACATTTCACTCTAACTTGTTCGTTCTCCAGATAAAAGGAATTGTGCAATGCAACTACTCATTGGATTGCCATTTTTGCCCAGTTAAGAAAGGGAGGATCCATGTGGTTTCCAACAGGAATTCAATTTTATGATCACAGTTAAGAGGGATTTGTGTCCCCATGAAAGAGGACAACAAATATTCTCAATTACAAAGACACGGTGGATATATCAAAACGGCTGCCCAATGTATTTAAATGCAAATGTATTGTTTTATGATGTAACAAACCCTGCATGTCCAAGATAATACTTTAGTTTTAATAAAACCATAGATAGTCAAAATAGTGGCCCAGTCATTATGGAGTTCATAAACACCATAAAGACATAACTGACTTAAGACAGAAGCTTGAGATCGTATCTTCAGACACCGAAAAAGTATGTATACCTAATTAAGGGTGTACTTTATAATTTTAGGAGAAGACCACGCTACAAGTGCCAAAACTCCACATTTGCCTTTCTTTTCTTTTGCCAGTTGGTTTATCAAATATATAATTTTACCCTTGTCTTAATGATAAGCTCTTGGCAATTTCATTTTAATCGTTTTACTAAATGACAAGAATATGTGGTTTCTTTTCTTTATGTTTTTAGAAATTAGCCAGATATCTTGCACACTTCCTTTGATAGGGCCAAATCCCAATTCTCTCACTTTGCTTTACTTGCTTTACTTAATTTTCTTGACCTTCAATCAAATTTTGGCAAATACTGGCCTTTCAGAATGGAGCTATAAACCATTTGGACTTTTACTTGTAAAATGCAAATAACTGTCCTGTCACACAGAAATGGTCCTTTTACCAGGAGCGCCCATATTTCTTCTTACATCACCAATAACATGTTCTTTCTATAATGTTTATTACACAAATCCATTAAAACATGAATAGATATTTCAATGGATTTTTAACAGTTTTGCATGATTATTTGCAAGCACATGGCGTCTTTACCAGTGCTCCATGCTCCATTTTAATTCTACTTAAGTTCATAAAGCATTTTGAGAATTTTCGTCTACCCAATGAGTTGAATTGCAATTGAAAGCTATAGATATGGCTGCCAATATTTACAACAGACACACCAAGACAGGCTAATGCACTTTATGTGTGACTGCAATAGAAATCTGTGTCCCAACCCAACACATCAGACGGACAAGTTGTAGGGAAAAGATTCAGGATTAAGTGAACCCTATTACTGAAGAAGAAATAATTGTTCCATGAGTTTAAGACAGAAACCCACACAAACATTTTATGTCATTTGTTAAAGAAGAAAGGCTGCAACTTAAGCATTATAGTAAGTGCAATAGGGACTTTTTTTAGAGTGATGATGCACTAAATGAGGTGTTGACTGTTTACTCCCATGGGTGAGTTTTAGTTATGCACCCACAATTAGACTAGGTAGGAGTTATTTACAGCCTCTAAACGGGACATGTGTTCAAGGCGACCCATGGGTAATATTCTGGTAAAATTGTAACCACCATGGGAATAATATGAAAAGCAACATTTATAAAAAAAAACAAAAAACAGTATCCTGTTTTAACACCAGTCATGTTTTACATGCTGTTAAAAACAGTTAAACTACGAGGAGGTTGAAGCACCACCTGACTACTCTGCATGGTAGTAACGCTACATTGAAAGTGACGGGGGCAGAGGTCAGACGTTATAAATATATCTGAGGTGACAGAGAGAAATGCCAAAAGGAAGTTATGTTATGTAAGTACTACTTCATCTTCTAGAATCACCTTTGAAAACTGAATCATCTGTTTTATTTGTCTGTTCATAGTAATCAGGACACACTAAATTAGGGTCTAGGTTAATAAATTCTATTCCCTTGCCCATTATGGTCCAGGATTTTCACCTTGTCTTTTATTTAAATGATCCCTCTAGTGGTAAAGGCAAGTTGTTTTCATGAAGTGTATCTATATTCACAACATTGTTGTATCAGGTCATTGATTCAGAAAGAATTTGGTGATGACTGTGGTCCTATTTTACCTAAAAGGCCATCACAAGGCTTGCAGTAGAGCAGCAACAAGCGGTGAAATCACAACACTTGGTTTAAAAATATTCCACAACAAACATAATAAAAACTTGTAAAAGTTTGTAATGACTAAATTGGTTGACCTGAGACTTGATCTTTTTACTTGATTTCTCTTTTACCAACACAGATGTGTTAAAGTAATAAATGCTGAATTGGGTCCCAGTGGGTTAACTTCCCTTACAACAACTCAACTTAACGTAGTTTCATATAATTGTTAAACTTTTCCTTAGTGTGTCATTTATATTGTTGGCATAGTTAGAAAACGTGTAGCTACCCTACAATTTCTTAGCCGCAGTCCATACAGAAAAATATGAACATAACTATTTTCTCTGAACTTAACAGACTGGCTGTGTGAAGTAACTTCATTAAATTCTATGGCTGGGATAGGGTCGGATGAGTAAAGAGCCAAATAGGGACAGATGGACAAAGATGGAAAGCAGAATAAACACAGAGAATAGAACAGATTTCCCCTCGTTCATCATTGTGGGAAAGAATGAAAGGATGATTTAAAACTCATCACTCAGAGGTGAAGAGGCGGGATAGTGAAGTAAGGGGAACGGAGAAAGGGGGAGGGGGGAATATGTATAAAAAAAGAGAGGAGAGTCAGAGGAAGGCTCAGGGAGGAGGAGGTGGTGAAAAGAGAAAAGTGAGAAGAAGACAGGGGTAAAAGAGAGACTTCTAATTATGCTGACTACCAGACCGAAACTGACAGCCTTTTCTACACAATCACACACACAGATACACACTCAAATAAAGGCACAGGGTCACAGGAAGACGGTCAAACACACACAGTGAGTTAACAACACACATTCACACATATAATTTCAGGCAAATTTGGAAGGATCTTCCCACAAGTTCTTTCACAAACACAAACACACTTATTGAACACACATCCCACTGCAAAACATTCTACTACTTGCTTTACTCATTCATTATTAACATTCTCTACTCTCCCAACTCTTGCATCACCACTTTTTACTAACCCACTGATTCTGTCTCATTTCTTCACACCATTTGTTCTCCTCAGCCCATTCAGGTATTCCTTTGATGTTAGGGACTGCATGTTTTAACCTACACCACCTTTAAAAGTTATGAAACCGAGCAGTTCTGACCAATAGAATAGCCAAAGGGGACTCACTCTAATGTGCATATACATTTTCATCATCAACTGTTAGTAAGCTGTGACAGTATCCATTGTGATGTTAACGTTTGAACTGTGAAGTCATTTTTCTACTCTTGAGTTTGGTATTTTACCCAAAGCCAATTTGTTTTTTTTAGAGCCAGTAGGGACCATATTAGAATACTGGGTGTAAATGCAATGCTTCAACTTAGTCATGATTTTAGAGGTCACCATAGTAACAACATGTCCATCACAGGTAGTGATACACCAAAACATTTCCTGCTTTACCATCAGTTCTACACCAAATAGGTCTATGATTTACAAAACATGTATCATGCTGCATTGAAAAAGACTTGAAACTTTAGGTAATCAGACCATAAACTCATCAGAGAAATATCCACTGAGATAATAATCCAGTCGAGGGACATTTTTACAACAGGTTGCATAGAAGCAGAATCCTTTTCGCAGTAAGTCAGTAAGTCCAGTCAATCAGACAGAATGCTGGTTCAAGACACTTTATCGCTGGCTTTTCTTTTCAGACAAAGTGGCCAATTTCCTTTCTTATCCACAGTTGGTGGATTTGCTACTTATTCTTACTAGTCTAGCGATCTACAAATACAACGGCTTCCCACCAAGGAAAGCTGGAAAAGACAGCTAGAAACTTTGCACAGTGCACCTTTCAAGCGAACAGGGCACGCCTGCTCAATACTACAAAGATTCTGCATGGGTGGACGCTTTAAGCAAGGCATTTCCCCCCTGAAGACTTAAATAGAGTTGCTAATTGGCAAACAGTGAAGGATTTGTGGTTTGACTGGGTAGATCCCAGGTGTGAATAAATGCACTGGTACTAATGAGGAACAGGGTTTAGCTAGAAAAGAGCATGCATGCTCAGCAAAACCTCCCCTGGATAAAAGAAGCTTAAAGACAAAGAAGAAAATCTGCTTCTTGAATTGAGTGGATTTAATGAACCTTGGTCTGCTAGAGAGGCTTGATCTCTTTCATCAAAGTGATATCTCATCGTGAATGTCTTAAATGATACGCTGCACAGAAAAAAACAGAAGCTTAACAAGTGGCTTACATCTGCACTTGTCGCACCATTTTCAATTTTTTGCTGCACAACTTGTTACACACACAACTTTTAATAAAATGCAGTCTGGGCTAGTTTTATGACTTTACAACTCACACGTCATCAAAAACTTAGTGTAACCAATGCTGATTCCTATCAACAGTTCCTTGCACTGTGGGACTCAAGGGGGTAGTCGTGGATTAAACATGATGGATTGCCTATAGGGGGCCTTTCCATTAGACAAAAAAATGGATGCAGGGCTATATGATGACCTCAGGAAAAAAAATAGCGTGAGTTCCCCAATGGATGCTTGAAAATGAAAGAAATACTTTGTAGGACCAAAGAGGCATTGGAATTTTTCTTTTACCATAATTGCATCAAGAAACTAGCAAAGTGCACTTGAGACTCTGAATTGCTGGTGGATGTTAAGGTGGAGGTCTGTCTGTGTTGTCCTTGCAGTGTGAGCCGTTGACACTTTCAGGGTATTGTACAGCCTGCATGAGGCCACAATTAGTCATTTGAAATGTCTCTGGGTCAAAGTAACTCATCAGCTTTAATACCACTATATGCTAGGGCAGCATGGGAGCTCCCACTGAGGATTGTAGCAAGAAAACAGAGGATCACTGAGCATGAAAGGTTGCATAATATGTACAGGAGTTATCTTTAAGCTCTCTAAATGGACTCCAAGTGTTGCATTTTTTCTTCTATAGGGTATCTGTAAAAACACACCCATACTAAGGCTTTTGTACTGCCCTATAAACTCAGACTGCTGATGCTGAAATGAAGAATGCTGGCAAACTCCAGCTCCTTCAAGCCTGTAATTCAACATCACGCAATAACTGCTAATTTAAGCCACTTGGCACCCTCTACAGTTTAGGTGGCATTTATCCTTTCTCTTATGACATAACGATAAAGGCCAATCTGTTATTGAATCTTTACAAACATCTTGTTCAACATCACTTCAAAATTTTAAGCGTAACCTCTCCATCAACGCGTGCTCCATTGTCGAGAAAATGCCGAGCAAAAAACAGTAATTGGAGAAGTATATTGACAAGGCTCCTGCCAGAAAGCTGAGCTGAAGCATGTTAAAAACTACAATCCTACCCATCAATTCAATAAAATAATTGATGTGCTCTTCCTTACAAAATTGTAGACCATTAAAATGATTTTGAAGCTGGTAGTCTAAGGTAAAATACTATAATGTTTTAAAGACAGTGAGAAAAACTTTATCATAAAGCAAAATAAATTGTAAAAACTCAACCAGAATCTTCATTAAAGACCATGGTAATCTGTCAGAGCCTGAAAGTACTATAAGATAATTTGACTTCACACGTCCTGCAAGAAGCTTGATTATTCTGGGGAGGTGAAATCAATTACTAAGCTTGTCATTTTCCACAGGGGGATCCGATGATCAATATAGCCATTTTCTCATGGTGCTGACTACTACATGAGGAAACTGTGAAATTACTCTATTCTTCATTTGAACGGGACCCTCGGCGCCCCCTCAAGGTTGCAGGGCATCCTGAGCTCCTACTTGAGGAGGGCAGCGATGTCTCCATATGACACAAGCCCATGTGGGTGAGCACACATTCAGTCATATTAAATATTCCTCTTATCTTCAACAGTGTAATGACATTACACAAACCCAACTGAGGAGGAAGCACACTTTAAATTCTCTTCCATCTCTCTGCCTCGCGCTCTGTTTGTCCCTCTCTCTTTCATTCTCGGATGCTCTCTCTTCCTCTCCCTCCGTCTTGGCCTGTCACTGGGGACCGCAGTGATACCAGCTTCGCTTAAAGGACTATTCCGTCTAATCTCACCGACTCTCATTTATGATTAAAGAATGGCTTTCCCAGCAGGGAAAAGTGACCAATCAAATAATTGCAGACAGACACAACCAGCCAATCAGTATTCAGATCATAGCATTACTCAAGCTCAAGGGGCAAAAATGAGCTGTGTGTGTATATTTGTGAGCATGCGTTTGTGTAAGGTTGTGGTGTTAGTTCATTTAAATGTGCTGTGTACGTGTTATTAAAATGATAGTATCTGTTAATTTTCTTGAGGTGGTTTTAGAAGGAGGACAGAAAATAAGATGAAGGAAATGCAGAAAAGCAGGTGGGGGGAATGGGCGGGAATAAGAGGATCTTGACAGAAAGGTAGACAAACCGAAATCAGAAAAGGGGAACCAAATGAACAGCAGTGTGGCGGGGGCAGACAGGAAGAGAGAAGGAAGAGATAGAAATGGCCATAGAGAGAGACATAGCAGGAGAGAGTAAGCGTGTTTGAAACGTCCCATCGGTTCCTCCTGTCAGGAACGCTTGTCAGCCAAGAATTAGACTGCTCCATGCTGCAACTGACTGACAGTTGGCCCGCGGTCTAGACTATACCCTGGAGTGGTGGAGGCTAAATAAGGGAAATGCCTAGAGAGAGACAGAGGAAACACACCGGGCTGGAAATCAATTTATAACACTGTCAGTCAGAGGCAGAACGGGACGATAGGATAGAGTTAAGGAGAGAGAAAAGGGAGGGAGCCAGTGAGACATGAAGCGTGAGGAAGAGGGGACACACATAGAAGAGGACGACAAAGACATGATTTGAGCAAACAGTAAACAAATTGGAGTGATCAAGAAAAGATGCGAATAGAAGGGACACTTTGCTGTGTTGAGGGAATAGGAGAGGAAGAGAAGATACAGACAGACACATGCTACACCACTATGAACATTCAACACACTGCAGGTGGCAGAGCCTCTTTAAATAACATGCCACTGTTGAGATATAATCAGCCTATGCTCATTAAAGAGCTCACAAAGGCTGCCATTAAAGCTTAAAGCATGCTACAAATCACAGACTCATGACTGCAAACACTGGCTAACTGGTCATTTGGACTGATCCACTGCTTTAAGTTTAAAGTATGGTTTAAATTATCCAAACACATGACTATTGGTTTAATATTTATATAGAATAAACTATAATCACTACTCCTGTGTCACTGTTAATCACTGCACTATTTTTCAACAAGTGCCTGTTGGGAGGGATGACATGCTGTTATTATAATTATTACTCACCTACTTTAAGGAAAACTAATACGGTGATAATGAGGTTTCCTTTATCACTTTTCTATTGCTTAATTCATTATACAACACAGCCTCGAGTGACTTGAAATGTGAGATACTAAAAAAGACATTTTAATTATCCCTACTTGTCTCTGAACACAAAGGGATGTATTTGGAATTTAATAAAAGTGTCCAAAGAAGACAGAGTTATAGTGCCTCTCCACCGGAGCAAAAACGATGGTGAAAAAAAAAAAACAGGGATAAACATCAAATTAAAGTAGAAATTACCATCACACTCCAATGCTGAAAAACATAAAAGATTTATTGTGAAATGTGAGGCAAAGCAGAGAAAAAAAGCTAGTGGCTCCGCTAGGGAGAATGCATTGCCAACATAGATAGTGTTTGAATTTGATTAACATGTAGCCTATCAAAGTACAGAGTCAACTTTTTTTGTGATCAATCTTTCTGCTTTAAGGAAGCAAACAGCTTCCCTAATTGTTAATCAAGTAATTTCATCTAAATAATCCCTTTGAATGTTGGGTTAGCAAGAAATAACTGTTTAATAATGTCAAATTATAGGAAAGGATACAACAGGAATGGAGTAAATTCCCAGGTTATGGTCAGCTAGTTTATGCTTCTATAAGATAGGACTGACTTTAGCTGTTGTGACTAAGCTGTTAATGTGTATCAAATATGTTTTACCTTGAAATATGGCTGACTTTCATTGAATTACAAATACCTGCATTTCCCAATTCAGCTGACAGCTGTTTGCTGAGAATTTTTGCCTTTCCTTTCATATTTTGTAACAAACAAATCAGTAACACGATGCTAATGTAGGCTAGAAAAGAGTTTCATGCTTATGTTAGCTGTCGTCTAATAATGTCTAATGGGGTATCAAGCATGTTGCTTTATCTTCAAATATAGCTTTATGTTTCATAAACATCAGTCTTTTCCCCCATCAGTCTTTTTATTTTTCTAGTCAGTTAAGAAAGTATGAAAATATAACTTATTGGAAGACTCCGGATAATCATACCATTTGCAAATTGCAACACAGCAGAGTAAATGAGCTTTCCACACTGCGAGATATGGCAGTGGAAAGTGGGCCCCCTGTGAATATGGTGAGTTGGTCTTAAGGTATTTCCTAACATGCTGTTTCTAAAATGCTTGTTTTCAAGTTCACAAGGTCTGCTTCTTCATGAGACTATGTTGTCTGGAGTTATGCTAACGTTGGAAATAATTGGGCTGAGATGCCAGTTAGGCGTTAGCAATAGCCTTGGTGCGGTGTCAGGCGGCGGAAGTGTAGTGTTGGAGAGTCTGATCAGCGTCAGAGAGGAAATGTGGAGGAAGATGAGTCTGTGGATGCCAGGATTCACTGTTGAACATGGTGTGGGAGTACTAAGTTTAATTCCTGAACAAAATAAATGTGATGGACCTTTGTAACCCAGTGGCATACACTACCTAACTGATCCCTTTGCTCTAAAAGCAATATGTGGGCACCCATAGTAGTTTGATAGCACAAAGGATTGTTACATCACATCGTTTGTAGTGGGAAAATAGAGGCAACACATAATAACAGCTATTACAGGAAAAGACCTGAACAGAATGATTTTCTTGTTTGCAAAATAAACAAAAAAAGGTAGTTGTCATGTTGGATACGTCTACAGTATTTCACCAAACTGTAGGGGTCATTTAAGTATTCTACAGCAATGATATATATATATATATATATATATATATATATCTACACAGTATAAATCATTTCACTTGTAAAATCTCTTTTCATAGTGCAATTCCGCAACAGCACCGTAACAAAGCTATGCCATCTTTCAGCTTTGATACCGCAGTACACACACACACACACACACACACACACACACACACAGCACTGCTCTCTCCCGCTGGCTCACCTGAAACAGTCTCGCCCCTCTGTTACTACCAAGTCTGCATAGAGGGAGAATCACTTCATCCCCCCCATTACACCTCCACAACATTCCTACTAAAGACAAAACGTCACAGGGGTGTAAACATCGCATCCTTAAACGGCAGTTTCAATACGGCTGAAGATTACGCTTAATTATGGGACTCAAAACTGGACAAACAAATTAAAATGGAAAACATTGGTATTCCTTATTTTCAGTGCTTTGTAGAAACTTAGATTTACATTGAGTCCATTTAATACTTTGAAGGGCTTCTCTTTTGTTTTATCCCTCTAGGAAATATATAGTGCTATAAATTATACCACGCCATCTAGATTCATTGTTACTTTCACCTTAATGGTTTTTCATTTTAAATCTAATTAGGCTTTCAAAGTCAAAGCACATATCCTCAGTTGACCTGTTCCTTTAGTGTGCTTACTGGACCAATATTAACGGTTCTAATGGTCATATACATTTATTTTTTGACCTTTGATATTTATCCAAACATTCATGTCTTGTGAGTCTTTATGGGTTTGTTGGGGAAGAGGCATCTATTACAGCATGGTACTTATGATGATAGATGATGAAACTCACTTTTCAATATTGTGGGGTAAGTTACATGAATATTTAACATTTCTTGTGCTTCATCATGATTTCTTGAACCCTTTCCTGATTGATGATGGACTAAGCAGCTTCAGCTGATCATCAATCTAAGAGGTCCTCTGACTGGCTGACTGAAAAATTGAGGCAGTCTCTTTGGTTTTATATAGACATGGCATGCCATTATACCTGATGAAGTTCGGTTTGACCGAAACGTTGTGTGACTAAATACATATGTCAGCATAAAGCGAGACAGTGAGCTGGAGCTTCTCATTGTCTTTAAGTTTTCCTCTGATGCATCGGTCACACATTCAGGTGTGCAGAGATTTTTTTAATGTTTAGGTACAAATGGTCAGACATTTTTGATCAAGCTTATTGTAAAGTTTTGTTCATTCATGTGGTACAGGATAATGCTTTGCCACAAATATGACTCCAATTACCATCAGTTCATCTGTTACTACTGCTTCTCCAGCTTCACAAATGGGCTCAAATTACAAATGTTTGTGTACTGGTAGAATTATTGTTTTTTCTAGTGCTGAAGACTTTCTTTAAATTACCATATAGAAAACAGCTTCTGAATGTCAATGTCTAGTTTACAGACTACATTAAAATGCTATTGTTTTGCATGTTTCACTTTTTTATTAAGCTTAATGTTACTGAGTTTATTGACTTGAGTTTCCTCTCACATTTACTTTTCTTCCAATTCAGTTTTGTTTCCAAACACCCCATGCTTTTATTAAGGTGATTAAGGTACAGATTTGCAACGCCACATTTGAATACAGTATATGACTGAGCTTGTGAGCATGTACAGACAGAAAGATGCTACCATCTCTCGTGAGGACAGAACTATTAAATGGTCCTTATTTTAAATAGAGACACTATCATCTTTAGAAGCAAACTCCATTATGCCTTAAACAATACCATTAGATTATTGAACTGTGTCTTACTGTATGTGTCTGTTCTGATAAAGAGCACAATATACTGTATGTCAAACTGCAGATTGAAACAAAAACGTTATATAGACAGTAAATGTTGAGCCCTTCTACTGCATGTACAGAGTATGTTTCTAACCATGGCAGTCTGAACGGCAGATTAAGCCACCCTGGCTTTGCAGCACCACAGAAGTGTACAGGAGGGGGAGGGAGGAACAGTAAGCAGTAAGAACGGGAAGCAATGGGAATAAGCAAGCTCTCGCTTTCACTAATAAATTTCAAAAATCTGCTTTCTAAGAAAAAGTGGGTCACTGAGAGCAGACGAAGAATGCTAAGCAGAGGGCATTTTTTCCCCTCAGAAAAATACACGCTTGTGTGTGTGCGTGTGTGTATGTGAGTGTGTGTGTATGTGTGTGTGTGTGCGTGTGTGTATGTGAGTGTGTGTGTGTGTGTGTGTGTGTGTGTGTTGCAGAGAGGGATAGAATGAGAGAGACTATTTACTGTTTATTTTTATGCTTCAAAATGAGAAAGAGAAGAGCAAGAGAAAAAATGCAAATTACAAAGAATGAGCATTTTTAATTAAATTAATTTCTTCAATAAGATCATCTTTCTGAATACATCTGATTCGCTCTCCCTATGCAAATGCGCATAAAACAAGCTGTGAGTACATACAACTCTCAAATGGGACAGAGAGAAAAGGGCTTTTCTAGTTTTCTGTTGAGTTAGGTCTTCTGAGTGTTATCATTTCTGTCGACATCTGTTATTGTAGAAACATGGACAACACAATGTCTACTTTAAGACCAATCCTCTCCATGTTTTCCCCTACCTTTAGTGCTCTCTGACCCTACATATTTTCTCTCCTTCTCCATCAATTGTTCTGTTTTTTTCCTGGTGTTCTCACTGCCCCTTCTGCTGCTCTTTCCCATCAGGTCACTTTCCCTCTTCACTCTGGTCCTCTTGAGTAGAAGAAAGTGATTTCAAGAGTAAAATATTTGCCATGGGATATGTAATTTTGTCCAACACACAAAGCCAAGCCTTCTTACTTTTTCCTTCCCTACATATCCCTCCATACTGTAACAGCTGGTATAATACATACAGCCGCTGCGGGATGAGTGCACTAAGAGGGCAATTACAGGATTGACTCTCAGGATTCAAATTACATTTCCACTTGTCTCTAGGTAGAGTGTATGAGAGGTGGAGCAGAGGAGGTTAAAATGCCAGTAGGGTACACATTTCAGTACAAGTTACTGATTTCCCATAACAGTTATTGTTTTATTTCCACTTTAGCACTGCGCCACTGAGTTTGTCCCCTGTCATGCCCAGCAGAAAATACACATCTGTTAGCTAAAAGACAGTAAGAGAAACAATACCTTAAAACATCAAACATGTATTTGTTTTTAATGGGAACTACACAGAATTGATTATTTTACATTATGGGATAATCATCATTACTGCAAAGTCTTGCCTTTTTTTGTAGTACAATCTTTTTGGGGCCAAATCTAAGGTTTCATAGTCAAGAGTATTCGGGTAGCTGGTTGACTTGGTTCAAGGGTTAATAATGTTGATATATGGATTCTCTAGAATGTCAATGGAGGGGTCCAGAAAGTAGTGGGCGGTCACTGTTGAGCTCTATCTCAAGGGTTCAGGAGCTGACCAATCAGATAAAAGCGTGCTTGTCCTGTAGAGAGGAGTGCCTCAAAAAGACAGTATCTGAAACCGTATATGTCATTCCAGGGTGAGATAAATATATTTTTCCTAACTGTAATCATACTTCAGAGATGTCATAGAGTGCATATATACAACTTGAAATTAGTATAATACAGCTATTACTACAGCTATGCTACTTACACTATTTGAGTAAGGACCAAGAAAGGTCGCGAAAAGAAACCAGGACACGCTTTGGTAACCCA
This sequence comes from Labrus mixtus, assembly GCF_963584025.1. Lineage (NCBI taxonomy): Eukaryota > Metazoa > Chordata > Actinopteri > Labriformes > Labridae > Labrus > Labrus mixtus. Next base: position 24,086,234 of record NC_083627.1, read on the forward strand.
AACATCTAATCAGGCTTCTTCCATAAAACACCCCACTACTCATATCTTTGCATTTTGAAAAAAATTGTAATATAGAAAAAAATTCACAATCACCAGATAAGAGTTGCCGTTGCTTGGTGAGAACAGTCTCACAGCCTCTGTAGTAATGATATATCAGTTTATGAATTTTTGATGGAGGTTCATACAGTGCTTTCACAGTAAAGTGGGCCAGCTGTGAAAGTAGATGTCATGGTGGGAATGCATACAAAAAAATCAAAGCAGCAAGTCTTCCTTGTTATTTTTCCTTTTGTATTGTGGTATATTTTAAAATCTGTAAATTTGCATTTTCACAAATTAACTTTTGTATCCTGAAAAACATCTAATATTTAAGACTAATGTAATATGTAAGGTACAGGAAATGTTGAAACTAATGGTATTAACTAAGTAACATAAATGAACACTTGTTTATGCATTCAGTATGTAGAAAAGCAATGGAGCTTGTTTTATGCTCCACTGCTTTTCTACATACTCGCAAATTAAGATACAGACAGTGAAACAAAGGTAAAATGAAAAAAATACTGCCTGTATTTTGTGGTGAACATATACCCAAAATGCAATGTGATAACTGGAACATTCTGCTAATTCATGACAAAAAAATCATGCAATACTTGCCATCTCATTTTCTTCCCCTTCTTTCCTCCTTTTTTAATTCATGTTCTAATGGAGGTCAGGACTTGTATCCTAATTTAAATGCAATGTTTCCTTGACACTCACTTCACACACACACACACACACACACACACACACACACACACACACACACACACTTCTAGCTATCTCATTAAGCTGTTATGAGACAAAGCGTTGGTTAATAGAACAGAGTCTCAATTAGGTGTTGAATCACCAGTTATATAACAATCCTGCTGCTGCTTTAAAAATTGAATGCAGTGGGTTTATTTCACCAGAAATAAAAAAAAAATGTGTTTCTGGCTATGAAATACAAACTAAAAGAAGTTTTTGGAAAATGAAAGCTGACGATTACTAGACAAAAGGTGTTTATTGTTGGGAGAATCTCCAACGTTGCACAGGAAAACATTTGTAACAGAAAAAAACCTGATGCAGGAAATGTAACACTTTTCACCTGTTTTGATCTCAATGAGAGAAGTCGTTTAAATGGCCATCTCTTGTTGTGTTGCATGTGTACTAAATCACAAGGCTCCATCTCATCTTGTATGAAATAGCTACTCCAAGCAACACTACTGGAATTCATCCAGTCAACTCTCAACAGCAAAAGTGCATCACAAATGCTTCTTTCCATGAATATTCAGCAAACACTTTACTGGGGGGGCTCTGAGCGTGGGGAGAAGAGGATAAAAACAAAACTTTGATGGGGGGAAAAAAAAGCAGAGTTCAGGGCTCAAGAAATTAAGTCTTGTTATGGGACATGAATAAACAATGGAGAGACATGGGACCATCACACGATAACCTGGTGCTGCTTTGAGCCACAGTTCGTCATCGTCATTCGTCCAGGGAAAATCATCTTTCCAGCCTCATGTTCAAACATGACCTGATTAACCCTGCCAGTGGAGCTTGGGGCAATAATGTAATACACCAGCTAAAGTTTCCATTGTCAATGATGGTGGCTACATTTAATGTTGTCCTTGACATGAGGCACTCTTACTGATTAAACGCCATAAAGAAGATGGTTGTTTTATATGTTTCTAATTTTGGTTTAAATTCCTGATGACTGGCCAGTTGTACAGTCAAATCAAAGGATATTTTGTATTATTTTGCCTTTCAGTGCTAGAATTGGAGAGTGCTGATGTCCCTCTCAGTAGCTGAGATTCCATACAGATGGTGCAAACTTCAGAGGACCAAGAATAGGAAGGAAAGATACAGCCTTCCTAGCCTACACACAGTGCTCAGGCCTGAACTGAAATGAGACGATCTGGTCTACGGAGGATTCCCTGATTGCGTCACCAGCTGTCCCTGCCCTTCCCCTTTCATTTTTCAGTGCTGCCCCTGTTGCCTAGTAACCTAAGCTGCTGCAACGGAACTTACTAACAAAACTAACGTCACGTAAGTTGTTATTTAAAGTTTCAAGATCCCTTTCATTTTTGAACATTAGTATTGGTTTCTATTTGACTTGTCAGTTATGGAGTTGAAACTAATTATCTAGGCCTACTTATAAAATTGTATTACTCAGCCACTTGAGAGTCCATTCGTTTTTAAAAGTGGTGCCCAATTGTGATGTTGGGCCACTAAGGATGCACTGGATGCATCCTTTGTGGGCCATGAAAAGGAGGATGTGTTTTGGGCTGTATTTAAAAGATTCTTCGAAATGGGACAGCCTTCGATACACCGCTGTGACTTGATCAGTCTTCAAATGCACCCTGTGCAGGATGCAGCCCGTGAAACTGGGACATATCTCATGTCAGAAGCTAAAATGCTGTCATATTGTCAAACTTCTGTGTTCAAGGTTCAAGTCATATGAATATGGAAATGACGACTAGTTATACTTTTCCCTTCTTTCCAATTTAGAAAACAATGGATAGCGAAAATCTTGAGGGATTGGATTTCAAGTTAACCTGCAAATCTCATTAACAATAAGGTACCGACAGCTAAAGTCACAACAGCTGACATTAGCACTTTTCTAGTAAATAACTCCCTAAGTAATTTATCAAAATTCTGTTGTGGTATGTGCCAAAAAGAAACTGCAGTTAACTAGGAAGAGGCAAATTTTGCATTTTGTCTAATAATACAACAAGAAATTACTTTTTGTTATCTTGAAATATATCTGGATATCCTGCAATTGTATTGCTTTACATTGCCTTTTCAGTTGCTGATGAATCTGAAAGTATAGAATGGAGACGACCAGTCAGATTTCTTATTTGTATGTGTTTTAGCAGTCAATGAGCATCCAACTTAGGAGTGTCATCAGAGAAAAAGGGCTGTTATAAGAAAAAGGTGAACAGTTCAGTTCGGTTGAGATATGGCAACTGCAAAGACTATGGCACAATATTCATTATTTTATTAATTCTTTCTTTCCACTGATTTCACATTCATCTGACAAGAGCCCTCGTCCAACAAAAGCTTCACTAAAGTACTAAAGAAATATTTTCTGACCTTGTCCTGTCAATCTTTTAGGTCAAGATGAGTGTTCGGCTTCAACACAAAGGCAGCTGCACTCAACTAATCATGTTGAATTCAGCAGTTCTTTGTGTGCGATAGGGTGTGTAGTAACAGCTCATCTCGCAGATGGAGGAGGCCTTCTGTACCACACATGTCCATAGATGCATGCTAGCCCCCTTCACGGTATGCCAAACAGGCACACACACACACACACAACACACTAACACACATTCACACAGATTTCTCAGTTGACATTTTCGGGGTTGCCAGATTAGCAACAATCCAGTTCCTCTCCCTGCCCGAGCAGATCAATGAAACACTTCAGTACCAAACGTGGCAATCCAGAAACACACACATTTGTACACAAAGGCACACATACACACACACACACACACACATCACTTTATTGTCATTTGTGCTCAGCAGTGATCTAATTACGCATAAATAATGTTCTCCTTTATATTACCATTTTTGCATTCTGAAGGGCAAGAGTGTGCAAAATAAGCAACTTCAGGCATTCTAAACAGCCCTGAGGCCGATCTCTGGTTTATTGTGTCTTCATTTTGTGCTTTTTTTGTGTATTTTATAGATGTTGCTGGTAGCACCCGTAAAGACTTCAGAATATCTAATACAAAAGGCAGCCCTTTCTTTGTTCAATCTGAACAGCTCTAATAGAGAGAAATGTAATTCCTTTTGCATTGTTGCTACAACCTCACATGGGTCTGGCAGTTGTGCCGATTTGCCTGTATGAGGAATGAGTCACGCATGGATATGGTTGCAGAGTACATTTCTTCATCATGCAAGTGGCACCACAATCAATAAAGATTGTTTATTCCTAAATGGGCAACAACTGCTACTTTTGAAACTTATTGAATATTTTCTCCTTTACACGCTAAATTAATCTTAGACCCACATTATAAAAGGCCATCAATGCCGTATACTGTAAGTTGCATAATACAGAGCAGATGGAATATATGCACTAATGTTTTTTCTCCTCTCAGGCAATATTTGGCTCCGGCTGCCAATAACTGCTGCCTCAAGATCATTAAGTAGCATAATAAAGCCTAACATAGCCATGGGAAGACATAAAATAACTTCAAACTACACTTAAACTTTTAGTCTTAAGACGGAAGGAACATTTTGTCCAATCTTATAGCCCAGCTCCTCGTAAGAGGCTTAATGCACACTTAAAGTCTTGCCATTAACGCAATCCATCTTCAGTTTAAAATCTTTAAACAATATGAATCCTGTGCATTTTGCCAATACCACTCAATGCACAAGACGAAGTGCTAAAGCTGGTTGACTGGTATCTGAGTGGCACACATGGAAAAGTTTCCAGGGACTAAAGTGTGTCCCCAAAGGACTGTGTCTCTCATTCTCTCCTTTAAAGATGGATTTCAGCTGAGCACATATGCACGTTTCAAACAGCACCCTCCATAAAGAATCCACATGGCAGCTCCACTTAATCTCATCCAGCAGGTGAGTCATAACTGCCATTAAACACATCTGCCGGAGCAGTAGGATGCTTGCTCAAGGAAGCAGCGTGTCTTGAGTGGGTGGAGGGTTTGTGTCACTCACCATTCTTCTGATCTTCAGGCTACTGCCACATCCTACATTTTTAACCTGGCACTGCTCCACACATTTGAAGACTAAATTCATTGTCAAGTCGCATCAAGTGACATTTTTGGAGTTGGTCCACTGACAATGAAATGGAAACTGACTCAGAGGGCTCATAAAATGTTGCTTTGAGATAATGCTTTCAAATAGGTTTGTGACTGAAGGGCTTACAGCTGTGAATTCTTCTCATATGCCAGGAAAGTCACCACTGGTGCTGTCATAGTGTCCTTAAAGTTATACATACTCAGCTGGAGGACTTCTCTATAGATTACATCATCCTCACAGTCTGTGCCTATACTCTTTAAAGACATCATATTTTCTTCAATTTAAAAAGCTTTACTGGCATTAAACATTTAAGGAGCTATTTATGTAAAATGTAAAAATGATCAAATAGTATAGCTTTGACAGAAAGGATGTCGTACACCTCAGGTATAATCCATGTAATATATATCACCCTTTAAAATATAAACTATAGAAGAATATGGTAATGAGGAGGGGAAACTAGGGTAAAGAAAGCACACCACCAAAGTAAACTATACAGACACAAATCTTTAGGTCTGGCGATGGGTTGAGATCAGGACACTTAAAGCGTACATCTGTGTAGCCGTTATCAGCAGCCACGTTTTACAACCTCTCTTCCTGCAGGACTCAGGACTGTGGATTAACATTACTTTTACCAAGGAACAAAGGAACTGATCAATGATTTAAGTCTCCCTCTCAGACAGGATGTTATGAACTTTTACAACACCTGGAATAAACAACCGAGCGGAAACAGAACACTCTGCTATCTACGAATTGATCCCAAAGACATGAACTGTGTCTGAAACCAGTCTCTGCAAAGTCGTAAAATTGACCATCTGTTGAAGGACTGCTGAAGAGCTGAATTAAACCACAGCTTTCAATTCTGCATCAAATGAACATTTATGTCTTTCTTCATCTAGATATTTGTAATTGTCACATTGAATGTATTATAATCATATTTTTAGACTCAAAATCTGATCTTCAAAATAGGAATAAGAGTTATATTATGTTTAATAAGAATTTGACGTGGAGCGCTATTGCCATCTAGTGTTAAAATATCCATGAATACGTAACCTTCATAATTATACATTTAGACGTGTTATAAAGCATACTCTTTGATATTAGCTATAGAAGGTGTTATTTAAAGACACCAATTTCTTTTCCTACTTTATTAATATGTCTTATTAAGAATGTTGACTGTATAACATGTTTTTGTTCACCTACAGGATGGGATTAACTGAGGATGTTCCCAGATGGTGTGATTTTCATCTCAACATGAATCTGATAGAAATGTTTGTCTAAATATATGACGTGAACTTACATCAATGTGGATCTGATAGAAATAATATCAAAATGAATGTATGGTGGCGTATATGTTTAGATTCTTATTCTTAATCTTATTGAGTAAACTCGGTTTAGTTTAAACAATTGTCCTCCGGTCAGAATGGGAGTGACCCTTCTCATGCAGGCCCACCTCCTTCTCCCGCAGCTGATAAGAGTTCACACTCAGCTCAGATCGTTAGTTTTAGTTTTGTTTTTGGTTTGTGAAGTTTAGAGCTTCAGCTCTTGCTCGCTTCTCTTCGGACTTCGGTCCGAATCACTTCTTTTAAGTTTGTGCCGTAGAGACGAGTCTCTGCCGAACTTTCTTTTTTTTCAAAATTCCTTTATCAACTTTTTTCTTTTTGACCATTTTCTGATTAAGTCATTCAAACAATACTGCGTCTTATCTCATTACTAAATATATAATGTCACCATACATTATAATTGCATTATCCTGATCATAATAATCATATTCTTTATCTGTTTCATCTATACATTATTGTTTACCCCTTTTTATATTCAATTTTACACATAAAATTCAGGACTTTGTCTGTGTGTTTTCTTGTTTAACATTTCCAGAACTTGCTTCTTTCAAGATATGAAACTGACTGATTAATTAATTAACTTATACCATTAAAGTCATTTTCTTCCTTTAACAGGAAGTGGTGCCCCTTCTTAAATACGAGGTTAAATAAAGATATGACATCTTAATAATTTAATTACGCTACATCTGGGTTTTGCACTTTTTGTAACAACAACACATTTCATGCAGAAATAACAAACCGAGCATCTGCTGAATAGGAAAAGCAGTATACCATAACTCATTTCTGGATTTATTTTAAGGAAGGAAGAACACATTCGTAGCTATATCTGTTATGTGTTATAATGTATGATTCATAGATATCATGTCACTGGAACATAATAGAGATACATGTCTTGTTTAAGGACATTTCAGCATAGCAGGAAGCTGAATATTTGCACTCAACCTACAGTTCTGTCAATTATCAAGAAATACACAATATAAACACTTTTTGTAACCTACAGAGTATTTTCAGCAAGCTCCCTTTATCTTCTTCTATTTGGGTCTATTTCTGAGAAATCTTTCTTGGCAACCGAAAAACGTAATTAGGCCACGCCACCACTTCCCGTGATCTGCTTCTTCTTTTTTTCATGGGATTTTTTATTGGGTGCTCATGCTAAAACCTTGCATGATCTGAAAGCCTTTTAAAAAGAACAGAGAAAGTTTCCAAAGCCACAAAAGTAATTCTGGCAAGACAGCACGATTGGAAAACACACACATTTATGATACTTAAGCACTTCTTAGATTGATTGAACCATCACATTCATTGTAATTATAATCATTATTGTCTCCTATGAAGGAGGTAAGTTATGAAAGTATTTAATTTAAATTCATGAAGCTTCAAACTAACTGTTCTCTTTAGACGTCGGTTTATGTAGTGAAGTACACCTTCATCTGGGATCTCTTTTGTGAAATGAAATGTGACATCTTTACATCTTTAATAATGGTTTGTAATATACTTTCATTCCTGATATACTCAACTTCAAATTTTTGTGTCCATAGTATGGTTTTCTGGCCAATATAGTGACCACTGACCTCTTGTTTCAGACACCATAAGCTGTTTTAATTGAGGTGTCAGTTTGACTGTATTAGCATTAACAGATCACTGTGTACACACTTTATATGTGTAAAGCAACTCATTGCTTCTGTGATTGATCACAAGGCGTCTAGATGGAGGAATGATTGTTTCCAGGCAATGATTAATACACAAAAATGAACCCCAAAGACAGCCGTGTCAAACCGATGAATTATGACAGTGATACGGTTAATGAGTAGAAAGCAGCAGTGAAATTGAACAATTCGCTGGGCCGGATCAAATTTAGTTACCCCAGGGACCTCTGCCATAGGGAGCTCATTACAAACTCAGAGAAGTCTTTGACAATATTGATCTCAGTGGGGAAATGATACCCCCAACGCTCCAGCGTGAATAAGAAGCATGGAGGAAAGCGGGAGCAACAAAGGTCTGAGTAAAGCTTAAGGTATAATAGTACCAGAAAACTTGATGGCGTTTGGAAGCTGTGAACTATCCTCATCTGTGTCAAAAATGATGAACTCTATAGGGTATTCTGTCAAACTCATACTGAAACGAGATGAACACCTCAGGGATGAAGATAAAACATACTCAAATACTAGTACAAGTGAAAAATAACCCACCCTGAAACACTCACATGCAAAAAGACACTATGAGTGCACTCCAGATAAACTTCATGGTTAACAACTTACAGTGAACAAGCCACAGCCACGTCAATTACTTGAATGATCAAATATGACAATAAATGGAAACTAGCGATTGGACAAAGGGGCCAGTAAAACAGCTTATCTACAAATAAGAAATGATCCAGCAAAGTGAAGATCTCTATCAGCCTTATCACACCTTCATATGTATGAATGCAGCCAGTCAGTTAATTCAGCACCTTGGACAGCGACTGAGAGACCAATAACTTGTTATAATGCATTAGAGAGTTCTTAAAGGCTTTATATGCGATTTTTTGATCCAGCAGATGTCGCCCTTGAGCACCAGCATGAAACCAAAACAACTTGCGGTGCATTGTTGTGTTAGCATGCTAATGCTAGAGATCTTTATTATGCTCGTATCTTCACACTGCATGTAAATTTACCTGAAATGAGTGTGATCTAGAAACACAGTTAAGCAGTGAGTACAGTATGTTATTCTTCTTTTCTCTAGTCCCTCAATTAAACAACTTTTATACGTGAGGGGAGGAGTCAGCCGGCCGGCCGACACGGCGATGTAAACAAAGTGAAGATAGGACTCTGAAAACTCTGAAAACATCACAGACAGTGGGACTCGGGTGTTACACCCATTGTAGACAGTCATGACTCACTGAGTTATTTTCAGAAGATATACTTGATTTATATTACATTTAAGTGTGAAAAATCACATATAAAGCCTTTAAGACTTTTCCAAGGTTTTATCATTATTGTTTAAAGTTCCTTACAGTCCATTAGAATTACAAAATTCGACTCGTGCTGTTGGTGCAATGTCTCTGGAGTTGGAAAAATATGTATGCAAGTGTTTTAAAGTAAGCTAAGTCAAGATAAACCCCAAAGACAATCTGACAGGAGAATGTAAGCATACTCAGCAGATGAGTTCATTTCAAGAATTATTCAGGGCAGAGGTTTGAGTGTCTTTTTTTAAACTGAAGTTGATGACTCAGTCTCATCTTTAAAACAGCAAAGTTTGAGAGTTTGTTCCTTCAACAGCCATGATTGTTTAATCTAAATAGAAATAATGAACCCACACTGTGACAATCTCATATTTCACATCCTTCTCTTTTCTCTCTCACACACACACACCTTGCTCTTCTTTTTTCTCCATGCTTTCCTTGCTCTGTGGTAACTGTAGCAACAGGCAGAGAGCTGGGAAAAAAACAAAGGACAGGGAGCGACAGCGATGCACAGCAGAGAGGGAAGAGAGATGGACTAACGGTAGTCTAAAATAAGTTCTTTCTTAAGGGGGAAGGCTCAACTGGTATCACAATAAATGTATAGGTCTAGCTCCAACAGACTTAGTACTTCACCTTGATGGATTTTACCTATTCTTATTTCACTGCCTGACAAGAAAATAATTGGCAAAAAAATACTAGCATCATTGATTAATATTTAGTGGAAAATATGGATCCTGGGAACAGTGTCAATTCCTAGTAACATCATAACATATATAGCTGTATAGCTTTTAGCCCTAAAGTCTCTTTGGGCCAGAATGGATTGCGCTTACTAATAGCACCATAAATTGCGTAAGTAGCAACCATCTGCCCCATTTTAGCACCTAGCCGCTAAAGAATTTGCACTATTGATATTGTGGCGTGAACATGCCCACAAAAGGTGTCCTGCTTTTGTTTTTATCTGAGTAAGCAGGAGACAAAGATAAGAGGGAAGGAGAAATTGCTGGGATTTAATACACAGGTCTTAATGGCGTTATGTAGCATATCTGTAACTGCTCGTAGGTGAATTTTAATCACTTTTCTGCAAAGCGTAAAGATGGGCAGACTTTTGAAAATAAAATTCCTCAATATGAGTCCCCATGAATTGTTTTCTGAGTTGGAAACAATGTAAATTTCTGTGGTAAATTTGGACATTATTTTCTCCTAGCGAGCTAATTTACGCTAACTGGAAAGCATCCTAAGTTCATGTTACTCTAGAGAGGTGAAAGGTCAAACTTAAAGTCTTGCTTGATTAATGACCCTAAACACAGCATGCAAGATAGGAAACAAAATCTTATTTAAAAGGATCATAACTTTGAAACTGGGCCATCGACTGGCTCATATATTACATATTTAACGATCCAGCTATTTTGCTGACATGTATATTTTAAAATGTTCATTCACGTGCAACATATGCAATTCCTGCAATACAGTCCTGTGTATTCAAATGACATTTTTTTTTAATTGCAGTTGAATGTTTTTTTTTAGAAATGCATGCACATCTCTACTTGAAGTTGTACAAATTTTTCATGCTGGGACACTATTGCGCAGCTCCAAGCCCATTATCTCCTAGTTGTTTTATTTTTTGAAAGATTCATATAAAACATTTATTCCATTCATTGAAAGATAAATGACATGGTAAAAAATTGCGCAGCTGGAAGCTTTGTTAGTGCGGCTGAAGAAACTCACATCGCAGAAAGCCTTGGCAAAACTATTCAGGTACAGCGACACAAACAAATACAACTATACATACACATACACACATACACAAAAAAGACTCTGCCAGAATGGCGCAGCTATTACAAAAAAGCGATGCCTGAACATAATAACACTCACAAGTATTCCTGCTTGTTATGAAATCGGTGGAGTTCTTGTTCTCAAAATGCACTTTTGTATCCATAACAAGTGTATCGTTCAGAATTAAACTTTAATAGATTTTGGGCCACCACTACATGAAAATTTAATGTCAGTGCTTTTCCAGCACATTGAAGCAGATGCAAAGTGATTTCTACCCACTTTTGGTGTCGTTTTATGGACAGGAAAACTGCAGTCAAATACATTCTCTGACAATGATAACCACTGTTTTCAAGTTTTAAAGAGAAGTCAACCAGGTTGAAAAAAGAAAAACTTGGAATGAGATGGAATGATGTGAACGGAGTTCCTTATTGAGTTGGAATCGAGTAACAATACTTTGATGATGATGGATAAAAGGCAGAAAAAGAGGATGGACAGATGCACCTACAGTATTAGGCTAAGCAGTCTAAATACAAAATGTATTGTGTTACCTTTAAGCAAAACTAATTAAAATGCATTTTTAATGGCAATCAATCTTGGCAACAACAAAAAAAACACCAGTACTATATCAGTTGTATCCCTTGTAATTGTGTAAAAGAATATCCAATCCATCATTCTTTAGCCCGGTGTTTCTTTTCAAACTCCTGCCAGCTAATTACACCTCCCTTCTTTCTAGCTACCTGTTTTGTATTTAATTGTAAAAATGTCTTTGTGGCCATAATGTTGTCCACGTGGTTGAGCTTCTCTTCTTGTGTGATCACCCGTGTCTGTCAGTTCGTCTGCCTCTGTTTGATTCTGTGTCTCCGAGCGTAAATGTCTGTGTCTCTTCATATGTGTGTGTGTGTGTGTGTGTGTGTGTGTGTGTGTGTGTGTACTCTAGGGAGAATAGAGGAAGGGTTGCAGCTGATATTGGTATGGTGGCACATTGCCAATCTCATTAGCTTAGCATGCAGTGGGCAGCCTGCCCGGATAGACACTATGTATGTGTGTGCCTCTGTGTGTGTGTTTGTCTGTGTGCCTGGGAGCGTCAGGGCCAGTAGATGCCACCACTTCGGCTGATGGTTCTAATAATGGTATTGAGGAAGAAGAGATACAGAGAGAGACTGAGGGTGGGTGAGCATCACAGAGAGTTGGCTAATATTTTTTATTCAGGAGTTTAATTTAGATCCAGTGTTGTCTTGCAAGAGAGAGAACGATCTGCATATGAACAATAAACAAGTACACCACAACCCAATTCTTGATCTCAAATGGACACTACACAAAAAGACAGAAAAATCACACACGTTATTTGGGATATGTAAGCTACTAAAATTGAAATGTCTTGTAAGCATCAGAAGCAGTCTAACAACTGGAAATACTTCAGTTTAGGTTGATCAACTTGAACAAAGTCTTTGCCATGGTCAACTTGTCGAGGAAAATGTTTCAGACTATTACCTGCTAGGTTCACACATCAGCTCACCCGACTTCCCACAAACATTTTACTTGTGGCTGGCGAGAAAAGGTCCTCATAAAGTCAGGTTGATCAGATTATGCTGTTTGGGTTGTGTGACGACCCCTCTCACTTTGCTCCTACCCTGCCTGTCTGTTTGCATGCTTGCTTTTCTCCTAGTCCTGTCTTGCTCTTTCAGGTGCTTGGAGTTGACATGTGGGTGGACCTGGGAGGGTCATCAGCTGTCACCTGCTCAGCTGAGTGGGGCCGTTAGTCTTTTTTGTGTGTCATTATTAAAGTCTTCTTTTGGTGTAGGGACTACAGTACGCAGGAGAGTATCACCAGTATGAATATGGGATATTCAGGGCAGAGATGGAAAACAAATATTAATTTAGAGACTAAGTAGTAGTGGGCCAAATATTAATCCCAGGGGTACACCCTATAAAATATTTTGGGATTTGATGAAAAACCATTTGTTCTCACTTAACTCTACCAGAGAGATTTGCACAAGCTTTAGGCAAAATCATCAAAACCAGCAGAAAATAGCTTATTTACAGAAATATTGTCATCAATAGGATCAAAACAGATAAACTACAAGGACAACACAGCGCTCCTTTGTCAACAGCAGTAATATTGATGGACCAGGTGTTTAACTGTATTGCTATGTTACAATTTTTTCTTCAAGTATGCTTCACTATGAGCCATGTAGTGGTCCAAGATTTTGGAATGGAAGCAACTTTAGTATCAAGAAGATTTCCCATAAGGTAACAGATGGATGAAAACTATCAGGTGATGCAGTAACAGCAGAAACCCTGATGCCCATGATTCATAGGTAAAAATTATCACCACCAAAAGCCCTCACTCAGAAATAGTTAGGCAATGACTGAGAGGTTTTTATAGTGATAATTAGAAGTGTGGAAAGATGAGGCTTGTTTCATGTTGAAAGCAACATCATATGATTAACATGTGTTGGGGTTAATCTCCTCTTTGAAGCTAATGTTCAGACTAAAAGGAAAGTCTTGGTCTTTCTGTAATTAACATCCTTCAATACTATTATAGTTGTTTACATGACTGTTAAACAAAAGTGCCTGACATCCGAAACCCCTGTGTGTGTGTGTTTGTGTGCGTCTCCCCATGTGTCTCCGCCTGTGTGCCAGTGGGTGGTTGTGGAAGTGTACGGCCGAGAACAAGAGCGAGGGAGAGGATGAAAAGCGACTGACTGTGTAATTGGTGGTTTGACATTAGCTGTCTGCATGACTATATCCACAGGGGTGATACCGAGAAGGAGGAGAGGTGGGGAGGGGTGTGCATATAAGTATGTGTGTACACGTGTGTGTGTGTGTGTGTGTGTGTGTGTGTGTGTGCGTGTGTGGGTGTGTGTGGGTGAGGGAGGAAATATAGAGAGAAGGTGGAGGGAATATGAGGAAGGATTAAAAATTATTTCCTGGAATAAACAGCCTGTTGAATTCTGAGTAAAAATAGTGCTAGTGACTCATACTGAAAACAGAAAGCTAACCAGTCAGTGTATTAAAAAGAATCACATTTATTTCCCCTGGGTTAATTTGAAAGCATGCAGTAAAATCTGTCATAAATCCCTTTTAATTACATTGTATGCAATTAATTTTACCATCAAACACAGTCTGTCACAATAGTCTGGGGGATTTTTTTTCTGGTAACTACACTACGAAACCTAAAAATAACGGGTATTTGAACTATTTTTGTCATGCTGTGTGAAGAAATTTTTCTCCAGAATCGGTCTGGTTGATGTTCACAAAGCCAGTGGCATTTTAATTAACCTAAAAATGGCAAAGAATGAGGAGCTGTGACATCAAAAGAAAGTAAAGGTTAGTAAATCTGCCTGCTGATGAGCACAGGGAGTACTTCAGAGACACGGTCCAGGATCACTGCCTTTCATGAAAAGCTAACCCTTCCTGCAGTTTCATCCATGCATTCATTCATCAATCTATCCTTCCAGTTGCTCGTCTTTGCTCTCTCTATGCACACATCCATCATTTTCTCCTTCATTTCATTATTTAATCCATCCTCTCATCCATCCATCCATCCTGGAGACATATGCATTCATTTAAATCATTTGAAGCCAAGTGACAGATTTGGACAGAGGCCAAGTGTTGTGTGATGACCGGAATGGCATAAGGGAGGGATGATGGGATAATTGATTGTTTAATCATCCAATTAAGTCAATTAACGTAATCAAGTCAGAAACTACACCTGTGTAGAAAACACCTGCTTTTGAGTGTGTCCTCGATCCTGCTGTTGATACGCGGCTTGTAGACTTAGAAAAGTCTCTGAAGAAGAATCTCTAAGAATGAAACTGAGAGTTAGAACTACCGGAGTGATGTCAAAATATCAAATAAAAAATAGCCATTATTTAGCTCCAGTCAGCCTTGGGGATATATATGGGAAATGTATAATCTCTTTCAAAACATCATGTAAAGGATCATTCTTTCCCTAACTTAACACCATAACTGCTCTTTTTCGACAGATCAATAGTTTTATTTGGGGATTACAATAAAATAAGAACTTAGAAAAAAATTGAATGACTTGCAAACCGTATCCAAATATGACTAGCCTTTGGCAGGTAACAATTTCAAGCTGTTTACTCGCTGCCTAAATGCTCCTGTAAAACCACTACAGTCGTAACAATTAAAAGCTGCGTTTAGATAAACCAAAATTCCCCATTAAAACAATCACTAATTAAATTATTTCAAATGGCACCCGGGCTAGAGCGTGTGTCACTTAGAGCCTCCATTGAAAGTATGCTAATGAAATTCTCTAAAATGGCATTTAGATCATTACATTTCTGGTTCATTTCAATAATAATGAAATAACTCAGGAAAAGCATTAAGATAATGAGATACTCCAAATCACCACAAATGAACTACTCTGCATCAATGTTTGCACCTCATGACACTCATTTTGTAGTATGATGCAGCTACTTGAGTAACCTGGGAAATTAGATACCTCAGGCCAATTTAGTTATGGTGAAAATTATTGCACATTAATGGTGGGAGTTTGTCGTACATTATTGGGTTTGGTCACATGAGAGCTACAGTTAGAAATACAAATCAACACAAGAATCAATGCAGGTGAGCTGCTATTCAATCAACCACAGAAATCAAACTAAAACCAAGGTTGCAAAAAGCCTATTTACAGCAACATCAAAGATAACCCATTTTAATGTGTATAGATGAACTCAGTCAATACGAGACTTTCATTAGTTGTAGCTTATGCAGAGAATTTCATTGAGAAACACTTTACCCCTGATACTCTTTGTATTTTTAAAAGCAGGTCAGATGCTCGCTTATATCATCTGCTGTTAACAAGGTAACACCACTCTTTAATGCACTCAGACTTCTTTTTTCAGCCAAATTGTAACATTGACATCAGCTTTTAATGTTGACATTGCATTCCCGCATGCAAACAGTTGCAATTTTAAACATCCAGCAGCCACAAAGCAACAATATCAACCATCTTCAGTCATGTGTCATGTGTAAATTTGCTAATAGTAGACCAAAATTATACAAGAGGCAGGAAATTAAGTTTCTCCCAAATCCTGACCTTCTTTTCATACAATGAAAGGTCTTTTCATCCAGCCCATTGACTCGGGTCTTTGTTATGCACATGCATACATGTAAAAAGCTGATTAAAAACCTCCTTATGCTCACACATTGCAGTGTTTTCCCCCCAGGAGGCACCTACCTTGGGAAATCAGGTTTCTTTAATTCCCTACCCTAATTACAACAAACAGATTTTTCCCATTAGCATGACAGTAATGAACTTACTGGAAAAAAAAAATCAACTTTAACCTGTTACTTACATGCATTTAAACACACACAGTGAATCTACATATCAGCAAATATATAATGGTTTTAAAGCGGGTGAAATTCTGTATTATGTAGGTCCTTTTAAGCCATTTTCACTGGCCTTCTCAGTTGTTTAAGTTAAAAAAATGATAAAGGCAGATGCAGTAACATAATTAGACCACATTTCAAACACTTGAGGATGTAATTTTCTTTTAAATTATTATAAATGAATAGAGGTTTTGCTGTAATTTACTTCACTTGGGTTCTTGTTATTACAAATGTCACTGCAATTATTTAAAACACATGCACACAAACACACAGAATCTGATAGAATTATGAGTTTCTGCTGCTGGCCTTAAATAAAAAAAACAACAACAGAGTAATCAAGCAACGATATGGAAAATAAGGATTCACCAGCTTTACTGGCACTCCGTATTCAAACACACACAGTGCACAGGATAATTCAACTCATTCTAAAGAATGCAGTTTATCACACCAACACCACTAAGCTAACTTACAAGACAGTAAGACTGGACTTGTCTCTTTTTATGCTGCAGGCATTGCACAGTCATGGCTCCCCTGCAGCCTTCACACACACACATATGAACCCACACTCTAAAATGCACATCCTTTCACACTCACAGACGGACACACATGCACACTGCCTGCAGCGGCGCAGGGTGCTAGACATGAAAACGGCTTCAATTGACTGGAAGGAAGATTTGGACTACTCTGGAGGGCTGAGAAAAAGGAAAAAGGCAGTGAGGGATAGAAAGCAGGCAAGGCCATAGGAAAGACATTTTTACAATAATACACACACGTAGGCATGCCAAGACGCTTAACACCCAGACACAAACACCACTGCTTCGCTTTGAACATTGTGCCCATTACAGATAGCTTCTGAGATAGCAAAGGGTGCTGCTGCTATGATGAGAGCACCAGAGGGAGAGTAAAAGAGTGACAGAGAGAGATAAAGACTTGACTTCTTCTTCTTCTATCTTAAAAGTCAATATGTTTTCTGAGGGCAAAATCAAAAATCGCAGCTGCCAACATTTCCTTGGCACACAGGTATCTCTTTCTACTACTGACCTCGATCGCACAGTTTCTTTTTAAGTGTTGCTTAGCCCAAAAAAGGGGTTCATTCAACACGAGTGTCCTCACACATCAAATCCCGGCTTCGCTTCAACATGGCTAAATATATTGAGACCTGGTGATTGCACAGCAGCACCTCCGTTTTTCTTTGCTTTGAAATGGTACGCCTTCAACAAAGCATGCAGACCAATTGAAGGACACCGTTATGGTTGTGGTTCGTCTCACAGTGACACTGACCGCATCAACATTTGCCCACTTCTTCTCGAGAATTCAAAAGTATTTTCTCAATATCGCTTTCACCCACTTCTCCCACTCACACCCAGACGTCAGAGCAACGCTTACAAGTCTTATCATCAATTTAAGGATGACTGCCTCTTGTGGGTATTGGTAGGAGCTTATGTTTTGCTTTTTTTTTGCAATTTGAACTCAACGTTTCCTTTCAAATTCAGTACAAATGTATCTATTGCTTTACTGACAGATTGTCAAACTCAAGAACTACAGTGGAAAAAATGGTCCGGAAATGATCATCGGTCCAATTAATGTGGAACCTGTCCATATCAGCAACCATTACTGAACATAGAGATCCCTTTCCCCCTTGTATGCCTTGGAGGTGTTGCTGTGGAGGCACTTGAACAAGTTACTTTTTTTTTTCTTCTTAAATGATTCTGAGATTTTGAAATGTTTATTTTTAAGCTATCACTGTGTTATAGCTTCATCCCTCCTTCGCCTCTCAAAAATGCATAAGGAGATGACATTCAAAGGCAAGTGACCCATGACAAAATGTGACAATGACCGAAAGGGCCCAACACTTCAAGACTACCGACCCCTGGCTATATGCATCAACATCTGTAAGACTTGTCGCTCAGTCTGCTGCTACAGAAGCTTCCCCATGCTCTTTAAACCCAACAAGCTTGTGGAAACAGACAACAGATGGATACATCACGCTTGAGGGGTTTTTCTCCCCCTTCATATGACTTTATCAGACGATAAAATTAGCATTAAGACCCTTATGGGGGGGAGGCATTTGCAGGAAGAACACTAAGTTTATCTGATTATGACTATGAAGATGTGAGATGACCAAGATGTTGCTGGAAAAGAGAAAGTGCAAGTAGATACGAAGGTGAAAGAGATTATATCAACGTGTGTGTGTGTGTGTGTGTGTGTGTGTGTGTGTGTGTGTGTGTGTGTGTGTGTGCGCGCATTTTCTTATATACATTCTGTAAGCAGAAAGATGTAAATTCGCTTTGGATCACTAATAAAAAATCGGATATAATCTGCCTTAAGGGCTTTGAAGCATTTGAATGTGTGTGGGAGTATTTACCTTGTGTGCATCTGTGTGTTTGTGTAAATATTTGTGTTCAGGCCATGTCAAATCTCATTTTAGTTGAAAGAACATCAACAAGGGTAGAAAATAGCGAATATGGATAGCATGATACTTCACCAGTGTAACACACACTTGTATTTGTGAGTACCTTCAACATTTGATTGCAATGGAAACACAGCCACTTAAACACACATTGATAACAACTCTTTCATCTGGTTTTGTCATTAATAAAGGCCATACATTCATCCTGCAAACACAGGATGCGAAAATAAAGACATAAGTTGGAAATAATTTGCACATGCACACTTTTGTGTACACACACACACATACACACACACACAAACCCTGGATTCCACCCTCCAGCGCTATCCCTTGTAACAAGTCAAAACAATGTGGCAGTGCTGACAGCCTACATTAGACCACTAGGCCTTAAAAAGACCAAGCGTGTGTCTGTGTGTGTGTGTGTGTGTGTGTGTGTGTGTGTGTGTGTGTGTGTGTGTGTGTGTGTGTGTGTGTGTGTGTGTGTGTGTGTGTGTGTGTGTGTGTTAAATGTGAGTCACTCTTACAGATAAATGTCAGGGGGTTAGTGTTAAGTCAGTGTCTTAAAAATGGCCTAAAGCTTACAGCTATTTTTCGCTGATGATTTTTCGATCCAAGGTCACATCCCACAGAAGAGAAAATAAAAAAACTAATAAATCAGAGTAATGACAATTTGTGAATAACATTTCTTTTAGAATGATGAGACTGTTCATGAGTGTATTATATGCTTTCTTTAACAATTTGCAAATTCCTCTGCATGTTTGGCAGAAAATTACTTGCTGGGAAGTAATTATCAGTAAATGATAAACAAATAGCACTCTCTGTACTGTTTAACTTTGTTTATGTTGGTAGTTTCCATCCCTGAAAGAAGCCTCTGAGGAAGCTTGACAACATTTGATTTTGATAATAGCCCTATTAATAAAGAGATGCAGAAACTGTGAGGTCAGCATTACTATTTAAAGGTTTCATGTCTTGCTAAGGTGTCTAGTGAGCTAGTTATTGGGTTATGTCTCTAAGTATTAGTTAGTAGAATACTTTGAATAGAAGTATTCAAAGTATCATGTTCCCATGAAATCATAAAATGAATGAATATTACTTTTTCTATTGTTGTATAAATGCCAGTATCCC
Source organism: Labrus mixtus (assembly GCF_963584025.1). Taxonomy (NCBI): domain Eukaryota; kingdom Metazoa; phylum Chordata; class Actinopteri; order Labriformes; family Labridae; genus Labrus; species Labrus mixtus. The sequence continues at coordinate 24,105,954 of NC_083627.1, forward strand.
AATGTATTGCAAAGAGGTTTTTTGTAGATTATCAAATTACATTTTTAGAATTTGGCATTTCAAAGGTAAAGAAAATGTGACTCATATTCCATTGGTGGATGTAAATAAGTTTGTATTTAACAGTTTCTTGAAATGTTCTGTCACTCAGAGTGTAAAATTCTTCTATTCAGTACTATAAGGGAGGGAAAACATTAAATGCTAAACTTAATAGCACTCTGCTAGCAGTTTAAAGGTAACTCATTTTAATTTCATTGGATCTGGAAAACAGAGAATGTCTTTCCATGGCTGATGTTAAACTAATTTAATAAATAATAAATACTTACTAATTTCATTAAAAACATGGGTCCATCATGCATTGGTGTGACCTAGTCATTTTACTCTCAGTTCTTCGCATCTCATTTAATCATAATCATCATTATCATCAGCAGCAGAAGCCCCCAAGAGAACCCCAATTCAGTGGTGTTGGAGTTGAATTTTAGTGAATATACAGTTGAATAAGACACAGATTATTCTCCACTGACATCAATGTCCCATTTCACCAAATCATGGATGATCAATTGAAAATACATGACAAAAGGAGTTTTGTCAAATCTATCAGATTACAGCAAGGGACACTCAATTAATAGCGATAGTTCCAGAGAAGGTCACTTGACTTGTGCATTAAGTCTAAAAGCTGCAGTGACCATCCGTCAACATTAAGTGTCATTAAATACCTGCCAAGGTCTTGTGGATTATGGCACCATACTTGCAGCTTCTCATACATTGGAAGCGACCATATAAAATTGATTTGTAGAGGAGGGCCAGTCAGAAAAGAGAGAGGGTTGCTTTTATTTTTCAGGGGGAGGTTTTTCAAACTCTTCCCTCTAATCGTATTGATGTGTTTTGAGGTTTTGGGGGAAGGGTTCTGTGCTGTAATGTCTCAGAACAGGTCTATGTAACGCTTCCTTTCCTTTTTTTTCCATTTCACTTTTTTTCTTCATAATTTTGCGCTTCATCTTGACCACATAATTTCCATACAGTCCCTAATATACAGCTGGTTTAAAACTGGCTAAATGCCTTAATAAAGCCAACTTGCTTTCTTAATTTCATGCTTGCCATGTTTGAATAGGATGTAGTAGTAAGATGTGATGCGTAGAGGTAGGAGAGGGAGTCCAGCCTTAAGGGAGGAACAATGTCCTGGATTAGTTTATTTGAAATAGGTATATATATTTGAGCACTTAAAAAATACCTAACAAATAAAACAAGGCCTTTTTCATTTCTTTGTGACAAGCATTGTTGATCAGTGGTTTACTCCTCGAAACAAATCGCTGAACAGCACTGCCAAATTCCCATTTTATCGTTGCTGTTTATTTGCTGTCACAGACTCCAGTGTCAAACAACAGCAACACAAGAACACACGGGGGAAGAAAGCTTCCATTCTTTGATGTTACAAGGAGTGGGGTGAGACAGACAGATGAGTAAGTTGATCAAACAGCATCCAGCTGCGATGAAAGTTGAACCCTGTTCATCAACCCCCTGTTGATGCTAAAGTAACCTAAAAGAAAGCCTTTGAAGGCTGCACACAACATGTGCACGCCATCCATCCACATTAATGGATGTGCATGCTTGAACACATGAGAATAAAGTAACAGTAACAGAGAAAACAGAGAAAACATGTCTGACATGCTTTACCTTGTTCTTGAGGTGAGAGGGGAAGTAGGTCTGTTGTGTTTGTATCATGGCTCCTATTGTTATGCAGTGACTTTTCTCTGCACTTCAAATGCTTTTAGATTAACTGTCGGATCAATTTGATCTAATCAGGCAAGAAAACAGGAGACATGTCAAATGCCAGGTAGTGCTTAAATTATTAGTCAATTTGAAGTAGAACACGACAGTAAGCATCCCGTTTGATATAAACAGGCAGTCAGCCATTCTTAAACCTAAAAGCATTGTTCATTATTAAACGAATGGGTAGAAGTTGTCAGAGATAGGGCTGAGATGTGAAGCTGATGCGGAAGAGAATCAAACTGCAATTTCTCGAGTGGCCACTTGAGGCTGGCTGTAATAAAATAATATAAGTCTAATAAATCTGATGTTATACATCATAAAATTATGCTGTCGGCTAAAACTAAATGGCTAAACTAAAAAACAGTGGCTGGTAGAATTTTAAATTCACCAGCGACAATGGCAGGTAGGCGAAAAAGTTTGCTTTCAACCCTGAAAGTAATTTTTAAGTTTCTGAGATACCTGTTGGGGGAACTTGTCAGTCGAAGTGATGCATAGCACACTGCAGAAACAGCCTTGATTACATTTTCCATGGCAAAGATTCATAGTGAGCGATAGCTTCTACTGTAAAAGACAGCAGTATGAGATTTCCTAGTGTGAAAACACTACTGACACATGTTCAGGACAAGATCAGCTTGTCAGCATCGATAGGGGTCGGCAAAATTGACACCAACCAATACTTCCTCCAATTACAAAATCTGTAAAAAAATTGTGGCATTTCAGTGATTATTTTCTATGATAAATTATATCGTCATTAAATTTATCACCTACTAGAAAAGCCACCAAACAAAAACGTACTCTGTAATTGCAGTGCATCCAAATGATTGATTGATCTTTTGACGTAAGAGGTGACTCTGCAGATAAGGGGATTACTTTAACATGTTGTCACTATCTGAATGCCCATAAATAAAACAACTTTTTCAATCTAAGACTCTTTACGAGTATGTAGATGCATATTTGTAATACATGTGTCAAATACATTTGTGACACCCGAGATGAGTTGACGTATGATCTGTATTTCATCTAAAGATTATCCTGAGAGACACATTGACATTCCTCAGTCTAGTCGCTTTGTAAGTTACTCAGCCCCGGTGAAATGTAGTCAAAATTTCCATCTATTGTGTGCACTCAGAGAATCCCTTGAGACATTGTGACATTTTCTCAACTAATTTAGCATTTCAAAACTGTCAGCATTATGGAAAATACTGAGCGTTGTTTTAAATCAGTATGACTGCCAACTGTTTCCATCTCTTCCTCCTGTAATCCCTTCCCTTTTTCGCTATCTCTCACCTCCCCCCACTCCTCTTATTTCTACCCCTCCTTTCTCCTTCCTCCAACACCTCAACCACTTCTCCATTTTCATCTTTCCCCCCTTTTCAGTTCTTTCTTTCTTTCCTTCCATGAATCTTCTTTGGTTTTTAAGTTAGTATTAAAAGCTTAATTAGGGAGGGAGAATGATAGGAGAGAAATGTTGGCCCTTACAGCTTTGGCAAGGGTATTAAAAGCTCAATGCTCAGCCACATGCTGATCCCAAAGAGATACGCCCTAAAAGGCTATACACACACTTTAGAGCACATACACTGACAACAGTCCTTGAACACAACCTGCAGACACATACTTGTGCACTCGTGCACGCGCAGAATCTATCAATCAAGGACACTGTTATCTGATGGCCAAAGCGACCAGAGCTCCCTAAAGTCATCAGAGAAAGATGGAGACCAATGAAAGGAGGAAAGGACAGAGGGGAAATGAAAGAGGGGATCATGTATGAACTACATAGAGTCATATAAAGACTGAAATGGAGGCATATGGGGAAAGAAAATGTAGAGGTTACATGCCTGGTTGTCAGCTGGGAAAAGAGGAGGAAGGAGTAAGGTAGGGAAAAAAAGAGGAGAGATGAAAAAGCAAGCATGAAAGAAAGACCATTTCTTCAGGCGGGTTGACATCTCAAGGGTTTGTCTGCTGTCAATCAGGGCTTTACTTGGTAATTGATTGTGAAGGACTTAAAAAATTCTAAATAGCTTTGAGATTGCCTACTAAGACGTTAGGGGAATTCGTCCTGTAAGAACCTTTGAAGGGTAGGGAAATGTTTTCAGTAAGAGTTACATATGTCCACCTCTGGGAAAATAGTGAGTACAAAAGCAAGTCATCTTCTGCTGTCTGGTGAGGAGCTAGCTCGAGGACGTTTCTTTCACCACAGAGGTAGTTAAAAAGGTGGAAGAGTTCACTTCATTCCAGTCCGTCTGGCTGTGAAACTGACAGCTTTCTGCTCATGAGGCTACTTGTCCGACCTCTAGCTAAAAAGCAACTGCTGGGCTTTGCTGTCCTCTAACAGACATGGCCTCTCCAGATGACCATACATGGTGAGGTCATTGTTCACCACTGCTGCAGGGGTGCAGCACTTTTGAACACACTGTACATGGTGTGATGACTGTTTGGTGGTGAAAGTGTTCACATGATGGCCACTAAGAGATGCAATGATTTATTGTGTACGTTAATTAGGCCACAAAAGTTGTGCCTGATTACAAAAGACATCTTGTTTACCTTTAATATGTCTAACTGATGTCTAAAATATTTTTTTGTTGGCATTACATTAAGTGAATTTGGCCTCTTGAGGGCAACAGAACATTTACATAAATATCATAGAATCATGTTTCTTTACACCTTGTTTATGTAACTGTAGCAATTATGTTAGATATTGCTATTTAATTCTAGGTTGTGTAACCGTACATAAAGGAAAATTATACCTATGACAAAGGAGACACCAGACAAAGAGAGTTGGAGTGTCGGAGAACCTTTTAGCAGAAGAATAATGTGTGACAATTGAAACATTTTCCAGTAAAAGTACCTTGTTTCACCTGCATTCTTAGAAACACTGTAATGAATAAAAGAGTAAATGTAAGTTTAAGATAACTACTGTTGGAGGGGGATATACTTCCTTGGTCTAAAACTGCAGCCAATGACACCTAATGTATCAAAAAGAACATAGAGGGACATTTATGGATATTTAGCTGCTTAAGCTCTATTTCTTTTACTTGCAAGTTACTACATAGGGCCACTTGCCATTCAATTATGGGTATGTCTTCCAAATGAGGACTTTATTTTAACATTCATACAAGTGCTATATAGAGCTGAGATGACGTATATATGGGTGGTTCATCACTACAGTATGAATGACCCAATTTCACATCATTGTAAGGTTGTGCTGTATTTAAAAAAAAAGAAAAAGAGAATCAAATCTACTAATCTAACATTCATGAAGTCCAACAGAGGAAACCCTTTTGTCTGCTCAATTCTGATGGTAAACTGCACATTTCTTTCTCAATTCCCTTAAGGGTTGCTTGTCCAAATTCTAACCATGTGCTATTTTGATTATAGAGAGAAGAGTAGGAGTTTAGCAAAAGTCACCAAATAAAGTCTGGCAAAAACTAGTTTTGTTTGTCGGCTCTGCCAGCTACCTCAGCATGTTAACTTGGCTAGTACACACATTAAAGTTGCCAGTGAATTTTGGCAATGGTTGCTATCGACATGCTTTTTGGAGAATTCTGCGCCTTATCTAGGTAATTATTTAGCATTCAATATCTGCAGACTTTCCAGCCTAGAACTGATATACTTCTCAAGAAGCTTAGACATATAATTTCTTTCAAATTATGCAGACATTACGCTGCAGTATTCATTCACTATTGTTGGTACATGAAGCTTAATGGTTTATTGCAGAATGTTTTTTATTAACCAGTCACTTTAAATGTTATATGGAGCAAACCCCTTATCTTCCACCTGCCCCTCCCTTTCCCTTTCTCCTTCTCCCTTCCTATCTCCCAATTCAATATTAATTCGATTTAATCTGCTATTTAATTCAAGGAACTCTCTCTGGAGTCTCCTTTTCTTTGATCGTCTCCTCGCTCTCCCCTCCCCCTCTCCTCCGTTGCCCCCTTCCTTCTTCGATCCATCCTTTTCAGGTTTTTATTCCCTTTTTAATCCCATCATCTTCTCAATCTCACTTAGAGAGAGGGGGAGAAGAGGAATCAGGGAACAGAAGTGTGGGGGGGGGAGAAAGTAGAGGTGTAAAGAGAAATTGAAAAGCTTTATGAAATAAGTAACAAAAGAAGAGGGAGAAGGCAAATGACAAAAAAGGAGAGCAGGGGAGGTTTAAAAACGAGAGGAGAGTATTTAGGGACAACCGGATGAGATACAGAGTGAGAGAAAGGGGAGATGATGGGAGGGCAGAGCAGGGACTGAGAGTATTGAGAGGCACAGAGGGGAGGGAGAAACAAGAAGTTGATAAGATGGAGAAGAGAGGGGGAGTAGAAGAGACAGCCGCTTCCCCAGATTGCAGATATTACTCTACGTTGCATCAGTCACCCCCCCCCCCCCCCGTCAGCTGATGGCGAATGTGCATTTGCACCTTTCCTTTGGAAAAACCAATAAAATCTCAGAGGAATTCGAATTTCAAACCACAAATGCCGAGATGTGTTTACAAGAGTTGAAAAAAGTTAGTTTATGTCGCAATCAGAGGCATCAAAGTTCAAGCTTAAATAATTCAACCTTCTGCACTGTTTGTCAAAACTAGCCTTAATAATGAATAAATGCCAACGTGCCAAGCTCTTAAAAGGATTTCTTCAGACAGAATGTGTAAAAAAATTAAAAGGTGAACAAAATCCCAACACACTTCATGGCAGAAAAATAAACGGATCCGTGTTAACTAGGACTAGACCAACATCTACAGATATTCACTTTAGCAGATACTGTATGTAGGCTCTTCTGTATATCCATTGATAAGTAAATGGAACTCCTGAAGTGCAGGCATGCAAAGATTTGTTTCATGAAAATTAAAAAAATGTTTTGCTTTCCCAATGAGACAGTTCATTTTTGTAACTGATGGGCAAATAGCTTAAAAAGGATCATCCATTGCAGTGTTTTTAACCTTTCAGACCAAAGGTGCCTCAGGAAACTGCCAGGCTATCTGCTTACCTCTGTTTGAAGCCATTTAGGCTAAGCTCTCCAATTACTGTACTTTCATACAGATTGGACTATAACCAGAGCCAGGCAAACATCTGTTAATGTTGTGCAGAGAAAACAGATAAACAGTTGTGGAAATTAAGAATCAATCCTTGGATCTTTATGTATGTAATGTGTCAGATTCAATCTTTTACTGGATTTGGAGTGGGGGGATTCGTTGTCAACGCAGCAGGACCGTTTTTTGTTTGAATATTATGAACGAGGAGTAGCCTACAGTACGGCTTCAGATGGTAAGAAAAGACTTGTTTGTTTGTTGGTGGTCTGACAGAAGCATAGATTATGGCTGCTGTGTTGGTTAGATCTTCAAATGGTTTACAGGGTCAGAGTCAAGAACCAAAACTTTTATAGCAATGTAGGCTTATAGCATGAGTGATATATACACAGAAGAGCAGCTGTTAACATAACGGTGATAATAGAAACACACATCAGGGGTCAGGAGAGGTGATAGAGGAAAAAAAGTTTCTATTATTTGTAGATTTTCAAAACAGACACGTTTTCTGAGTCACCATGGCCTCTTGAGAACTCCAATCTATTGACAATGTAAAAAGTTGATGTTTTTGTTGATTTTTGATAATAACTGTTAACGTTGATGTTAATTTTAACTAAATATTAACGGATGAACTGATAAAGCAGTTAACGTCTTTGTAAACAGATTAACGGTTATTGGACTTACATTTTTTCATTAACTTTTCCCACATGAATATAACCTTTTGAAACTGCCAGGCTAGCTCTGTACCTCTGTTTTAGCCAAACTAATCTAACCGTCCGATGTCTGTGGTTTGATGTTTAAAATGCAGACAAAACCCACTGCCAAGCTAACTGTTTTCAGGTTTTTTAAGGCAACTTTAACTGTCACATACAGACAAATAAATAGCTAGATCCTATGCTTAATGAATCTTTGTAGCTGACACTGAAGGCTAAATTCAAGCTATCTGGATCCCTATTCTAAAGCTGATGCCAAATGAAACCCCTTTGTGGACATTTCCTTTTTCATTATCAGTTGTCAACAAGGTATTTTTACAGGCTGACTTGGAGCCTCAGCAACAATTTTCTTTCACTGTCCAGAGATTTCATTACATTCTCTTCTCAAAAGTCTTTGATGTATCTGCTGGAGGGGGATTTCTGAGGAGATGGTGAAATTCAGCAGAAGCACCTCCCAAACTGGACCAAATAAAAACCAGGAAGCAGATCATTTTATGAATACAATTTGAGTTCTTTCAATTACTTTTTCACCACTGAGGTACTGGCTGCCTGCAAGGGACTCTGGAGGAGATTCATTGACAGCTGGAAGGGCGGGCTGTGCACTTAGTTCACAATTAAGATCCAAACCATACAAGGCATACACACTGAAAACAAATGGACACACAGAGATACAAATAAGACATTATAACAGTTTTCTGCATTAAGATTTTACTGTTATTGCCCTTATTGCAGTTTATTTTATCCCCTCTAGTTTTACTGCCAGAACTAGGGCATCCTCCCTCTCACTATCTCTGTTTTCTTTCTCTCTCTCTCTCCCTCTCTCTCTGTCTTTCCCTCTCTAGCTCACACACATACATTAGCCTCGAGCTCATAACAACATACACCTGGTGAGAGATACACACGCATGCGGTGAAAAGAGACAAAACGGAGGGGGGAAAAGAGGAAAAGAAAGAGAGAAAGAGAGGGGGGGAGTTTAGAATTGAGGACAGAAAGAGGAGAGAAAACAGAAGGTCCCCCACACACGCACACACACACACACACACACACACACACACACACACACACACACACACACACACACACACACACACACACACACACACACACACACAAACATGCATCATAAAGCCACAGACACATACAAATATGCACACATGCACGCACGCACCATGCTCTGCTCACACACATTAGCCTGGAGCTCAGAACAGCTACACCTGGCAAGAGACGCAGTGAGACGCAGAGAGAGCAATAGATGGGAGCTTGCCTGTGAATTGAGGGCATGCAGAGAGACACAGAGGTAAAGACAATGGGAGGTAGGACAAGTTAAGAAGCACTGATGGTGTGAGCTGGGTAGGAAACAAGTGCCCAGCATGAGAAGGAGAGGGAAGATAAAATGATAAATGCAGCAAAAAAGGAAGAAAAAGTAGTAGTCATTTTAGCACAGGAAATGCTTCATAAAAGAAGAGCATTGCTGGTCTTTTTATGAACAATTATAATAAACAAGAACTTAAAATTATATGAGCCCAAAGCATACAAACAGTTCAAAATAAAAAAAATAAAAACCTCCTGCACACCACAAAACTATTCTCTGTGCTGAGCGGGTTGAAAGTTGTTGTGTGAGAATGTCGGGGGCGTGAGAGAGCAGGGAGTCAAAAATTAACAACCTCTGCTCGCATGCAGCATGAAGAAGTGTCAGTGATCTGCAAAACACTCAGTGATGGAAGAAACAACATTTGCATCTTGGGTAACAAAAACAGAAAATTATGCAGCTCACAACAACTTAAAATGCAGAATCGGATAAGAGTACAACTTTGAATCTGGCACTTTCTGTTTGAATGAATTTGCTTAAAAAGATCATGCGTGTGCATACAAACATGCAAATGTGTGTGGGGCCTCAGGAGCACGCTGCACTGTAAAGCATGTTGTCTCACTTTCCCCCCCACTGACATCCACATTTTCTTTTTCCTCAGCAGCCCTCTTCCCATTGCACAGATTACCATATTTTTCTGTTGTTCTTCCCTCACACATTTGACATAAAAAACACATTAAGCACTCCTGACTAAATTCCAATAGAGTTCGGTGAGTAGTAGCTTTTGATGAACGCACAGCAGCGATTGTCAATCCTTTCGCCTCAAGCTATTGGGGTGATTTCCTATGTGGAAGATGTGCTGAGCCGTTGGGGGTTTTGGTATGCAGCTCTGGCTTCCCTCTATCTTTCTCCTCTCGAGCAACATGTTAACAGCACAGTGATGTTTTTTTTCTTCTTCTTTTGCTCCCTGAAGATTGCTATTAATGTTTAAATGTGTAAATCAAAGTACAAGTCTTGCTTCCTTTTTTTTTTAGTCTCTATCTCGTGAGTATACTGTACTGTTGTCTTTCTCCATCATTTGCTGTCTTTCTCTCTTTCTCTGGGGCACACTGTGTTCTGCTCCGTCTATCTTCCTCTCAAGAGTGCATCCGCCTTGGTTATCCCCCCCATGTTTTATAACAATCCCCCAACCCTTCTCCTACTTTATTGCTTCCATCATGCCCAAGTTTAGTCCACGTTGTTGAAAATTCTATTTTTGGATCGTATTAACCTCTTGACTGTTATTCTTAACTAACATCGAAAAAATGCTTTGGAGGCACTTGTGTTGAATGTGACATTATTGCAAATGACGGATGCTCCTCCTTGACATGGCTTCAAATGTTATTGTGCCTTATTTTGGATACTAATTTTGATACCAGACTTGAGAATCAGAATATTAAGGCTCAAAACATCGAGCTGATATTCGTCACATGACAGTTTACACCAGTTCATTTTTGGGGGGCTTTTAAAATCTGGTATCTGATGAGTGCATTGACTGGAGTTTTTTCCTATACCATTACCACATTTAGGTCTATACCATTTAGGTGACAGTACTGGGATATCCTTAAATGTCTATTTCTACAGAAGAGATTCAGTAAATTAGAATGCATTTCCAGCATTTCCAGAGTAATTTTAAATGCCTGCAGACATTAACTGAGATTTTAGTGTGTACCCTCAGGATCTAGTTTCTTGCTATGTTAATCCATTGACTTGTTTGTGAGTGCATGTATGTGCTGTGCTTGTAGATATGTGCGTGTCACATTAAATAGGTTGAGCCCGAGAGAAAAAAAAGAGAGAAACTGCATAACTGCATGAGGTCAGCAGTATTGACTCGCAGGCTCAAACTATCTTTCTTTGCCTCTGTCGCACACACACACTAACACACACACACACACACACCAACATGGAGAGTCACACAAATAATGAGAGCTGCTTTTACCTTGAAGACACAAAGGAAAGGAGGCAGAGAAACAGAGAGAGGGGGGGGGGGGGGGGGAGGGGGCAGACAATGGGCCTGAAACAGACAGAGGGATTGTGGGAGACAGGACTAAATGAATATTTCTCTTCCATCTTTTTTACGTCTTTCATCTAGGCCACAGCTTTTTGACACACTGAAAGGGAAACACACACAAACACGAGGACATACACACAGATGCACAGCAAAAAGTCCAATGCGAAACTAAGAAGATATGAAACATTTCTCCATAGTTAATGTGAACCTAAAAGCAAAAGGAGAAATATCACTTTTTGACTGTATCTGTTGTGGTTGCTGATTAAAAAGTAGACAGCAAAAAATAAAAAGTTTTAAAAAATGGCATTGAAATTGAATCAGCATTAATTAAAAAAAGCATAAAGGATGTGATGACCATGAAATAGGAAAATTACTGCAGGACTTCTCAGTTTGAATTCATTAGCAAAAGATCCCTCTGAAAACTGAAATATTTGATTAAAACTGTTTCAAAAAGATTATAACAGAGTGAACTGTGGAGCAGGGCTTAATGAAAAACTAATTCAGCTGGCTAAGTGAAATGAACAAAAGAAGAACATTTTAACTTTATAGGTCATCCTGTTTCTAACAGAAAAAAAGAAAGTTACAGAACCTCTCTCTCTTTATTTAACAGGAACAACACTCACAAGAAACTTCTCAAAGTGCTGAGTCAGTTTCATGACCCCATACAGGACCCATGACACACAAAGAACACACTTGCACACATGCGTAGTTATAAAGGGAAATCATACTAACACAGCCATCCACAACCGGTCGGACACACATATTACATAAAAGTGAAACAACTCATGTGGTCAGCACAACTTTGCCCCACAGGAATGATGCTATTGCCTGCCTGTGTGCACATCACACCTCAAACTAGGGTAGTTAAAACCTGGGGGTAGTGCACTAACACACACAGAAATATACACATTAACAGGAAATGTTTCCTTGCAGAGTAGTGCTGAGAGATGGTCAGAGTATTCCATATTCTCCTGATATTCAATATCATTCAGTATATTCTTATAAATGAATCCAACGTGTTCAGCGGGTTTCTTTACTTGAAAATGTAATCCACGCTGCAGTGGGAAAGCAATCTCTCACTCTGTACCTTTAACAGTTTTTTCTTTGAATCAGCATTCTGCACATCATGCGACAGACAGCACAACTCATTTATATCATATAAGTTTGCCATTTCCTCTCAACAAAGCCAACTCTTCCTCCACTTTGATTCCTAACTTCCTACACTTTGTTTAAAGCACAGAGCAGGATGCTGAAACAGCCTCGACACCATTAAAACAATTCAAATCCTGGCATGAAAAATTGACTGATCAGTTCACCGATTGGAACGACATCAAGTGATTTTTCTTCAAGCCGCCACTGTCTCCAAATTTAATCTGGCTCTGCAGCCAGCTGCTCGTCCCCTCGCTACATGTTGTGGCTGCTTTTGGCAGGCTGCTAGCAAAAACTGCAGCACGCATATTTCACCATAAAAATATCACACTGGCAAGATTATAGTCAAAAAGCACAACAAAGCACATGTTGCTGTTGGCGTAAATGCTAATTTTGTGAGTGTCTTGAGAGTCGTGCTGGACGATGCGCAGCATGGCTGTCACTCTTTTACAGCTTGATTGTCATCAGAGCCAGGGACTAAAATAGCTGTTTGGAGTTTATCATGCATTGTTAGTCACGCAGTTACATAAACTCAGGATTACTCAGGTGCTATTAAGCTTTTTTACATCCATAAAAAACCACACATTGTTTTGCCCAGAAGGCGAGTTTGGAGATTTAAAATATCTCTGCGTCAGAGAGCAGGGTCATCCACAGTGCAGCGACTGTTTAGAAAGTGTCGACACATTGTTCAAGGGCACTTTTGCACGGTTTGTAAGCATTGTAGGTGTAATACCAGCCACCCTGCAATACACAGCTGGAGTACATCCTTCAGTCAGTGCCGGATTGAACTCCCCACCTCCAGGCCTTTCCCTCTGTGCAAAAAAAATACCACATTATATAGAGGATTACTTGTGTAAGGAGATATCTGGAGTAACCTTTTCGATATAATACTGCATGCAATAGGAGTTTTTAATTAGAGGTAGCTGCAGAGATATAAAGATCTTTTGGATTGATGATGTAAGGAGGCAGCAACCAGCACTCGGAGAGGAGAGATCCGTGAGCAAGAGAAATGAAGGCACGTAGATAGAACACACACACACAAACACACCCACGCAAACACACACACAGCCAGACAGCCATGAGCACAGGTAAACACTTCTGCCCTAATACATACCATCACATGCACACACATGAAGCAGAACGTAGACACACACTGTAGTCACAAAATGCTAAATATCTTACTTCTAGCTTTTTTATGAGAGAAGTGAAGAGGACGGGAGAGGAGTGAAGAGGAGTGGGGAGATTTTAAGAGCCAATAAGAGGATCAGTTGAGTGTGGCAGATTGGTTTAAAGAGCCAACATAATGAAAAGGTTCACTTCCAAAGTGCCCTTGAGCAGTGACACCTTTGGTATGTGCCAACCTGGAACACGAAAAAGGACATTTCTTAGCTTAATTACCATTTGTAAAATTATGACAGTTCACATCAAGTAGAATTTCAAGTGAAATTCTGCGTTAACCTAAGGTCTAGTTTTGATAGTTTTTTGGCCATCTATTCAACCAGTTATAAAATTGTACAAAACAAGTAATTGCAGAGCTTATATTGAAAAGAATGCTGGACCATCAGATTAAAGTATGCAAATCAGCTGATTTGGAAAAGCAGCAGAAATACAAGGGAATTAGTAGTGGTTGTTTGGGCAATTACATAGTATGCCTCCCCTTGAAAAATGTCTTGATCCAACTGGGAGGACACCTGACATGCACTGGGGGGATATATCCAATCTGGCTTGGGAATGCCTCGGGATAACCTGGGAAACTCTAGAGCACATAGTTGGGAAAAGCCTAAGAAGCCAGAGGGGATTGTCAGTGTATTTGATCTCTGGCTAATGCTGTCCAGATGTTTAAGTGTCCTTGGGTAGGACATGGAATCCCAAAATACTAAGGTAAAAAAAAGTGCTGCAGAAATCCAGCCATTTGCTATTTACTTGGCCTGCTGACACCATAGACCTGGTTAAACTGTGAAAAATGAATGGGTGGACTTACTTGAGTAGAAAAGTTTGCCTTATTGCACAGAAAAACTTTAAGAGCACAACAACTAAAGCAAGTAACATAAATAATGATATAAGCAGGAAGTGAGCCTTAAACTGATGTGGAAATGAAAGTTTGGGTTGTAATATCACTGTTTACGCAGTTCCAGGGGTTGGACAAATTATCAATATGGCAATTTTGACGTCTGGACTTGTGTGATACAATTATCCAAATGCTTGTGCCAAAAAATTACATTTTGATTTAAAAACAAAACAGCATTTTAAACAGATTTCACTGCCAATTTGACACACTGTGTCACCACTTTACTACCAAAGAAGTTGACAGCAGGATTTAAAAAAAGTTACATTTACATACATTTTTAATTCTTCAGTTAATGACTTCTTGTTATATGATTGTCTTGCAGTATATCAACTATTACAAAATTGCTGCACTGTGGGTTTGCCAGAGAGCCTATATAAGATGCCACGTGTATAGGGGCAAAAGTCTTCAGGTGGCCCTGGGTCGACTCTGACTCTTTGTAGCATGTCTTCATCAAATTGTATAGTATCGTGTTGTATCATATCCTGACTTACCCTGCAATTCCCAACCCTAAACAGTTAATAGCAATTACTACAAGAAAAAGTATGAAATATTTTAATAAATTAATTTCTATTAAACATGCACTGTAAATGGAAATGCTCTCTTACTTTCCCTCAAAATACTTTGAAACATTTTTCATTCATATATGACAATAATGTAATATGGTATGGCGTTTTGGGTTATAAGACAATAATTAAGTACACATGTTCCTAAATTCTGGTAAAAAAAAAAAAAAGTTGCAGTCTGCAAGTATATGAAAAAAATCTAACATAAAACCCCACACAGAAACAAAAACAGGGGACTGGAGACCTCTGTTATAATGGATATGTGTTACACTCCTCTGCTTCATTAAGTATTCTTGAGCACAAATCCATTATTTAAGTCAAACTAGCAGTATGCTAAATGTACTTAAGAGTCCTTAGCTCCTTTGCAGCCATAAAGAAAAGCCTGTAGCTGCGGAGCTGAACAGCATAATCCAACAATAATGAAGAACCCTAATTAGCTTTGTGTGTTCGTGAGTGTGTGTGTATGTGTTGATGTGAGCTCATCAAGAGGCGGGTGGTATGATTCCAGTTGTCGGGGGGTAAGTGAGTGTGAATCAACCCTGCTGACATCAAATGCGCTCACACACAAAGACAACACACACACACACACACATACATACATACATACATACACACCACACACCAAAGCTCAAAGTTAAGCTGTACATGCCACTCTGCACTAGTCATTGTTCTCAATGCCATGAGCCTTATTGAGTGCAGAAATGTGTGTATGTGTGTGTATGTCTGAGGGTGTGAGATAGAAAAAGAGGGTGCCTGGTAGCTTGCAGAGTGACACATTAACATTATTTCAGTGATCAGTGTCTGCATGCTGTTCGTGTGTATATGCAAGGATTCAGTGGAAATGATGACACAAGCATATGTGTGTGTGTGTGTGTGTGTGTGTGTGTGTGTCTACATCTGCGTAAAGTGCGTGTCAGAGGGTGTGGGAACATTTTGCTGAGTCACCCGGCCCATTTAATTTACTGCGTCTCTTCAGGAAACAGCTGCTGCACAACGTAACCTTGAGTAGACTTTATTGGTCCATTTGGACGAGAAAGAGTAACCAATGAGATGTCACAGTGGAAATGGCGGCTTAAACAGAATAACCTGCATGATCACATGTACATGTAAGTTCTAAGATGTGTTCAATACACACGTAAGCAAACAAAAAAGATGTGAAACAAAAATATGTATTTTTACATTACATTTGAATAATAGTATTTTTACATTGTGACTTCTGGCATTTCTGTCTTCTTTTTGGGTCCTCAATCCATGAAGCTAAGAAGATTTTTGCCCTTCTTCTGTGTTCGCCTACTTTATAAAGCTAAAACATAATATTATTATTATACCATAACATATTTTAGACACTCTACAATCCAATACGTTGGCATGTCGAGCCTTGCTTACACGCTGTCACAATGACGAGGGGATTGTACATAAGTGTAAGTAAACAATAATTAGAGGTGATGGTGCTTTCAGAGAAAATTACTGTTTTATTCTGAATGTCTCATGTCTGACAAAGTTAGTTCTGAAAGCTTATAGATTTGAGTACTATTACTGAAATGACCATCAGAGTGACAAAGTATTTATCAAGAAGGCAGAAAAGGGAGTTTGCTGTGTTTGTTTTTCCTCTCTGTAACACTAAGATCCTGATGTGTTACTAGCCTCCATGTCGTCACAACTCTGTGTCCCTGTAAAACAATCCTATGAGAAAATCTGTGCACAACTGTGATAACCCCTGACTGTGTCAGTGCTCCTCCTGTTGCCTAGTATCTCTCCCCACTCAGGTAGTAAGGGGACGGAGCCAGTTAATTTGATGTCATGCATCTGAGCAGGCTGGGCCTCAGTATTTAAGCTGGCTTCTCAGTCTCTATTGCTCTCTCTCTTGTCAACACTAACTTTGGTTTGTGGTCATTGTTCTGCCTCCACAACACCACACACATTCACCATGGAAATCACCACTGATTTACAGACTGCATATTATCTTATTAGGATATTTTGCCTAAGTCTTCAATACATTATTGCTTAAATAACTTTAAAAACGGTGTTGTCTCCCTGTTTGTCCAGCTCACTGAGCCTGGGTTTTGACAACAACACTATCTTTGTCCTTGAGATATGTTCTGGTAAGAGTTTCCTATACTTTTCTATTTTACCACTGATTTAAGTGCATCTGAAGTTTTATTGGAGCGAGACTTAAGAGCTCTATTAGGGGCCTTTTTGCTTTCAATTTAATCTGATTTTTTACCTTCCTCATATAACCAAAATGTAAAAGAGTTTACAGCACGCCATGCTAGTTAAGTATGCTACTAGACATGCTATGTAACAATAACTTTATTTCTGTGTTCCCACATTTCCTTTCTGTATCTTGACTTTATACTTTTAGATGACGGCAAATACAACAGAAAGCAAGCGTACAACAGCTGATGTCACATGTGCAAACCATAACTATTAACCCTGATGCCCTATGAGCTGTTCACTCCACACAAACATCTCTCTCAATAACAGGGCCAATATCCATTATATAACTTTCCACTGACATGCAAACCCAAAATATTTGGCAATCAACCATCCCTGCTCACTGAGTCAAGATACTGCACTCACAGAACGGTGGTGGTGATGATCACACATACAAGCGGCTGATTCTCCCGCTACATGCTTGATTTCTTCCAGCAATTGCCCCTCACAGACAGAAAGTAATCAAAGTAGTCAACATAATCTGAGTCATCTTTGAGGCAACAGCTTCAAAATAAGGCTTTTTTTTCCTTGGGAGATGCAAAGTAAGAGCACGAAAGCTTGAAAATTTGAATTTTAAAGATCAAGTCCATTCAAGTCAAGCTGGCAAACAGATCCTGGGATGTTGTTTACTTGATTATAGATATTTTGGCAGTGACAACAGAATTACTACAATCAGAGTTAAAAAAGCAATTCTTAGTATTACTGCATTAACATAAATGCTTCCAATGTTAACATACTGAGTGAAAAGCAGTCTTCAAAGTCATATATTGAGTAGAGCAGTGATTTCGATCAGGCATGCTTTGTTTAACACAGATAATTTAACCCGAGGCAACACACCATAGTCAGTGGTGACAAATTACTTGACTGACACAAGAAGATAAATCAATATTTCACAATGTTCACCAAAGTCTACAGAAAAGTGTGTCTTTGTTGAATCAACCCACTGTGTAAATATTAGTTCATAATGTGAGACCTTGATCTTGACTTATGCTCATCCAGTTTTCGGTAATGAAGTGGAAAGGGCACAGCACAAGAACAGAGATGACTTTACATTCTAAGAGGATTCATCTTTATCTGAAAGCTCTTTTGTAAATACGGTAAAAACCTTTTTGAAATGTAAATATCAGCACTCTAGCTGATGTCTTTGTGGTGTAACAGACCATTAAAATACGTTGCTTCAGGGCATTCTGATGAATCTATAGCGCTCAGCACTTTTTTTTTTTTTTTTTGCAACTCAACAGGACTCAGTTCTGCTCTTGGAATAGATAACGTTTGAAAAATGTGCGTAGTTAATGGACAGAAAACTGACACGCCTCGAGCCCAATGGAATTTTAAACCAAACATTGCAAATTTCAAGCAAATATGTGATATTGTAATAGAGCACTTACTTAAACTGGAGTAAAGGAAGTGAGAGACACGATGTAGTTTGAGATTATGAAGGGGAAAAAAAGGCGAAAGATCAAGAGATGGGGACATAGAAAATTTGGGATGAAATGATGGAAAGAGAGAAAAAAAAGAGGAGGATGAGAGGGAGGGAGAGATAGCACAGAGTAGAGAGATATGGAGTGACAGAGATAGAGATAGAGAGGGAGAGACCTAGAACAAGAAAGATTGATGGAATTAAACAGAACAGAATGGAAAAGAGATGGTGAAAATCGAGAGAGACAAAGAAAACGAGAGACGGGGGGAGAGAGAGAGAGAAAGGGAGGGCCTTATCAGTGTATTGCAGGAGGCATAAGATGTAACTGGGGAGTATGCGTGTGTATGTGTGTGTGTTTGTGTTATTGAAGTGACTTTGGTCAAGTTTAAAACCGAAAAAGTCCAGTCGACAGATGGACAGAGTGAAAAACAGGAACATCAACAGCGTGTTTATGGCTCTGGTTAATTAGAAAATCCAGGATTATAAGATGTGAATCTTAGGTGTGCTTATGAGTGTTCTTCAAATGTTTACCAAAGACATTTGACATGTTTACAATGGCTCAAAGCTCATACTCGACACCCATTTCACTCCAGGAGTTACAAACTTGCCAAAGTCACAGGTTACCCGGCCTCAAAATCAATGTGGAGCGCTCTCTGCAGACCTTCCTGTTGTTCCTCGTGTCAGATGAGACAATCGATTGAAAGACAATCCAATCAGTCACAATGTAAACAAAGCCGGCAGAAGGGTGACAGTATTTTAAAAGTGGGTGTCTTTTAGCACTAAGCCTTTTTATCATTAGGTCATGACTGCCTTTCTGAGCTTTAAAATATGTCATACAAATAATCAAATGTTATTCATTTTGGCATAGAGGATGAAAACGGTTGCCTCATCCTTTATTTTCTTAAACAAAACTCATACAACGATTTCTTAATAACAAATGCATACATGTTGTGCTTAAAATCTACAAACACTTCTGACTAAATCCAATGACTTTCATTAACTGAAGCTGAATGCTGTGAGCCTTAATAGAAGTTTGACAATAAAGGTTACCTCAGACTGTGTTTGACTGTTGCACATTTTAGGAGACAAGGTCAGTAGCTGAGCCTAAACCTGTATTCTAGATGGATACCTTCTCGTCAATTATAATTTATAATTTATCCTTTATTAATCCCACGAGGGGAAATTCAGTTTTACACTCTGTCTAATGAACATGCTACACAAACAGGCCGAAATACACACACATACACAAACAGGATCCTATGGACATGCATTAATGGAGAGGTCTCAGAGTGAGGGGGCTGCCCACAGCGAGCGCTCCAGAGCAGTTTTGGGGGTTCGGTGCCTTGCTCAAGGGCACCTCGGCAGTGCTCAGGAAGTGGACTGGACTTTATATATACATTTTCAACTGCTGCAGGCGTAACCCCAAAATAAGCAGATAATTTCCAAACAAGCTAAACTAGTGTTAGCAGTAGCCCAGCTAGAATCCCGGCAGATTTTAGAACGCTGATGAGGAAAACCAGATGGTTGAAAAAGATTTCCTTAATCATCATCATCATATCCGATGAAAACACAGAGCTATGCTGCTGCATATTTATGAATAACCCGTGTTGGAATAATAACCAACAGTATACACAGAATTGATGTTCTTGATAGTTGAAACTGTGCTTGTAAGGGCATTTAAATAACTAGATACTACAAAGTTAAACCCTGATCAACATAAAAATGCTCGTCAGGATTTAACCACCAGCTAAAATTAGATGTGTGTGAAGTTAAGGGTGTGTTTTTCTGAAACAAGCTTGAAACAGTCTGTGGAATCCACCGTTTGTTACAAACAAGACCACTTCAAGAGATGCATCAACAAGGCTGAGATGAGGAAACACTTGTTCGAGATGTCAACTGACACAAAACTCATCACATTCAAAATAACACCTTTTTTTCAGCACTTAACTTCCTCCTGAGCCAGATTTTAGCCTGTGAGTCAGGTGTCATGAATCTTTGAAAGAACTAAAGCAGCAGGTGAGCATTAAACGACACTGCCAGCAAAGCTGGACGTAACCTGAAGGCACCATCAGATGCCTGACGGAGCAAATACACAAGAAGACTCTCTCTTTGTCTCAGAGTTCTCCCCCACTGCAGATAACCAGTCAACCTACGTTCTTATCTGCTCTGTTTGTTGTTTGTATCTTCTCCACCACTCCGGAGCCGTCGCACAAATATAACCCTCCTGCTCTGTGGTTCAACAACACACACACCTCTTTGTCTGACTCAACCTTTCTTCTTCCTCCCTTCTCTCTCCCGGTTTGTGTCTTGCTTTTAGGTTTAAGTTATCTCCTTTCTGTGGGTCTGTCTGTCTGTCAGTCTGAGTGGGTGTGTCTATCTTTTGTGCTGCTCTGTGTGCGTCTGTGTGTTTAGGTTAAAGTGTTTCAGTCAGGGTGGCTGCCTGTGTTTCTGTCTATGTTCAAGAAGTGGAGTGAAAACAAATCACTTCAAATCCCCAAGTAGAGTTTCTGTGTGTCTGTGTGTGTGTGTGTGTGTGTGTGTGTGTGTGTGTGTGTGTGTGTGTGTGTGTGTGTGTGTGTGTGTGTGTGTGTGTGTGTGTGCGTGCGTGCGTGTGTGTGTGTGTGTGTGTGTGTGTGTGTGTGCGTGTGTCTCCAAGGACAATTTGCATTGATGTTGTTGATGCAGAAAGAGCATTAGAGCTTTTTAAAGATCAGCTGTCTGACGCAGTATACACACACACACACACACATGCACACATGCACACAAACAAACATAAACACACACACACACACACACACACACACAGAGAAAGCTGTGTGATAACAGCAATGTGGTGTCACACATTTAGAAAACATTGTTTGTCTTTTAGTCAAGTATAGTCCCCCTGGTATACCAAATGACTATGTTTGTGTGTGTATGTGTTTCTCAAGCATTCTTTTTCGCTTAGAAAACCGCTACCCTCTGCTGAAGTTGATTCAATACCAACAGCACACATCCTCCCTTCCTCACTCACATGCGCACACACATTTCGGCTAAAACGTGCAGATGAAATCACTGATAAAATAAAAATAAAAAAACCTTTAAATCTTAAGTGTAATTATAAGTTTAATTGTCTGAATTCTGAAATTCTGAGATGTATAGCCAATCTATGTTAAAAAAGCGTAATCGACTGATTGTCTCTCTCTATCTTTTTGTTATTTATAGTTATCCAAATACTTAATAGTAACATTTATATGTTTTACTGTGTTCTGTATTACAAGAGCCTCATCGATATATCAGTTGCAGTTTTGGCTGGTGTATTGTTCAACGGGGGTGGGCTGACACATACTGACACAAAAATTAAATTAACTGACTAACATTATTAGCGTTAGGATAATCTTAGTAAAACAATCTATTTTACTTAACATAATCAACAAACATCAGCATATGCAGACTTACAGAGTGTTTCCTAAACTCTTTGGAGACAGACTTAAAAAAACTGCTGACTCGTGCTAGTCTGGTCTGCTGCTCTGAGCCATCTTCATAAACAGTCAATGCTCAGATCAGCTGACACTACTTGACATCCTCTTTATGTCTGAGTGGGAGGTATCCCTCTGCTGATAACTTTTGGGAAGTAGTGGGTAATGTGTTCATCATGAGCGCATTTTCTAGCGCCAAACAACCACTAGACTGGCACAAATTATTCGGAAGGTAGCCGACAGCTAGCTTGAACTTTATCTGGCTGCAACAACATGGTATAAAAGAATGACCATTACACTAAGGACTTCATCAAATTATTTAAATGTATGCAAGTTAAAAAGCACTGCTTGTTTACATAAAATCAAATTTTCCAACTTTCCAAGATGAATTCAGACGTGGTACCTTTGCAAAGTCAATAGGGCAAAATTGAACAACAATCAACATACAATAGCTCTATTTTAATTGTTATTTAAATATCAGTCTAAAATAATCTGTATCATCCGGGCTCTAATGTGTAGTGTGTATAGTATGTATGACATCATCATATAATTTTCAATTAGCTAAGGCTTTGATTATGCCCTAAAAGTTTGTTCTAAAGATCAAAAGCCTACATTAGCCTACCACCAACGTCTATAAAACACAAGACAAGTAGACAATCAGCAAGCTACTTTGTTCATTATTCAGTCAGCCGGCTAGTCAACTCCTGCATCATTCAGTCAGCCAGTCAGCCAGTAAATGAATCCCTTCCTACATCCATTCTTCACTCCCTTCTCTCCCTCACACCTGTGCCGGCCCTTTTAAAGCCCTGCTCTCCTCTGGCCGTTAAGAGACATCCAGCTAATTGCTGCGATAAAGGGCTTAGCGAAAGAATCACTATACATTAGCAGTGCTTTGTGTATAGATACTGGGGCGGGCGCTCGGGATCCATTGCAGCTGTCAAAAAGATATTCAAATGAAAAGCATGTTAAGTGCAGGTTCATATTTAGACTACAGCTCTATGCAGGCTAGACGTGAAGCTCATCAGCTGACTACTTCCAAGAGAAGTTTCATCTTTTTCTAGTGTTAGTTTAAAGAAATCAACAGTGCCCAGGGTTAATGTACCAAGTACACTCGTACCATTTTTGTAGGGTTAGGGTTAGGGGTTGGACCATTTTTATTGGGGCCCTACCAATTTTCTGTATGAAGTAACTGAGTCTTTAGGTATACCACAAGCAGATTTTGTACTCAGCCAAGAAGCACAAACACTCAAATCGATGTCAATAGTGCAAGATGGAATCACTATATCTTAAAAAAAAGTTTCTAAAACGAAGATCAGCGACCTTATGTTCCTCGCCAGGGATGGATTGCGACTGAAAAGGTTTTGGAGGAGTTAGCTCTCTAAATTGCACGATCGGGCTCTGTGAATTGGTAAGACCCATCCCTTAGGTTGATATGGAAGAAAATGCACACTAAAACGTTTGAGTGCCCTTAAAAACATCTCTGAAAGAAAAAGGTTGCCTTTTTTTTAATCCATTTTGTTCGGTATCTTGTCATATTTCAATTCTACAAATTTCAGAATAACTACAGTGAGTAAGAAGTCATGGAGAGAGATTTCAGACAGCTGCAAATCGAAAACGAAAAGCTGCAAGGGAATTAGCTATCAGATTGAGGTCAGCCTTTCAGTTTTCTTGCTAGATATATTATTTTATCAAAACATTCAACTACCATGCAGGCGAATACAGCCCCCTTGACTTCACTATACATTGTTCTGAATGTGCAGCATCCATGAAACATATTCAAAGAGGTGTGACTCTTGCTTTGTTTTCACCAAAGAATAAAAACACTTTCAGTCTATTGCCTCTGCTCCCTCCACCTACACGTATAACCCCAAAGCTGAATAGAAGACGTTCAGGACTATTGTCTGGGGGCTGTTGAAAGGCGTTCAGTGTAGGCAATCACTAAGTGAGGTGGAAGTAGACGAGGCCAGTAAAGGGAATGAAGGTACACCATGAAAGTAAATTACAACATTTCATCACAAAAGAACTCCTGAAAGACAGCGGAGTTCAGAAAGAGAAAAGAGAGTCTGTAGTGATGATGTCGCCCTGAGACAAATCCTGGAGCTGCTCCTCAGACAGTGAATAATGGATCAAGTCTTTGTATCATGTCATGACAGCACACACTTTAATGAGTCACAGCGGTGAGCTGCACTGTACCTTTAAATAAGACTCAATTGGATGGATCATTTCAAACAAAAGCTCAATGAACCCTCAATGAACCATTTCCAGATTGGGGTGCTTTTTAGAAAAAACTTGTCAGCTTATGAATTCTTCAACTCTACATTTGACGAAGATATAGAGCTTTTTTGCACTGACTTAACTTTCAGAAACAGAGTATGATAAAAGAATCTGTTTTGTTTTGCATTTTAAATGTAAGGTGAAAAATGTTAGAAATGAACTGTTTTTATAGCACTGTTTGAGATTTTGCTTCACAACAGTTTTAAACTACCAACTACTTAAAATATATTAGCATCTAGATGTGGATGGTAATGACAGATTAACAAACACAGAAAAAAGTATATGAGGTGATTGTCAACTTTTTTTGGGGAAAATCAAAACAAAAACATCCTCGACCAAGCACCATGTGTCTTTCCTGTTATTCAAATGACGCAGTCAAAATGAGATGTGGTGAGGCCCAATGCTGCCGTGCTCCTATCTTGAGGACGCAGAAGAGGACAGTGCCTTAGACCACCTAAAATGTGTTCCAGAGTCTAAAGTCTGTGGCACAGTCATAGACTGTAAATATGAACAGACGAAGCCTGAGTTCGTCACCCATCTGTTACAGCGGGGGGGCTCTGTAGGCTCATTGGCAGCAGTCTCCATGCTGGAAATCCTTTCTCAATCTTATTTAGTTTTTTGTACCATGCTGTAAACATGTTAATTTCTACAGTAAAAACTGAATGTGCTGTGTATGTGACTTCCGGTGTTCCTGGAGCCAGCCTCAAGCAGACCTTCAACAAACTGCAGGATTTTGCACTTCTGCATTGCCTTCATTTTTCAACACCGGAGGTTGCCGTTTGGGCACAGTGTGTTCCTGCTATATAGAGGATGCTTTAGAAAGATGGGCATACATCAGCAAGTTCACAACGCATTTTTACAGAGCTTGTTCCACATACAGGATGCACAACAGCGCACATACTCCACAGTTAAATATCAGTGCATTTTCTGATACATTCAAATTGTGTTTTTAAAGGAATAGAAGGCTGGGAGACAGAAATATTTTGTTTTAATTGCTGTTAGTTAGATCTCCTCCAGCTCCAATGTGCGTTCTGTCTAATACATACAGAAACACATACGACAATAAATAATAATAAGTAATAATAAGAAATCTTTTACATAACTACGAGAGCCAGCAACAAAATAGTCAGACTGTCCAGGGTCCATTACGCATGCATTAGAGAATTTAGCCAAGGTTTCCAGCAGAGAAAATTAGTAAATAAATGTTCACAGTCGACAACTATTTGAGATGTTGAGCCCACAGAACATTACTTGTCATAGATCTGGTGTGATCTTTTCTGAATGTCTGGAGATTTTAATAATTCATGAAGTAACTCTTCTGTGCCCAATGCAGAAATGTTCCCAGTCTTTTTGATCATTTCTGATGTTGTGGGAAGAATTCATAAACATGTAACTTCAGCCCACCACCGTCAACATATTTCATACTGAGTCCTGTGTGTGTGTTCTGCGTGTTCAGGAGCATAATAAAAGGAGAGAAAGTTAATGAGCCGGCTGGAGTTCTATCTTTTAAAAGAATAAAGTATGAAATCTGCCATGTATAGACCAGCTGCCAGTTAAGGGTTATGATGGCTGACACTCTGATTGGTTTGATTCACGTTACACCCAAAACACACCGATGTATAATCAAGTGACGTAATACAACTTTTTTTTGCGCCACTAAACCAGCAGTTTGTAAACTGAGAACTCACAAATCACTTTTCACCACATGCTTTAGACAGCATTCTTCAGTCCATCAATTAAGGGCCCTAAAGGGTTCAACTTTGGCCAAAAGCATTATTAACTTTAGTGTTTCCACAACTTCTTCTAATTATATGGACCTATATAATTCTTGAATGTACCTCTTAATTAAAGGTAAGATTTATCCAATTCTGTTCTAATGTGCATTATAAAACTAATAAGTTTATATCTACTCTGAGTACCATCCATGGAAGTGTTTCTTCTCATGATAGCAGTAATGAATTCAAAAGAAACCTTGAAATTACAACGTCTTAAAACTCCCCACACCAAATCCGTCTAGTTTTTACATTTCTTGCTGTCTGAATCCAAGTGCTTTTCTTTAACTTATGAGCTTTTTTAAATGCCTCCACTCCGACATTTAGATACAATGTGGCAGCCATTAATGACTGTGCAAAGCGAGCAGTTTCTAATTTTTGTTTGGGAATCATTTTAATTCAGCAGTTTTCTCAACTCTCTTGTGACGGTGCACATTCCACTCGCATAATGATGTGAAGCAGTGTTTTTCTCCCCTCTTTTTCCTCACCTTGTTATTTTGAGAAGCACGTGTCTGCATGTGAGTGAGTGAACTCGGCTAAAGGAACAATTAAACAGCTGTAAGCCTGGAAGAAAAAAACAAAGGCACAAGAATCGTTCTGGGCGAGAAATCACAGGCGCAGACACACACACACACACACACACACACTAACACACAGGACAGAATGGGAAGTAATGGAGTGAGGAGAGAATGCTGCTGTCTGACATGAAAATCAACACAGCGTGACATGACCATTATACACACACACACACACACACACACACACACACACACACACACACACACACACACACAGACATACAGATCAATAGCCAACTGCTTAGGCCCCAGGCACATTATTCGGAAATAACAAACACACTGGCGTATATAATATACACATAAGCATGAACTGATGATGATTAAGAATTCCGTTTGATTCACAACAACAGGAGATATTTGCATGCAGTTCATTTGATTTTGGTTAAACTTTAAAATAAAATATCGGTATGCAAGTTTGAGCATTTTTTCACAATTTTGACATGTACAGCTTCCAGCCATATGCTTGGATTTGTTTTGTTTATTAAGGGCCCTCTTATAGATACAGTATTACCCATATTCGCGTCAGTCAGGGTTTCATTGTGCGATAACATCCCACTAACTATACATTTCAATGCAATGAACACATACAAATAGCAGAGGAGTTTTATCTTGATGTACCGTGAGTTTCATCGACACAATGAATTAACACAGGAAAAGTACTATAAGGGTGAATGAATTCACCATAATGCATGAAGTGTGGAGGGCTCTAAGTCTTTTTTTCAGTCTGTGTGTGTGTGTGTGTGTGTGTGTGTGTGTGTGTGTGTGTGTGTGTGTGTGTGTGTGTGTGTGTGTGTGTGTGTGTGTGAGTGAGCGTGTGTGTGTGTGTGTGTGTGTGTGTGTGTGTGTGTCAGTGTATCATTAAACATATCCACCTGACCTTTTCAGGTAGGGTTTTGAGAATCTCCAGAGTTAACCAAAGAGACTAAGTGAGATAGACAAACATGACTTCTCATATACATCACAGGCATGCATACAAACAAACACACACACACACACACACACACACACACACACACACACACACACACACACACACACACTAAAGGTTAGCAATTCCATTTCTAACTGACCAACATAATGTGGCAGCGATGACATTTAGCCTGTAAAGAAAAAAACAATCTTCACTGCCTGTCTCTGCCTCATTTCTCCATCTGTTTTTAATGTCTCTCTCCTTCTAATATCTGTCCCTGCAGCACTTGTTCACTGAGTTTTCTCCTTATACAGTTTCCCAGAAGTAATAACTGAGGAATGCTTAATGCGGCAGTGATGTTCATCAAGTTTCACTTCTCCACATAACAGATATATTTTATCATTTTCAGTTGTTTGGATAAAAAAAAATGGGGAATACAGTTTTTAAATGTCTTTGATTTTACTACTCTTGATGCAGTTTGCTGACATTTAGCTACATTACTTGTAGTCCAACTTATTCTTACTAGTCACATTTCAAACAGGTCTAAAGCTTCTTTTTGAAATGTTTTCTACTGTATTTAATCCGTCCAACTGTGATTAGTGTTGGCACTGATGGGTAAAGGTTCCTAATGGAAAAATGAAGCTGGTTAAATCGATTGCCACCTGAAGAAATCTGAACTGCAAAAAGAGACTTATCCTCATTGAACTGGAATATAGTATCTAGTAGGGAAATAATAATTGTATTTCTAAATCTCTATTGTTAAGTCAAACCAAGGCCCTACATCTTTGGCGCTTTGCATTTTATCATTACTTTCAGTTTTGAATGATTCACATGGCTGCAGGTATTTTTGGGGGGCTGTAGTTTTTCTCTGTCTTCTTCACTGTTCAAATATTTGCATATCTCAACGTTCCTCCTCATTGTTACTGTCTTTCGGTCTCCTGACTCCCACCCTCCCTCTCTCTGTCAACCATAGTCGGCCAGTTAACAGTAATTATGAGGTTCCTCGTTAATTAGCGAGAAGCACCCAGCTGTTTCAGCCCCACTAGACAAAGGCCTTCAGCACATACACACACATACATGAGCACACACATAGAAATAGACACATGCACACACCTGGGGAGTCTTGGTAAAATGTCAGGGCCGTTCAGATTGTAATTACAGGGAGATTTGCTGCTTCTTTCACAAAGCCGAGATAAACCACCCGACTGACACACACACACACACACACACACACACACACACACACACACACACACACACACACACACACACACACACACACAAACCCACACGAGGAACAGAAACACACACTCAACTTTTTAGAGAAAATCAATACTAGGCCCTGTTTTTGGCACACACAAGATTAGAAGTGATGCCGTAACAATCACTACTCAGTTTATTTTCAGTTGTAAATAACATCAGGTAATTTTACTTATCGATTGGGCTTCATACAAAATACTTGAGTATCATTTTAGTGAATCAAAAGACTACTTTTGGACACATTTGTGCTGTGATGATGCTCTCTGCTTCCATGAGATATCTTTAAGCATTTATATACTTCTGTATTAAGGAGGATTTCTGCATTTAAAGAGCAAGGCAGTTGTTAACTTTAAGTCAGAGTTACTCCTACCAGCCTGCTGTGTTTTAAATAATCACAATTATAAAGACAATAATGTATTTGTTATAACCACTTTGTTATTGTGTCTAAAACCAAATTCTTCTAAAATGTAAGATGCAGCCTCTGATGGATGGCCCTCTGCAATTAGAAAAAAAAAGGCATGTGTATTTCACGCGCATGATGTGGTAAAAAACATCCACCTACACAAAATGGTAACGATAATGAGAATGAACAGATTTATAATGGGGGATTGAAGCATGTATCAGCTTAGAGTAATCAGTTTAATCACCATACTGGCAGCATTTGCAGTGAATGAGATAAACCCCTCCCTCGAATGAGAATCATCAATGTAAAAAAGAAGAAGCAAGATTGACACCCAATGACAGTCAAATTGCATACAAAAAAAGTAGGGGCAGTGTCCCAGAAATAAAAGCCATAGCAAATACTCAGCACATGTTCCAATCAGACAGTCTGCCTCTCTCTAGATGTGTATTTAAGAACAAGAGTGTGTCTTCTATCTATCCATCTATCTGTGAGTGTTAAATGTGATCTTGGCAGGTTCCTGAAAGCCTGCTGAGCTGTGAAGAGGAGGTGCGATTATAATTTTCGGCATCCCACTGTTTCCACTGCACTTAGAACCTGCTACACCCATTTCCCCCAGTTCTCTAACTCATAACTCTTCGCTCAAAAGGGGACCGCCAGAGTCGATTTTCCACCGTCTCGCCCGAATTAAAGTAGGGACAACTACAGCTATCATTAAGCACACAGGAGGCACTGTTTGTTCAGTTTCATTTCATTCAAAATCAGTTATAATGTTGCAAAACTCTTGCAAAACTCTTTGTTGACGAGTCCTGTTTTTTTCTCCTCCTGCGTTTTGGCTTTTTAAAATATCCAGAAGTTATCAGATGTTTTAAATTCATGTTGAGAGCCATTAGTTTTCATATGGACTTTAGCTTTCAAAAAACTTTTAACAACAAAACAATCATTCATTAGTTTGTTTCCATCCACAATATGTAAGGACAGATTAAGTAAATCAGCAGAAATTCATTGAAGCTTTAAGGAAAATAACAGAGAATAAGATTTCATCAAAATGCTACACTTTTCTTCCAGACAGACTGCCTTATGTAAGAGCAATATAGACTGCATTTTTATGAAGAGCCTATTTAACCAAGCTGAACTTAAATTCTAGACAGTAGACACTTGTTTCATGCTCAGCACATCACCCAGGCATATTCATAACAAGCCAGCAGATCCAACTTGACAACTGCAGTATGTTCAGACACAGCAACAAATGGACGGATGGATGGACACGTGTACCTGTGTCTCATCCACTGAGACTGTGTTTGTCAATCAAAAGCCGAAATGAGTTTTGCTTCAAAAGCCATATAATTAACTTAAGTCCCTTGGCTATTTGTGTTGTTTTAGCAAAGCAGCAATCAGATGGAAATGTCATGTTTGTTTGCCCACAAATTCTCAGAAGTGTGGAGATCAAGCACAAATAGCCCACAGTTCACGCTCATTTGTCATGGCAACATAGTGCATTAAGTGTAGGGGAAGCACATCAACAACAACAAGGCATTTCCAATAGAGAAAGCAGATGAATGAAACAGTGAAATCTTCATAATGCTAACGGCCTGAAAACAACAGGACAATGCTTCATCACATGTGCGCTGTTCTTTATAAATACTGTCAAAATGTTGGTGATGATGTTGCAAAGCAGCCCAAAAATTATCTAGTAGCAATAAAATTAATATAAAAAAAGCACAAGTAACTGCTTTGATGCACAGTACAGAAGAAAAACTAAGTCAGGCACTCATCCATAGCTGTCACGTTTTACAAGTTAACCCATTATGTCTTTCAGCCTTAACCACCAAACAGAAGCAACTCAAGTTGAAAATCAACATGTCATCTGCATAAATGTTTAGTTTGATTTGAACTAGCTCCTTCAATCATTATTTGTTAAACACTTACACTGTTCTCCTTGAATTCCACATTAGTAGTGTCTTACACACATCTAAAGGAACAATGAAAAAGTCAATGGATGTACTGTAAAATCCGGTATATAAGACGCACCCTGTTTTGAAGATCTCTTAGAGAGAAAAAAAAGTTTAATATAGGACTCTTTCAATCAAAGAACACTCCACAAGGTTTATTTATGGAACAATATACCACTGTTTTCTGTAAATGCATGATTATGACCTCGTGAGGGAGAAAATATGTGAAAAAAGTTGCGCAGCCAGCCTGGTCTGTGTCGCCGTCTTTCCCAGCACAGCGTGCACTCATCTTTCAATACACAATGAATGGGGATGTGTTTTTAATCACGTCAGGTCGCAGTTAGTGGCTGCTGCACCCGCTGTAATGAAGGCGCATGTTTCAGTATTTTGTACTGGTGTATTGGTCACACCGGTGTATAACACGCAGCCAACTTTTAAGACGAAAAAATAGGTATTAAAAGTACGTCTTATACACCGGATTTTACGGTATTCGATATTGTCCATAGACAAAAGTTGGCCAGCACGTCTTAGTTATTAAAAACCCAAAATAAAGAAGAGGTTGATGACTGAACCAAAGCAATGAGACTGCTTAAATGTGTAGAATCATATAAGTGTCATACTGTATGAATACTTAAAACGCTCTAAAATTAATATTTAAACCTTAGTGGCACAGGCTTTTCAAATGTTCTCTGCATCTTTAATTCACAGCTATGGTGGCATTCATGCTGGTCAGAGAGGGAGGGACTGGCTTGTTTCTTAAGTGCAGGTAACATATCCTCACATTTAACTCTAGGCTATTAGTAATGCACGATTTCTTACATCAAGTGTTAATGCAGGATTACCCAATAGTCTTCACCTGATAAATCAAGAATAAAAAGGCTAACAGAGGAAATATCATACGATAGTAAAAGAAGGTCTCAATGTCCAACAACCTTGTGTATCCATTTTTCCCTTGAAATATTCACGTCTTTTATCATAGTCTCTAAGAGTGAAGAAATAAGAGGGAAACTGAGCAACACCAGCTTTATATATCTGATAGACTTCTAAGTAAAGTTGCATTATGGACAGAAGCTTTGATGACTTCTTCTCTCAGTAAAAGAAAAATTGATTTGTAGAATGTGAACCTGATCAGTTGTGAGAAGCCGAGGAAATGTCTTTTCAGCACTGTGACCTTGATGTCGTATGAGGAGTCCAGTGTTCCTCCGAGTTGAATGGATTTTAATTCTGTTGATTCCTGTTTTATAAAGGTTCAATTCGGTTCCAGTGACTCCAATCCTTTTTATCTTTCTATCCCTTTTATCCTTTTATAGTCCCGTTTCTTTTGATCTCAGAAACTCATTTCAGCTCAACCTCTGACAGGCATTTGGACATCCACGAGTACTCAAACAGCCTTTTGCTTCCTTTGTTTGTTGAAGGATATACATTAACACACCTCTAAAAGACTAATGCGGCGAGGTGAAAGAATTGAGACAATATGCGTTTTTCTCTATATAATATGGTTTTCTTTAATATATCTATTACTTTATTATAAATAAGCCCTAATATTAGTTTATTTATCATTTTTAAATCTGAACTGTTTGGGTTCATACAATTGAAACCATTTTTCCCATAAAACATTTATAGAATGGAGGGAAAAGAATACTTCAACCAAAGGTATGATCATTAGAGGGGGGAGAAAAAGGATTTATGTAGAAATTGAGATTTTTATCTTCTGAGATTTTAAATAGATTCATAGCTTCCAAAAACCAATTTTTTTTGGCTAATTAGTCACCCCCTGCTAAGTGCTAAGGCTAGCTCTTTCACTTAGTAGAATGCCAAATGGTGCAGAAAGAAAGTCAGCCAGTCTCACAGATGACTGGAGCAGATCCTGGAGTATGTGCTAATTCAAAAATAGACTTTGAATCATGAATCAATAATCGTTTTGAATCGAAAATAGATTCTCAATCGAACGGTGACCCCAAGAATCAAAATCAAATAAAATCCTGAGACACCCAGAACTACACGCCATAGGGACTTTTTCTCTGTCTGCATTTGCACCGCCATGGTACCTACTCTGAAGCAGGAGCTAAAAAGGTTGCTCTAAACGGGGTTCTAGGAACTCAAATAGTTCATAGTTCCTGCAGTGCAGAACCAATAAAGAAGAGAGAGGGTGAAATTTGAAAGTTGGAGAAGTGAAACAATTCTAAGCTATATTTTCTGAACTGAATACACAAACTTTACTCAAAGAACAAATGGGTCCCTGGAACAATGTTTCGAGCTTCAAAGCTAGCCCGAGAGTTACGTTTTGACTGTTGCGGGCCCCCCACCATAACTTATCGTGTATCATTTTATCTTCAAACAGTGTTACAGGGATCAAATTTTCCTCCCAGGGCAGTTTGAGTATTGAGTTATGGACATATACCACATAATGTGTACATTTCCCCAACTTTCACATTTCTCTACCAAAACTACATAGTGCACCTTTAATGATAAAGTTACACATTAGTCTAAGATTATTGTTCAAGGATGATGGACTTAATAACATTATAAGATTAAAGTACCTTACAATAGATGGGATGAGAGATGAAAATATCTCAGTGGTGAATGCTAATTCCAATATTAGTTTAATATATATAAAGTCTTAAAGCAAAGAGGCAAAAGAATAATTAAAGAGCTGCAGGCCCCAAGAATATTGGGGTCGATACTCAACATTTGACCATACAGACTTCATCCCAGGGATGGATTCAAGCTGGAGACCTTCCAACAATTACAACATCAATAAATCCACAAATTTTACGACAAAAAAAACCTCTGATACAGCCATTACACATGAGTCAAATTGGATTACATTGCGTGAAATCCAGCTTTTGTTTCAGCAGTCTCCTCAGCCTTTCTATCAGTGTCACAGGAAATCCAAGATGGAGCAATAACACAGATGACAAATATCTTCCAGAGCGACCGTTACATTTAACAAGAGGAAATGACAGAATGGGAGTACGCGTGTTGTTGTGTCAGGTTTGGTTGCGGCCGTGTGGTTAAGCATCTGCTCTCTGTCTGACCCAGTGACCCTGAGTGAGAGAGGAAGGGAGGCAGTGAGAGAGTAAGAGAGCGACAGGAAGAAAGAGAGAGCAGGACAGGGTCGGGGTGTGAGAGAAACAGACGGCCGGAGTCAAAGATCAAAACGATTACTTTTGTCCACTGCAATGGCATGCTGAGCTTTTGTCTGTGAGCTGGATAAGGACTGCACGCTCTCACCTGAAATGCCCTTTATTGAGCACAGAAACTTAATTTCAAATAAAATGACATTTAACGTTTGAAATATACTTTCACAGTATCACTGTTATAGAAATTAATTTTGATTTCAGTGTTCTTTTTATGCCAGAAAATTTGAATTTAAATATGTCTAAGGCTGCTTGGGATTTGTGTATCCTTATGCAGATCCTTAATTTGTGCCTCAGTGATTTTTTTGCAGTAGTTGAGTGTGTATATAGTTTAATACACTCTCACACAGACATTAGCTGTGACTACAGCTGTCTTGGTAACCATCCCTGTGTGCCCTGCAGAGGTGTCCTCCTTTTTGGGCCATGCTGGTGGCCGCCCAAGCATGAAAGCTTTTCAAAACAGCAATTTAAGGGAAGACTGGCACTAAATACTGGTGTAAAAATAGGTCTTTTAGACTCTCAGTGCAATTGTATGTCTACAGTGTCTCTTTGGAGTAATGTTAAGACCAAGCACAGAGAACCAGTTATATCTTGAGTCTACATTTCTTGGTAAAAAGCTTTTGCAAAATGAATCAATGAGTGTTTAGACAAGGGGATTTAAAGTTGAACAACTTTATGACAGAGAGGAGAGGAAAAAATAAAATTATAAAATAAGACAAAGTGAAAGAAGAGAAGTAATGTACGCTGGTGACAGCAGTTGCCTCCAGCTGTGAACTGCATGCAGAAACAGTATGACGGGGCCTGCTGGGGAAATGAGTCTTCTCAGGGAATAAAGCAGACAAGCACACACATGCACGTGCACACATACAACCTGCGCAAAGAAAGAAAGAAAAAAAAAGCTCCCATGGCGTGAGATTCAGACGGGAAATACATCATCACTCAAAAAGGAAACGCATCTCCTGCAGAGCTCTGAGACTCCTAAGCAATAAGACTGCAGGAGAAGTTGAGACTGCAATAGTGTAATGAAAATAATCCAAATACCTTTCTTTGTGCAAAGATATAAAAAAAAAACATGCCATGAAATGTCATAACAAAATGAGAATCATTTTTTTTTTAAGTATAATAAGAAGAGAGACTATCCTTATTAGCATAAGAGCACGAGGTGTGAGCTAGTGAGATTGTGTGTGTGTGTGTGTGTGTGTGTGTGTGTGTGTGTGCGCGCGCGCATGTGTGTGTTTGAACGGTATGTTATGTGTGTCATGTCTGCTGACAGCCATGTTTCTGAGGGTTTGGGGCACATGGGCATACCTGTCATAACACAAGGAGTCTAAGCACATACACACAAAAACACACCTGCTGTTTTCTGTTTTTCTCTTTTGGAAGCCCCAGTTGTGCTGGATAAATGCCAATGTTTGTGTCGTATTTTAGGAGAAATGGAATGTACATTTTTTATTTTTTACGATGACTATTTCCCAGGAATATCTTAACCAATTATAACACTTAATATTCTTTACAGAACACATGACTTGAATCTATTATTGATAGGAATTAAAATGGTTGAAAAGTAGTGTGAGTTGAGACAATAGTTGGGTTCATGAAGGGTTCATGTGTCTTGCAAGCTGACCAATCATATTACCGTGATGTGTGTGATCCAGAGCTTCTTGTGTATCTGTCTGTTTGTTGTGAAGTTGTCTGTGTCTTAAGAGAACTGAGTGTTATATTTCTTTAAAAATTAGAATAATTACTGGAAAGATTGAACACTTAAAAATAACTCCCGTGGCAGTTAGTAATAAGCCCCTTCTGGCTGAATGTGAATGCAGGAACATCTCACTTAACGGAGATGTTTTCATACACGTATTATAATTCCTTTTGTCAAAAATGGCAGCATGTTTGCATCATTCTTATAATCTCCAGTTGATCATATATGATATAAGAAGACAGTAAACTTGTCCTATAGGATTTTTGGTTACCTCTTACAGCTTTTATGGCAGCCATAACTCACAACTGAAATGTACCCTAATAATGGTCACATGGTCACCATAGCAACAATCTAGTTCCACCTATCTGCTATCCATAAATCCGTTGCAACATTAGAAAAAGAACCTCTGAATAAAATACGATATAAACCACCAGGGCAAGGAATCAGAGAGTATACAAAGTTGTTTCTGTAAACGTTTACAAATTGTATCAAATAGAGAAACTGAGTGTTTGTTCTACTGTGTGATGAGCTTCAATACAGTTGAGCTAAATTACAGTGAAAAATAAAAAATCATACCCTACATATTATTAAGGAAAGCAGGCCATTTGTCATGTCATTAATCAACACTCATCTTCAGGGGGAAGATAGTATCTGCTGGTACATCATTTGCACAATATTTTCTATGTTTATGTCAATACTTTTGTGCACATGGACTACATTCATTTATTTTGGAACTTGTAGCTATCCTCCTGGATCCCCAGATGAAGACACGGTATAAAATTACCGATGAATGATAAGGTGTGAAAATAGATTGGATTCAGGTTTAATTAAAGAAATGTGTTGATCGGGTTTTAATTAACTGTGAAAGATTGTGCCAGCTTTTTGCAGTCTGTACTCGATATTCAGTGTGAATATATATTTCAGTCCACATGTAAGGTGTTGATGTTAGCATTCCCAACCCTTTAAGGAGGAAATGCAACACTATACTCCAATCATTCACCACTATTTCAAAGGTCTTGGTGCAACACCTACAGCCACGTTCCTGTTACTGGCATGCAGATTTACTTGTTTAATTGTTCTGATAAATATCAAGTGAAACCCCGCCTACTCAACACCCAAAGATTGCAGAAACTCAAAAGACAATACAATACTTTTTTTTTCTTGGCGGGGGGGTTGTGCATTTATAAGAGAGCTCGGACAGTGGATAGAGTTGGAAATCGGGGAGAGAGAAAATGGGGAATGACATGCAGGAAAGAAGCCACAGGTTGGATTCGAATCAGGGCCATCAGCTTGGGGGACTATAGCCCCCATACACACTAACCACTAGGCTACTGGTTCCCCATTTCTAAAGCTTTTTAGATGCTAACTGTTATTTACATTGAGTTAGAAGTATATCGTAAGTTTTCACAGGCTTTAGATTGAACTTTTTTAAATCCAGTGAATTATTGTAATTTTTGTCATTTGTTTACCATGGGATAAACAAAACATTATATGCTATTTGCTTTGTTAGAAGTATCTTTCCATTCTTTGACTTACAAAGAAAAGAGTGGCAGCCAAATAACTCAAATAGGTACAAATCAAAGGCAAAGAGACAAGACTGTGTATTTATGGAGATCAGGCTAATCTTAGGTCACCATGACATGAACAGGATCTGGTTTACAAAGCTTTTGGGATGACCGCAGATTTTACTATATCGTTAAACTCTTTGCATGGCAATAAGACAGTGTTCTTCTTCTGTTCAGAATAATTTGTGTCGTATCAGTTGTTGTTTGTTGTGATGTTGGTTTGGCTGGAGTTTCATGTCAGCTACTGTTATGTATTTTCCCTGCAGAGCATGCAGTCATTAAGGGCATCAGTATCTTCAAGGGCAGGGTGACAGGGACAGAGTCTGGCTGTCACCAGGGATCGAACCTTTGACCGACTCTGCTGTTTATGTGTCCATCCATCTCTATAGAGGGATTGCTTTACAGGCCATTTCCCATTTTACTCCTAGCTTCTATCTTAGATGAAAACCCTCTTCCTATACTGGCCATGTAGCAGGTTCCTTTACATTGATTAAAACATTCAGCACGCACACACAAACACACACACACACACACACACACACACACACACACACACACACACACACACACACCAATAGGGAGCACCAGCTGGATATGAGACTGTCTGTCTTTGTTAATTTCTCAACTGCCTTTCACGTTTCACATTAGAGAAAGTCTGTG
The DNA here is from genome assembly GCF_963584025.1 of Labrus mixtus. Taxonomy (NCBI): domain Eukaryota; kingdom Metazoa; phylum Chordata; class Actinopteri; order Labriformes; family Labridae; genus Labrus; species Labrus mixtus. The sequence goes on from NC_083627.1 coordinate 24,143,880, forward strand.
TGCGTGTGTGTGTGTGTGTGTGTGTGTGTGTGTTTGTGTGTGTGTGTGTGTGTGTGTGTGTGTGTGTGTGTGTGTGTGTGTGTGTGCCTGTCTCTGGTCCTTGTGCTTGTGTGTGCGCACGCTTGTATGGTTGCATGTTCCCGGTCACACCCTCAGGGTAACACATGCTGTCTTTGTGTGCCCAGCATATTTTTGTGTATTTATTAGTTTGTGTGGTTTATATGTGTGTATATTGTGTGCGCTTGCCTACTCAACATGTTCACGTCATGTCTACTTCTTATCATCTTTGAAATAATGAAGAGCCTGTGGAAGACTGACAGATTGTGTGTGTGTGCGTGTGTGAGTGAGGAAAAAAGTCTTCCTCAGAAAACCTCATATCTCCATAAGGTCACCTTCTGAGTAATTGAGAAACACACTGATTCTCCCAATTTCCTGGGCCTTTAATCAGAATCTTGTTTCATATCAGGAATGCTTCACAGTGGTTTTTAGCACAAACTGTAGTTAATATGACAAAACACACTGAGATAGATAAGTACTGCTTCTATAAATTCTAACATTCTTCCACATTTAGTCCTGTGCAAAGCTGACCTAGTTGATAGCTCCTGCAGGAAGCTAACATGTCTTTGCATTCAATTACAGTGAATTATGATTCCACTTATTACCCTCATGACACCAGTCTGTAAAAGCATGTTTGCACTAGACCTCTGAGGGGGGTGGGGGGGGGGGGGGGGGGGGGAACAATTGTATATAAAAAGCTGCTAAGGTTCCACAGTGGCCCCAGAACAGCTGGAACAGCTAACTGCAGTGGCGTCTCTCTCTTTATTCCAATTTGCATGACAAAATTATCTCTTCTTTCAATTTAGCAGCCCGCTCAATATGTGCAAGCTGACATTTCTGAAATCATAGCAAGGCAAACACAAATCGGAAATACATGAGTAGATTTGGCACTCTCCAGTGATTTAAAAACGCACCATTTGGATGGCAGTCTGTGTGCAGGAATTAAATGTGTACCCTGGATGTTGGTTGAGGGGAAAACACATGAGACATGTAAAAAGGCTGTTTCCTGTGAGTACCGTCCTATTAAAATCAACACTTAGAACAAATCTGCTAAGGATAGAGGTTGAGAAACGAAGGGGAGGAGAGGGGAAAGTGCCAGGAAAGCCTAATGGATGGGAAAAACAAATAAGGGAAAGAGAGGAAGAAGAGATGGCAGATGTGCGATGTGAGAAAGGTGGTGATAACAAATTCACTGTGGTTGAATGTCAGTGGGAGGAGAAGGGAGAAAAGAAGAATGGGTGATTAGAGGTGGAAGCAGATGGATGGAGAGCCAAAAAAGGTGAGCAGGAAGCTGCTGTATATCAAGAATATTAATAAACACAACAAAGCACGTACTTTCTCACTACTCATTAGGGGAGTTTTCAGTGCAATTAGTAACACCGAAAGCACAAGTACTTTAAAGGCATAATGTGAGAAATGGGGGTAAAGACAGCACAAATTAAATAGAAAAAAGGCTTAGAGAAAGAACTCTTACTGAAGGAGCAATGCCCTCTAACGATGGAAAATATCTAAGGCTTCAGATTCATTAAAAATATATGAAGCAACACGATCATATTAGGGTTAGTTTCAAGAATTACAATCATCAGCAACCTTTGCTTAGAAATGGATGCTATCATATAGAAACTATGCAGTAAATTGTCACTGCCAGATATTGTGAATATGAATCCAGACATCATCATATTGAATGTATCTGCTAATCACTGCGGATGACATTTAAGTTATATGGTTATACTTATTCTGTAGAACCAAGCCAACAGGTTGAGGTTACCACAAGATTTTGCCATGGGTTAAATTTTAAAAATGTCAATGCTAGCTTGAAGTTTGATCGTGTTTTTGATCTGTGATCTCTGGTGTCCGAGAGCACGTCTTTACATTTCCCTTTGCCACGTTATGTCAAACCACTTTGGGCATTGGTAAGAAATGGTGGTGTTGAAGCAGAGCAAGAGAAGATAATTGAACAAAAAAGGTAATACCGTTGCAAGAGAGGATTACAGGTAGGTGCAGGAAAGACAAGTGGTTGAGAGATGAAGAGAGAATGGAGTTGAGGATGCAACACAATGAAATGAATAACATCAGAATGTAAATGCTCAAAAAAACCGAGATGAAAGTATTGTGAGTGGGGTTAAGATAAAAGTACAGAAAAGGATGAGAGGACAGGGGTGAGAAGCTGTTAACATCAAAGCTTAGGGATGAAGGTAGCCAAGATTCAAAATGCTATCTCTCTTATTGTGTGTAGCTATACTGCACACTTCTCCTATCCTGCCTTACTCTCAACCCAGTCCTCTCTAGACCTCATCCCCCCAATTCTCTCTCTCTCTCTTGCTCAGTAAGTTAAAAGTATTTATATGATCAAGAGGCTGACTCTGCGACAGACGCATCTCCCTTCCCTGAGAAGGCAGCCATAAGCCACAGGATTAAATGTGTGTTAGAGAGTCTGCGTTGCACTAATGTTCACCGTGAGCCTGCTCATTTCTGTGAGTGTGTGTGTGTGCACATTGTGCTAATGGAGCAAAAGCATGTATGTGCGTATTAATCAAAGACAGACAAAGAGATTTTATGCCCCTGTTTTTGTAATGTCTTTTAGCCTCTAGGCTTAACAACACGCCTTACTTTTAAATGTCCATATATCTTAATCTATAATTGTCAGCAGAGAATGAAACCAAAATACTTTAAAGATAATTAATAGAGGTAAATGATTAGCAGTGGCAAATTAATGGACAGCATCCATCAATGCCTTATAATGAACATCAGAGCTGTAGGCTGCACCGATCAATCTCTGATAACCTGTGATGGGTTATAAAACCTGGTTGGAGTACCACTCCGCTGCCTGTCCAATTTAGCACTGATGACCAGCATTTAATTACTGGATGCTACCAGGGGGACAACTGATAAATTTCAATTTAGCCATGTTGCTAGAACAAAGCTCTACATTTCCATGGCTCGTCAATGTAAATTAAATAATCTATTTTTAGCCTTTTGGGTTAATTGCTTGGTACCAAGCTGGAGACTGGCCTTCATGAGAACCTGTTAGAGTTCATCACCCCAAAGATGATCCGAAATACATTTCCTGGTAGTCCAATTAATGATTA